>NW_025113104.1:1863359-2324966 GCF_010416935.1 Polistes fuscatus
TCTATACGATCGTCACGTTTCCACGATACACACGAGAGATTCTAATATGGGTCAAGAGAAATTTCCTCGAAATTTATTACAAAATCTTTATTACGAGCGTGCACATCTTTCACGTATTTTTTATTTTCTCGTTTAAATTGATAAAACGACAAACGCGTTCTCTCAGAAAACAAAAAGAAGACAAGAAGAAATAACCAAAAGAGAAGACTAAACTCTGGGGGCCCTGTAAAAGCCATAGAATAGCTCCGATCTCGAATCTTTCTCGTGTCCTCTTACCCTAATCCAAAAAGCGTATAAACGAAATAGCTAGTTAGGTGATATTGGTATACGGCTTGTTGCGGCCGTATCCAATAGCATACATACAAATAAGTTTTCGTCGTCGTCTCGTGCAGACGGTGTACGATAGAGAACACCATGCTCGGGAAAGACCCTTCCACGTTTAGTGTCAATTTATTCGGGATTCCTGAGATTCCGTAGGCTTTGCCTAGCGCGATCAGCCGCGCCCGTTTGCATAATATCGTATTTATTTCGTCTTGTAACCGGGCGTGCGAGCCCTCTTTACTCTTTCGCCAACCCTCCTTGCAACTCACTTCTCTTCTTTCCTTTTTATTCCTCTCTAGGTTTCCCCCTTTTTTTTTTTTCTTTTTCTTTTTCGAGCTCACTCGCGTGGCACGCTCAAGCCCGTTCGTAGACACGTCGTTTCGAACTCTAGCGAGTTTCATGCGAATGACGCCATATACGGGAGCACGGAATGGGCCATACGAGTTACAAGAAAATCCAGGAAGGTTGCTTTCTCCTTTTTCTTTCCTTTTCTTTTACCCGACCAGCTTTAAACGCAATTTGGCTCCTGTGATATTGGATCGCTCGCGAAAACCCTTCCGTAAACGTTTCCTCCAACCCCCGGATACTAACCCCCATTCGTGTTAAAACAAATTTTACGTCTCGAAATTCAAATTCTTTCTTTCATACTTTATGTATCTTATAGACGAACATGGTTTTAAACGGAACAAAAAAATAGATGCAAATGCAACGAGGAAAATGATGGAGTACAGGCGAGGATGAGTGAACGTGGGAGGAGGGTGAACGGGGAAAAGAAAAAATAAATATACGAGGAAAAGATTATGCATACGTAAGTATTTACCTTGGTAAGAAATCGAATAACCGGCAATTATTTCGAAGGATCATCGAGAGACTATAGTTAGGTAACGAATCGATTGCACGAAGAAGAGAGGAAGCGAATTAGCTCAAAGCGAGTATCATATAATCCGTGAAAATCGACGGACGCGTAGTCGTCTGAGGTAAAATGAAAATAAAAAATAAAATGAAAGAGAAGAAAAAATGTATATAAAGAAACGAAGGCGCGTGCTTAACGAGGACGCAAATGGAATTATGCAAATGGTGGGCCCTCGCGTCGTACTCGGCGATCGGTATCGTTGTCGGAGTCAAGCCTACGAGTAGCTTGCGTTGGCCAATACGGCGATACGGTTGCGGAAACGAAGACGACAAAGCGGAATAAAGAAAAATACAAGAAAAACTTGGCATTCGTAAATTGCCATAAGAGTATGACGAAGGACTCGAGCTTTCTCGATGAGCGAAAGATAGGAATCGCGAGGTAGCCTAAAAAAATAAAACGATCCTTAAGCACGGCGATCGTAAAATAAAATATTCGTAATGAGAAAGGTTTGATAGCTTGGGCGTATAATTTTGCGGGAGAGTCAGGAGCGAGGGAGAAAGAGAAAGATATGGGTGGGTAGCAATCGGGTTGAGCAACGTTCACAGAGACACTATACCCATAAGCTCGCGCGTCGAAGAGTTTGAGTGATTGACGCGATCGGATGGAACAGATCGTGATGCGACCGTAGAAAAGTGTTGACCGCTCGTTCCGGGAACATACGTATGGTGACCGAGCCATTGACAGGTGCATAACGCTTTTAAACAAATAGGAACAAATTTCTCTCTTCCTCCTTCCATCTCTCACTCTCTTTTCATACTTCTATGTATATATATATATATATACTTTTTCGGTGTATCTATTTGTCTCTATCTCGCTTTCACCGACATCCTACCTATCGCGAATCCGCGTATCAAAATGCATTTTTAAAGTTTACCCACGCGCGCCAATAAATATCGATACGCAACTATCTCCGATCGTGACACGCAACGTATACACGTACACCTATCCGTACACGCATATACGTATAATGAAACTCATGCTTTTAAAGAGACAACGTTTCATATATATTTTCTAACTCCTCTTTATTCGATCTCCCTATCCTTCCTCCCTTCCTCCCTTTTCTATCTCTCTCTCTCTTTGTTTTTTACGAAACGTCCGATTTGATACATGACTAACGACACCTTCCGGTAGCGAAGCATGCCACGAAAGGAAGACCGAATTATTATTACTGCGAGAAGGGCTTTTCGAAAGAGATCGATGATCCATCATTCGTCGCGAACGTTTGCTAACGCGAGGATGCACCTGTACGTACTCCAGTGAGATTCCACTTGGACAGGTGATTGTCAGTGCTTCGGGCGGCGCCTCCAAATCATTCTCCGCTTGCTCGCTGCTGTTGCTTTTGCTGCTCCTGCCGTTCTACTGATATTATTTCGTTCTGTTTACGCGAGAAAAATTTCATTGGAATGCTTGCTTTATCGTGTAGATATAAATTCTTTCTTAACAAGATACAGAACATGCAATCTTTAGTATTTCACGATTAAACCGTGTGAGTGTCACGCAGTCCAATAACGTTGTTCACATTCCCACGTCGAAAAGTAACAGAGCACCGGGTAACGTTGCGCAATTGACGGTGCGCTTTAAAAAAAAAAAAAACAAAAGAAAAAAGGAAAATAAATAAAAAATATGCTACCCCACCGTTTGACACTTTTTGACATTTTGTCTATGAATTTTAACACTCAAGCGAAAAAGAAATATTCGTCCGTAGATATTTGTTAGTCGGGATAAAGCAAATTCATATTTTAAATGCGAATAACAGATTTACACGTAATTCGTAATTTTGTTGTTTAAACTATTCGTAATCTTCGATCAATATAATTTTTATCAATGGTCATTGTCCTCCTAACCTATAAAAATTCTTGGAATTTACTAGAATCGATCAGCTGTTAACGTAATCTCCGATCAATATGATTTTTGTCAATGGTCATTGTCCTCCTAACCTATAAAAATTCTTGGAATCGATCAGCTGTTAACGTAGCCTCCATTGTACTACGCGATAGTAAAGTAGTAAAAAGTAATGAATGAAATTTTTATAAAACGATATCTCAGGAACGGAAAATCGTAGAAACATGAAACTACCGTCATTTCAAAGAACAAATTATCCTCTATTTGTTTAAATTATTAAATATTATTTAAATAAATTTTTCCTGTCATGCTGATCCTCATTTAAAAATGTATTATAAACGATGCACGCGAGTATAACGAACGCTGTCAAACAATAAATAAAAATGATTTATTTAAACAAATACATTTTATAATAATAACAGAGAAATGTTTTATTAAAAATAATTTATTATTGCATAAAAAGCGTTAACTCGTATACGTTTCGCGTAGTGAAATAAAATATGTATCCTTCAATCAGAGATATAATAAATTGGGACTCGAATTTATTCGAAAATTCGTATTTGAAGAGCACATAACGTCAGCGTGTACCACATCGAGCGATAAAAAAAGAAATGAC
The DNA here is from genome assembly GCF_010416935.1 of Polistes fuscatus. NCBI lineage: Eukaryota > Metazoa > Arthropoda > Insecta > Hymenoptera > Vespidae > Polistes > Polistes fuscatus. The sequence continues at coordinate 1,867,052 of NW_025113104.1, forward strand.
GGCTCATGAAATTTTACGAATCCATCACCTTCGGCGAATGCTCGTTCTCTCTCGATCGGCCAACTATCATAACGCCATTGATTTTCATCGACGTAATCAGCAGTTTATCCAATCGTAGCTTTTATTATTTCTATCGTCGGTGATGGCGTTATATAACAATCAAACGTAGTATACATAAATATTATTATTCGTAATCGTCATTCTCGAGAAAGAAAAAAAATACAAAAGATGTAAAGAAAACAAGTAAAAGAATCGAGAGAGAAGAACATGGGGGGGAAACATAAAAAGAAGGACAATCCTTCTAGACTTTAGCTTTCTCATTCGCGTATCGTCACGTTTCGAGTTGGTCGCAAGAAAGCACATTGCGAAAGGGAGAAAGAAAGAAATAGAGAGAAGGAAAGAGTAAGATAGAGATAAGTATGAACAAAGGCGAGTTGAAAAAAGGAAAATAAAGAAAAAAGAAACTAAGGAGAATCGTCGTAGGTAACAGCCTTAGCTTAGCGCGGAGTGCAACGCAGCGCAAAGTACAGAAGAGAAGAGAAGAGAAGAGAAGAGAAGAGAGAAGTGCAGTAAAGGAAGTCGATTATTTCGCGATGCTCTCGGGGCTCTGTTGTCTCGGTCAATTAAGTTTGCGAAATTCTGCCGTGCGCTGTTACAAGCCGGCATTCGTCGACTCGGCGCCATCGTCATCGTTCTCGTCCCCGTACTAGTCATCGTGGGCGATTCACGAGGCAAAAAGCAGAACCGTCGACGTCGTCATTATCGTTATTTAATATCCCGGTCATTAGCGCGTCCTGCCGTGCCACTCGAGAGTGTTGTTTATGTACTCATCCTGGGCTTTTAGCTCGCGCCGCGAATCCTTTCGGGACGATCCTTTCGCCGCGCTTTTTCTACGTTTGCATGTAACTATGTATCCGTGTAAGTTTATTTGTTTGTTTCTCCGTCTGTACGTGTTCGAGTGTGCGTCGAAAGAAAGAAAGAAAGAAAGGATAAAAAAGAACGAGGGAGCCGGAGAGGAGGGGGTGTATCCTACGAGGGATTATAGAGAGAACAAACACGATGGGTTAATTATCGTTGTCTTGAATCGAGCCATACATTCGTTTTAACCCCTCCTCCCAATCGTACGATCCGCAAGGAGAAAAGTTATGTATCGGCTACCGGCGTGCGAGCACCAACGCGAACGAGAGATCGTTAACCGAAGAAAAAGAGATCATATCTTGGACCCACGAGTGGAAAAAGCGAACTAATTCTTCAAGATTTATTTCTCTTTCTCTTTTAGCCCATAACCTTTTTAAGCGAACTTTATATTTCTTCTTATACATCCATATACCCGTTCCGTTCATCATCCTCTTTTTCAAATCTACAAAAATATATATATATATAGAATTACCGAATTCCTTAAAATTATCAAAATCAACATTTCCGTGCGATTCGAACAGAGAGAGAGAGAGAAAGGTGGAACGCTTTAGGCTGCAATGTAAAGCGTGGATTGACAGGCGGATATTTTTATGCGAAGCCCCATTCGATAATCCGTGCGCGCTGTTTTATGGCTGCCGCCCGAGGTGACGTCACACGAATAACGCATGAATTTCCACTATCCCTCGTTGTTGGCGTACGTTCGCGTCTACTCTGTTTTCAGTTTACGTGTATGTACATATATATATCTGTGTTGTTTGTATATGATTCGGTGTGAATGTGAAAGAGAGGGAGATAGAAGAGAGAACACACAAATTCGAAATTTAGCTCTCGCCACCCATTACGTTCCTTCTCGTGCTTTCTCTCCCTCTCTCTCTCTCTCTCTACGTTTTTACCGTCCTGGTTATTGACAGATGATGCTTTTCCACGATCGCGATACGCCGAACGAGCTCTCTGCGGTTTACCACAGCGCTGATATAAACGTGCGATTATATGCGACTCGACGATCGCTGTTGGATATTCCAATAGCATATAATCCTGAAAATTAGGATCCGTCTCGAGTAGCATTTTTCATAAATCCGACTAAAACGTGTCCTAGACATAATTTGAGATTTATTTTGTTTTCTCGTTAATTCATTTCTTATTTATCAAACCCGTGTAATTCTATGATTTATTTTATTAGTTTAGATCACTATCATAATTACCGATACAATTAATAGATAAGTAAAAAAAAGAACAATATTTTTATACGAATAGATTTTTCATTGTCAAAGTTAATTCGGCGATCGGTGAGAATGCTCGGACTCGACTCGAACTGACTCGATTCATAGGTACCGTGCACCTGGATCGAGTATTCGAAGACGCTGGCAGGTGTTCGTTAAAAGCCCTCGCCCTTTTATCTTTCTACTTGTACTCCTTAAAAGAATGCTTCGCTCTTTGATCGATCCCTTTTTTTTTACGATTTTAATCTATCCTAGCCTATATACAATTTACGTTCGTTCCCATTCTTTATTGTCTCGAAACAAAATTCATTCGACGCGTATCACGTAGCAGAAAATTAATCCAAAAAACGAACAACGCGATTAAAAATTAAAGTACGCCTCGATGCATTAAAATCTATAAAATTGTTCTGATAATTTTTAATCGATTTGTAATCATCGAGATAAAGAACGAGGAAGAAATTCCTCGTCATCTTCGTCGAAAAGCGAGTATCAGGAACGCAGTGGCTACCTGAACCTATTCACAGTGTGTGGATGCAGAGGCTCTTGCGTGTACCAGCCCATAGGTTTGTACCAACAGACGTGATACAGAATATATGAATAATAATGGCTTTGCTGTATTGCGAAATCCACCGGCACGGTTCGTCGTCGTTGATTCTCTCTCTCTCTCTCTCTCTCATGTCATCCTTTTCCAACAGTCAACCCATACCACCTATGGGGACAGCTCTGAGAGCTATGATGCAGCACGAGACCACGATACGTCGCGATTCGCTCTGATTAGCGACTATCTGTAATAACGATACCCATCTCGCGGAACTCTGATACGATCAAAGACCTGTTCTGTATCATCGCTACATATTCCGAATAGTTAAATTCCCAAGGAATATGATCCCGAAACGTTTCACGGATATTTAGTTACGATATTGGGATAAAAATAATTCAGATTTTCTTTTTTTTTCTCTCTTCTCAAAACATTAAAATCGACACATACTTATTTTTTAGATTATTCTTAATACGTTTGTTAATATAAAAAAAAAAAAAGAAAATAGAAAAAGTTTCTCTCCTTTATAACGCGGCAAGTCCTCAAAGTGGCCGGGAATGATCGATGCGGGCAATCGTCCGTTCGATTTTTCAGAGTATCCAAGCTCCCCTCGCTTTACGTTCTTCTCTATCTCCCTCTCGCACACAAGACCCATAAGATATATTATGGTACGAAGTGTTATAAATACGGTTTATAGAAGCGTGCAGCACACGCGGTGCATTAATGCGGCTGATTGCCCGTACATCACGATGCACCTCTTTCTCCCTCGCTCACTCACACTTTATCTCTCTTTCTCTTTCACCAGCAATACATATACATATATATATATACACACACCTTTCCTCCCCCTCCTATACTACAATGTATACTATCTAGGTATACCTATCTCTCTCTCTCTCTTTTACACATACTCGATTCTACGGTATATGTGGTGTTAGTTACGGGCAGTGGTCGCGAGCTTTATTAAAATATTAGGTCAAACCCCCGTTGAAAATCTCCCAAACGTATATCGAACCAACTATCAAAAATATTCTCTCCCTGCACTCTCTTTTTCTTCTTCTTGTTCTTCTTCTTCTTCTCATGTTCGTCGTCTCACGTTGGTTACGGTGTAGTGTCTCGACTGATTCTTATTCTCGAAAGGCCCGAAGGCGCGAGGATCGAGTTCGAGTTAGAGTTTGGTCTTGAGCCGGGGGTGAGGTAGAAGAAGGCTCGTTACGAGTATCCTTTCAGGGACCCCTAAGTGGACGTCGAGTTCGTTAGAGAGGCCCTTCCATGAGATCGCGGAAGATGAACAGGGTGAAGGCGGGAGATGCATGGGCTCGTGTTTCCACAAAGAGATATGGCTCTCGCTTAGACTCCAATGAAGCCGCGAATCGACCTCCCTCTCTCTCTCTCTCTCTTCCTCTTGCTCTTTTTTTCTTTCATTTTTCTTTCTTTTCTTTTCTTGCCTTTTTATATAACGAAAGATTTTCTTCCTTTTTTAATTACTGCACATTATGCACTTTAATTTCCTTAGTGTTCTACGTAATGCGTTAATTTATTACTGAAGTATTGCTCGCCCACGAAGTTAACGTCTCCAAGGATAGAGCTTAAAGGTACAATGACTAAGCGTTTCCTACTCTTTCTCTATGTTTCTATCTTTTTCTTCGTTTATCCTTTCGACTCGCTTGTCTCCGCGATCCCTTAACACGAAACTGACTTGGACAAGCCATAAAGAATTATCGTTACATACGTAAGTACTTATATACTTACTTACTCATACGGAAAAAGAAACAAGATTGTAGAAAAGAAAAGAAAAAAAGAAATGTTGAATTCCAAAACGAACAGATAGTTGGAAGGAAATCTTTTTGTGGTGGAAAATTTTGAAGTGCTCGAGTGTGCATCATCGTCCTACTCGAAATGACTTCTTCCTTGTAAGAATCCCGCGAGATAGAAAGAGAGAAGAAAGAGGAATGGGACGAACTCACCAATCTATATGAATTATGGTTGTGACTTTAAAAGCAATGGGAAAGACGGAGAGAGAGAAAGAAATCAAGTTGGAGGAGTCAGTTACTTGCAAAATTCGCGTCGACGTTTAATGCCAAGAGTAAGTCTAAACGTTTGATACATAGGCTAGTATCTGGTAGCAAGGCATGTTACCGTTGGACCCTGAGTCGTGTTTCTACATTTTCGTTTACACGAGCGCTAATCGCAAAGGCAACTCTTCGTCGTCGTCGTCGACGGCCAACCCTCGACACCTCCACCAGCCAAGTGCCAAAACGGAAATAGAAGAGGCTCGTATGGCCATACTCCTTTACTTCCCCCCCCCCCCCCACCCCATCCGTAACCATTTTACATTCTTTTTTCTTTTTTATTTTGCGGATGCGCGCGAGACCGAGAACGAGAACGGAAATATTTTTGTTTCGTGCACCGATGGTACCAACGGAAGTAACTAATTTCGATTGTAATTGCTAACGATTATTCGTTCGTCCATCTTTTTTACATCGAATGCTTGGAAATAGATACGGCAAATTAACGAATTCATCTATTTGTTATATAAAATATTATTATTTTTGAATTCTTACGAGTATTTAATTGTCATGGATTTACGTTAGTTTACTTCTACGCGTTTTAAAAGGTTTCCCTTCGGAAAAGGAAGAAGAAAAGGGAACGCAAAAATTTCTTCACCAGGATTGGCGTTGTTGCCGTGGAAGGATGAAGATGGCAGGACGAAGTGGTTCGAATAAAAAAATATAGGCTCGCTCGGTTGGCAGGAAGGAACTTGGTGCGCCCTCAGGAGGCACCGTAAGTATGCCCTAAGTGCATTTAACGATTATTTTATATTAACGGGTGAATTTATTAGCGGCCTCCATTATCGGGGTTCGGTCGAGTCTCTTCTTTCCTTTTTCTCTTTTTTTTTTAAGTATGCTTTTGACCTTACCGAAGAAGCAAAAGAAGAAGAAGAAGAAGAAGATGGAAGAAGTGTAGGTGAGAAAGAAAGAAAAGACTAGTTGAGTTAACACCAACCTCGGTGTCTTTATCTCCAGGCGGTGGACCGCCTTTTGTTTCTCAACGAAGGTCCCTGAATACTTCAGAAGGCGTCCGGCCTCCAAGTGATATCGACTACCCTCGTTAATTCACGACTCTACCACCGCAACGTAAATTCATTTACCTTCTTGTTAGAAGGTAACGCTCATATATTCCTTTTTTTTATTTCCTAACACTTTTCTCCCCCTCGATCTTTCCACTCACTTATTTTCCCTATTACGAAATGAAAAGAGATTTATTTTTTGCAAACGCGCGAGATAAAATAACAGGGGAAGTAATCGAATATTCTTTTTTTATAATAAAACAAATTGAAAAACAATGAATCTATATATAAAATGATCGAGTTGGAATATTTTTGTTCTCGACTATAAAACGAAACGATTTCAATTTTGCTAATGTAAAAGAAAAAAAGAAATAACGGAGTAAAGGACCGGGATTCGTTCGATAGAAAATATCGATTCTTCGCGTAGAATAAAAGAAAAAAAAGAAAAAAAAAATGGAAAACAAAATGGTTAGCGTGGTGGATATATTTTCATCTCAATTATAAAATACCTAAAAAGATTTCTTATCGCAAATGTGAAAAAAAGTAACGGTAGAAGGAAGCAAATGTTTTGTATATAAAAAAAAAGGGGGAATACAAGGAATTAATAACATTTCCTCATAGAATAGAAGAGGAAGAGAAAGAAGGAAGGCAAAATTCATCGTATTCACGAGAAATACATAGGCAGAGTGGGTGGGTGAGTCTCTGGTGGGTAACTAAGGCCTCTTTTCAATCCCCGCGAACGAGATGGGGTTGCTAGCTACGGTGGTTTTCGAGGACCACGTTAAACCACGTAGGACTACTACCTTGCAAGAAGTCAAGAAAAAGAGAAAAAGAGAAAGAGAGAAAGATAGGAGTAGGAAGGTTCTCCGGTAGGTAGCCAAAGAGATGTTGGAAAGGGGTTGGGAAGAAGGAGGTCGTGGGCAGGATGTTATGCCGCCCCTGGGAGCAGCTCTGATGGGGATATGGGCCTCGGAGGCCTACTCTTTCTATCCAGTTTCCGCGTCCCGTTTTCTTTCCATTCTATTCCATAATACGCTCGGAGATGTATACGTCCTGCAGGACGCCCGCAAAATACGTTCTAGATTGCATTCGGATAGAGGGAGATTCATGATGAGAAGGATAAGAGAAGGAAAGAGAGAAAGGTAGGGGAATGGGAATGGAGAAAGGATAAACGTTGTAGAAATCCTAAGAAGAAGAAATCCTTGTGCAAGAGATCGAGCTGGGATTTTATGAAAGGTGAGGGTGGGAGGGAGGTACGAACAACCCTTCGAACGATTACCTTTCGCATCGACGATTTACCATCGATTCCATGGAATCGCCTACGTGAATCTCGGTATGAATCTACTTACGTGAAATCGGGAATGAAAGCGTCATATCTTTGTGTATTAGAGACTTACCTGTAACAGAAATAAAAGTCAAAATTGAGAATTATTCGACGAATCTTTATGAAAGAGAAAATGCTCTTTTATGATTATTTATATACGCATATTTATTTACATATTTTCTATCATTCTTATGTATAGTTGCATATACTGAAAATACATGTAAAAGACGAAGATCTGTATCGTCGTGTAAAAAGAAATATATGTAGAAAAGGATAGAAAAGGATCGGTTCTTGGTTGGAATCAAACATGAATCTTGTTGGACTCTCGAAAGGATGGAGAATGTTGGTAATTAATAAACCGGTATGCTAATTTTGCGAGGACAGATTACGCGTTCTCTCTTTGCCGGTACGTTACACTCTTCTTGCGTGTAGAGGCCACGTCTGCCTACAAGCTACATCGAAATTAAACAAAATAAAGACAAAAAAAAAGTATAACGAAAAAGAATCGAATAAAATATTTGTTTTTGATTCGATGATTTGATTTTTCTTCTACGATAGATTAAGATAGATAGTTTTATCTAATTTACTTTGTCGTTTGAATCGTGACTCACCTCTTATCGCTCTTTTTAGTTTTTTTCCTTTTCGTTAATCTCGAAGATGAAATGTAAAAGCAGAGTAATCGGAGAGTACGAATATGACTGTGACGTTAATTCACGAATACCCAGCCGTTGAAAACGATCAACTTTATCTGAGAAACATCCTTACGTTTCTCGGCAGACGTTCGAACATTGAAACAAGATAAAGAAAAGAAAAGAAAAGAAAAGAAAAAAAAAAAGAAAAAGAAATCATCTCTTGCTCGGTTATGCGAGGAGAACTCCACGTAGGGCCGCCGATCGAAGAAAATTACTCGAAGTACTTTCGATTGGCGAACCGTACGGAAATTTGCATCGACGACGTCGTTGGTAGTGTAATTTATGCGAGAAAAAAAAGTCAAAGGTAGTGTGTACGAGCCGAAAGACAAGAAAGAGAAAAAGACAGAGAGAGAGAGAAAATCGTGATTAATAAACGAGTATGCTAATGCTTTGAGAGCCAGAGTATGAGGATTTTCAAAGGCGTATGTATAACATCCCGTAGGACGAGAGATGGTTACAACAAGTGAAAAAGAGAAAGAGAGAAGAGTGAAGGGGGCAGGGGGAAACGGTGGACAACGAGGAACGTTAGTCCAACGGTAAATCAAAACGCTTTGCGACTTTGTGATGTCGGAAAGAGACGAGAGAAAGAGAGAAAGAGAGAGAGTTAGAATAAGAGAAAGAGAAACGAGCTTTCCGGCCTCGCGAGACGACGTGCAACGAGCTTTATGCTTTCGCGAAGGGTGTCTCGCGACGGGTGGAGGGTGTAACCCCAGCTTATTCATACTCAGGAAGCAGAGAAACGAAGGAAAAGCGAGAACGTGACGGGTTATCCTTTTCGTCCGTGATATTTGATACTACAACTACTACTACGTGTGTTCCGCGACGAGGTTATGAATGTACTAAAGCAAAGACGATTGTTTTGATCTTTCTCCCTCCCTCTCTCTCTCTCTCTCTCTGTTCTTCTACTCTGTCTAAATGTTAGAATTTCGAGAGAGGTATAGAAAGTTTGTTTACGTTACGCGTCAAACGTTACAAACCACGAGGTATGCAAAAAATGTCTTATATATTGTTCCTTTTTATTTACGAGTATATATGTTCTCTTTTTTACGAGTTCTCCAAGAACATTTTCTCACACCTATAATGTACTAACAAAAAGTAGTTCCTTCGAACTAGTGACCTATATTCATTTTACTAACCACGACAACATTGCTTAACTCGAGAGATATGACTCGAAGTAGGAGTAATCCAACGTATCTAGGCCGTTAAATAAAATGTAAGAAAATAAATGATATATATAAGTAGATAGAAAAACAAAACAAAAAACAGAAAAAAATAAATTACGTGTTAAAGAATCGTGCGAAGAAAAAAGAAAAAGGGAATAGCGAATAGGAAAAAGGGAGGAGAGAAAATGAGAGATTTTAGAGGACGCCAGACATCAATTTTCCTCCCGTATAAAAGCAATTCCGCGGTGGGAATGGTAGAACCTATTCCAAGGAGTTTTACGCGTCCGTGAGGAGCGATTGTTAGTCGCGGGTTCGGGGATAAGTGGGTTGCTCGAAAACAGACGGAGACGAAGACGCCGCGTACGTGGCTGGGAACGAGCGGTTTTAGGATTTTTCCTAATTCCTCCTGCAAATCGATTAATTTTTCTTTTTCATTTTTATCAGACCCAACGTTTCAGGATTTTCCTAATTCGTCGTGCGAAATGTTTGGTATTTCTCTTCTTTTTTTTTTTCCATTTCTATCAGTATTTTTTTGGAAGAAGAGAGGGGTTGCAGAATTTCATCCAAATGCATTTACGCGTGCACGCATCGTATCAATATCGCGAAATTCTCCGATCGATTTATGATTCCATCTCCCTTTCTCTTTCTCTTCCCGTCGGGGTTTTACAATGATTGGAAAAGCCGCGAAATAGAGGATGCAGGGAGCAATTTTCCGGCACGTATGAAACGTCACATTCATATATACAATATCCGTATACATATATGTGTGTGTGCGTGTAGATAGATTTGCGAATGTATCGGTGAAAATCGAGAGCGAAGGATCATCAAAATTGTATAAGCAGCTCTTAGGAAACGATCGAGCACGGTCTCTCCCACGGGAACGTGGACGTACGTTTCCCTGTACACACAGAGACTGAGAGAGAGAGAGAGAGAGAATTCGCATCGAGCCGATTACCCTGGCCCTCCACGCTTTTTCAAACGATAAACGCGTATGTGGTATGGTTGTTATGGGTTTAAGCGATATGAAGAGATCATTGGCTAAGAGCAAGATGGATACTTAAACTGTTAGGTTTAAGGGGTACCAGGTAGTAAACCATAATTTTGTAATGTAACATTCATCTAAAAAAAAAAGTATCACTCAAAATCACAAAATAATAATTTCCATCATTTTTGACCACTACTTCTCATCTATTTTGTAAATTATGTTTCATCGTAAGTTACGATCAAACAATAAAATTAATCGTACGGAAAAACTTTTGTTTTACAGATCGAGAAGCATAGATCAAATAGATCTTCCAAGTGAATACGAAAACAAGGATAGAAAATAGGAAAAAAAAATAGAAAAGAGAAAGAGAGAGAGAGAAAGAAAGCAGGGACGATGCATAATGCATACATAGGAGGGTGCACCAGGTGCTAGGATAAGAATTGGCGCATCGACGTCAACCAAAATGGCGCTTATCGTCGCCGCCTTTGCCTCGCGTGAGAAACTGCCTCGGAGGGGGAAGCACGGAGGTGCCGTGAGAGACGCGGCTGAATTTTAATGTGTTCCTCCTTATTCGTGCACGCGCGCGTATTGCACAAACATACCTATATCACCGTAAACCTGTGTACAACTCTTCGTACATATTTATTTACACGCTATGCATACGCTACATATACGGACGTAAGTCGTCTATATATAGTAGAACGTAGAACGTAGAACATAGAACGGGAATAACAACGACAACGGCAACGACAACGACGACAACGACGACGACGACGAAGAGTTCGTGAAAAGGAACGCAAAGGAAAGAGGAAAGAGGGAGAGGGGTGTCTGGTTGACTTGTAGATTTATTGACGAATTTGGCCGCACATTTGTTCCGCGGGATTTCAATACAATTGAAGGGTTTTGCCATTGTTGCCCTACGCGACGAGACGTCCTCCTCGCGACGGCGCGAACCGCGACGCACGAGAGGACTTGCCGAGAATAGGGAGAGGGAGAGGGAGAGGGAGAAAGGGCTATTTGGTATTGTAATGGTCCTGTCCGCGTCGAACCCTCCCGCCGCCTCAAGGCGAATTTCCACGGCTCGGTGAGTTCCGATTCGCACGATCCGCGCGACGAATTAATCCTTCTTTTTTTACTCTCCCACCGCAACAACAACTAAACCCATACCCAAATATTTTACTCCTTCTTTTTATTCCTGAACAATCATTCGAAGGTATTTCGTTGGTGGTCCCTCTCGTAATGAGATCTACATTTTTTTTACAGGAAGAAGAAATAGAAAGAAAAGATAGTAGAGAGAGAGAGGTAGAGAGAGAGAGAGAGAGAGAGAAAAAAGATGGACTTTGATGGTTTCACTCAAATAGAATATCGAAAACCGTGGCGTGCTTTGCAACGACGACGACGACGGCCGCAGAGAGTGCAGTCGACCATAATTTCATCAACGGCACGAGAGTGTGCGCGCGCTGCTTGTTAGGTATATGCATTTGAATTTGATTAGTGGCGCGAGAAGGAGGGTAGGAGGGAGTGGTGACACCCTTTGCCACCGCAACCCCATCCAAACGACCAACCAGCCTGCTTGCTTGCCTGCCTGCCTGCCTGCCAGTCTGCCAGCCGACACACCGCCACCCACGCCAGTGCTACCTCGTGGCTCAAACTACTGCAATTATCCGCACACGTCATACGCGTGTATTAAGTCGACTCTCTCGTCCTACTATACCTACATTCTGCAGTCACCTTTTCTTATTCCTTTCACCTCTATCTTATTTCTTATACTTATTCTTACTTACTATGGCTTTAGACTTAACTCGGATTTAAACGTTTACAGGTTTCCTTGAATATTTACAGATTACCATTATGATTATTCTTCTATAGGAAAGAAATGGAATGTACAAATTTCATATGATCTATAAAGAAATCAATCTAATCCTACCATTAATCATTCGTAAGAATTGTCAAAGTTCATAATCTCATACATAATAATTTGTAAAGAAAAAGGTTTCCAAAAACATAATATAATAATATTTTTAAGTACGATCTCTCAATTGTTTTATAACGATGCGTTGGTCCTTTACACGATCCATATTTCTTAAATAAATCTATACATTATTGTGACCCATACAATATACCATAAATCCTTACAATAATGAACATAAAGAATGGATCGGTTCTCAAATCTTGCACTAAGTTCATCCCACATGTAGATACTTTCGAGAACGTATGCGTGTATGTATAAAATATATTTTATCGCAGCAACGTCGTTGACAGTCTCGTATGCCCGTACCCGTCCTCTCCGATCCGCCCCCTCGCTCTCTCGCTTGCTCTCTCTCGCTTCGAGTTAGATTTAATTAAAACCTAAATCGTATTTAACTGCGCCGTAAAACAAACCTGATGTCTTTCGTAGCAGCGCAGTAGCTGCTACCAAACGGCTCGTGCTCTTTACTCTCAACTCCGGATTCGATGCCTCTTCCTTCCTACTTTCCTACCTTCCTTCCTTCCTTCCTTTCCATTCTCTACACGCGTTCGTTCGTGCAAACGAAATTTCTAATTTGCTAGCGAACCGTTAGCCACGACTGACAAATGGAATCTCTGTCGATTTTCCGTCACGAAAGATATTCTCCGACTATTACCCGAGTTCTCTGACTGACAACGAGTATCATTTAATGTCTCGAATATGCAAGTCGTGACATTTTAATTAGAATTTTTGTCTAATATAGACAACACCCACACGCAAACATTTCTAGCCAATTTTGAGTTTAATTAAACGAATGGATTAGTGGAAGAAGATTTACGTCGTCTTCTCAAAAATAAGGGAGAGAGAAAAAGAAAGGAATAAAAATAGTAAAAAGATACGAGATAAAAATTAAAAAAAAAAACGAAAGGAAGAAAGAAATAAAGAAACATAGTCGTCCTCGTCTCGGTACACTTTCGCCGGACGCAATCTTCTTGGTTATCCGCGTGGAGGGCCCAGTATGGCGTCGACTATGGCAAAAGGATTCTCATCCGACCAATCCCTCTTCTTCTCGTGCTTTGCGAACCACCATTCCGTTGATGGTGAACCCCGAGAGAGAAAAAGAGAAACAGCGAGGAAAGGAAGAGAATACGAAAGAGCGAATGAGCGTGAGCGAGAGAGACGAGTATAGCTGCGCGCGGCAATAACGGCGAGCACCAGACGCTAATAACAGACCGTGCCGGCTGCCCATAGGCCATCGCAGGCAATGAAATGAGACCAAATAAAAATCAGCAGGGAATTATTATGGTGGACGCAAAACGCGCCGCTGTTGAGTCCCTCTTGTCTTTCTCTCTCTCTCTCTCTTTTTCTCTTTTTCTCTTTTTTCTAAGTTTTTTTCTTTCAATTTTATTTTTTCATTTTTTTTTTTTTATTTGTTTTTACTTTTCAACTACATTCCTTCTTCTCTCATTCTGCCCTTTCCTTTCCTTTCCTTTAGTTTCTTTCTTTTTTTCATTTGAATAAACTCGTGTGGCTCGCGCTATATAATGTTGCTTACCTCTAAACGACATCGTGACAAATTAAAATCGAAGAGATCGGCCTCACCGGCGCTTAACGATATCCCGGATAGCTTTTAAGTAGCTACGTTAGATCGTTATGCCCTTTCGCGTACTTTTATTTGCATTTAACGTTCAACGCAACTCGAATCGGCCAGTTAGTTCGCAGGACGGTGGCAGCAGACCGGTCTCCGCAGACTATCTTCAGGTTTAATGCTTTTATCGCGTTCTCATCGATGTCCGCGAGGTAAAGACGAGAAAGAGAAAGAGAGAAGGCATGCTACTGTTTAGCGATATCGTTCCACTATGTATAAGAGACATCTTGATTCGATCCTTAACGATCTTCTTCAACTCGCTGCACGATTATCGACTAATACTCATTCGAGATGCGTGCATTTATGAAATTGATTATTATCGCGATAACTATAACTACTCGAAATAACAATTATTCGTCAAATATTGCAAAACGCAATCTAATCGCCGAAAATTTTTCAACGTTTTTAGTAAAGTTTGAACGAAACGACTAAAGAAGAGAAGCGCGTACGGCACGAGCTGAAAGGGTTCGAGTACACGCATCGCTGCCCTTAGGTCGTAGGGACGAGCGAAGCGACCGGTTGAGAGAGGAAAGAGAAGGAAATACGCGGCAGGTGAAAGAGAGAGAGAGAGAGAGAGAAAGAAAGAGAGAGTGGCTCGGATGAGAAGAATGGCCGACCGCAATGAAGATTTTAACTGGTACCCTCTCGTTGGCCGCCCGAGTCGCTCTTTTTATTATTGTTTCTTTCTTCCCCCGCCTCCTCTTCCTTCTCTCTCTATCTATCTTTTGATTCTTCTTATTTCTCTTTACCATCCACGGGAACGATTTACCGAGGCCGTCTCGGCGTCCCGAAACACGCCCGAAAGCGCCTTCTCGATCCTCGTGAATTGTAAACTTCTCTCTAGATGAAATTACGAGTCGCCATAGATTACATTGATTTGAAAATAATCCTTTAATTTGACGTAAACGAACGTTAAACGTGTGCGAGAAAAAAAAAAGAGAAAGTTTATAAGAAATATGAATTATTTTTATTTTTATCCTACTTTTTTGTTATCGATTTCGTAAAAAAAATATGTGTCGTAAGGTAAGATAACGATGGCGTCGTCAGTGGCGCCATACCAAGACTGAGCATAATTATCAGGACGACGATATGGGAAAGACGAGACTCCTCTTTCGCGATCGATACGAGAACGCGGATCGTTTTCGAAACCGCATCTCGTGTACGCGCTCTCCCGTTCCGTAATTACACGCATCGCTCGTTCGGTTTGCTTGTAATGGTTACGTGTAATAGTGAGCGAGCGAGCGAGCGCGCGCGTACCTACCACTACTCCTCTATCCTCCTTTTAAACTTTTATCCGATTTTTTTAGCCGAGATAAATCTCGTTCGAGATACGCCACGAGGCGGACAACTCTTCCTTTTCCTTCTTCAACACCGCGACCATAAAATATTATCTAATCGTTCGATGTTATTTAACGCGTACGTTGTTGACAAGCGTTTCGAGATGTCCAATAAAACGGCGCAACGTATACTTAGTATTCACCTGTAAATCATTTTTAAAAATACTTTATAAAATCATTTTTATCGTTAATTAAGATCCGAAAGAAAGAAGAACAATCGGAATGAACAAATGCGCATCTCGAAGAAATTGTAGTTGCGCGTTTTAGCGATAGTACAAAGTCGGCAAAGTAGTAGCAAAAGGACGAATAGGACGGGCACGTGTGCGCGCATGTGTCGCAGAAGCAACGCGCGCGAGCGCAAGCGCGTCGGGCCGGCCACCACCATCACCACCACCACCATTACCAGCACCAGCGGCACCATTACCACGAAAAGGAAAGGTTGCACGAATACACACACACGCGTAAGAACGCACGCCCACACACTCGACGACAAATACTGCCGAGAGACGGGAGGCAGGTGCTCCGCGCGCCATTGGCCACCTCCTCACCAACATGGCCGTACCCCTTTTCCTCGGCACTCTCTCTCTCTCTCTCTCACACTCTCTCGCTCCCTCATACATACACACGCGCGTACACTCACACTATCTTCCTCTCACTTGCATGGGCCAACGTTAACGCACCACGAGCAACGAATCGAGCTGTCTGCGGAACGTGTAAAGGGTAAGCGCGCCTTTTCCTTTTACCCTACACCCTTTCCCTCCTCCCTCCCGGGCCTCCCACTCCTTCTTCACTCGATTTCCTCTTCGATCAATTCTACGAGATATCGACGATGACAATATCATTTGATTTAAAATTAACATTTATTTTCTATCATTCCTAACAAAAAATTTACATTCAAATTATTCGCATCGTTTATTTCTTATCTCGAATGTATTTGTTAAATGGGTGTGTAAATTAAACAGAAACATTTATTATTATCCATCACATTAGTTATTATCCGTTTCTATACTTGTTATCATCGTTTCGGCATATTAATTTATTATCAGCGTAGCCTATTTGTTATCATTATTAATCATTAATTATTTATCTTCGAGAAGATAGAGAGAAAGAGACAAAGAAGGGGGGAGGGGGGTACGATTTATTATCTGATTACCCAATTTTAATGTTATTTATCATAGAATTTATATCCCCAATCGTGCGTTCCTTCGAACGTAACGATTCAAACGAAATTCGTGCATTTATCTCTCCTTTGGCGAACAATTTTCAAACGTACACAAAGAAAAAGAGAGAGAGAGAGGGAGAGTAAGAAGAGAAAGAAAAGAAAAATCGTGCGGTGGTCGAAGGTAAGGATCAAGAACTCGCTTGGACCAATAATTATCGTTGTGTTACGCTAGTTCGCGAGGGCATACGAAAAAGATACGGCATCTCCGAGGGCGCAGGCAGAACTGCTCGTAGAAGTTCTCTTCTCGCACCATACACACACCGGTAATGGCAGACTCGCTCTGACCGAAGCAATTAGAAGTACGAGGTAAACACAGAGCAGTGCGCTCGGCTCTCGAACGAGGCCATTCCTGGACGAGAGGAAGAACGAGAAGAAGGTAGACGAGGAGGAAGAGGAGAACAGGACCACGGCGTTATTTTCATCTCGCTCGACGTAAAGGCTGTAATTAAATATTCCGTGAGGAAGAGGGGAAAGAAGAGGGACGTTCGTTCGAGTTGTTTCTTATCTATTTTCTTCCTTTTTTTTTTTCTTTTTTTTTTTTTTAATTCCTCCATCTTTCTTTCTCTCTTTCTTTCGACAAAAAAATATATCGACTTTGGTAATCTCGTCTGTTTCTTAGCTAGGAAAAAAGAAAGAAAAAAAATAAGTAACAAATAAGATCAAGTTAGAAACGAAACGCGTGCCTCCTCTCCGTTTCGGATGGACGAGTGAGCGAAGAATGGTTTTGAAAAGCTAAAATGGAAGAGAGAGTGAGAGACGAGAAGGTGGGATGGAAGGAGGAAGGGGTGGGTGGGGATGCACCCCGGGGATTTAAGTTTCTATAAATCATCTGAGTGGCTCGAGAAACTCAGCCTACCATTTACGAGGCTCGAAGTAGAAGCAGAACCCGTAGGACCCACGTAGGGCCCCTCTCTCTCTTTCTCTCTCTCTCCCTCTCTATCTCTTTCCGTTCCTTGTCTCATCTCGCTTCTTTGTATTTAACGGCGAGACCTTTTAACGACGACAAAGTATTCACGAAGGTCGAAACTCGTGGTCGAACATCCTCCACTTCTTATTCTTTCTTTCTTTCTTTCTTTCGTTATTTCTTTATTTCTTTCTTCGTTCGCGCACGTTTCTTTCTTCCTTGCTTTCTCTCATTGGCGAAGAACTATCGACCAACATGGTGGAAGACGTCCGTCGTCGTCTTCGGCATAAATTATCGTCGTGCCTCCTTCGAGTTTACTGTTGCTTCTCGGAACGAACGAATAAACGAATAAACACGAAGGAACGAAGGAACGAGAAAGAAACCTTTAGCATTCTTTCTTACCATAGAGAACTTACTTAGTCGCTTATTACTCGTGCCAGAAAGCTAATACTTATAAATTTTCGCATTAGTTTGAAAACTAACTTTTCCTACGAAATTTTCTATAAACTTCCTCTCAAACGATTCGTACAAATTTTCCCATCCGCAAATCAGCCAAACTTTATCAAACCTCGGCAAAACTTTACAACCGCGTTCCGTAGAAATTTTCCGAAATGTTCCCTTAGCCAAAAGTATCGATCGAACGTGAAAGCCCCTGCCCCTGCCCCCCGCCGCCCCCTTTCCGTCCACCGAATCGTTCCATTCGATGCAAACGCGAGACATTAAAAATACAGGCGAGTGCCGACGTCCGTCGTGTCGCTCCATTTCCGAATTTCCAGAACAAAAGCTACCGACTAAAAATAACAAAAAATATACACATACATGTAGAAAGAGAGAGAGAGAGAAGAAGGAAAGAAACGATGTAGCATAAAAGAGTGTGTGTACACGCAGCACATAACAAAAACGATTCGAAAATTTGGAAGCGGGAAGCTGGGCCGCGCCAGGGTCTCTCTGGCTTTCATCTCGTTCGGGTCGTTCCTCGCGTACGGCAGCTCCGCAGGCAATAACAGGCTTTTCGGTAATGCAAAGAGTAATTAACATTCCTGTTTTAATTACAGCCTCTGCCCAAGCCACCCTCTTTATTTTCACCACCCCCTTCCGTACCATTAGCCGACGTCCGTGCTGCTGCTGCTGTTGCTGCTGTTGCTGCTGCTGCTGCTGCTGCTGCTGCTACTGCTGTTGCTACTCTCTCGCTCGTTTTACTATACATGTCTCTCTTACTCTCTTTCTCTTTTTCTATATATATATATATATGTACGATCTATATAGATTCGTATATACTCGTATGTATTACCAACACACGTGGTAACCTTTGAAAACCTGAACCAACGCGCGACTCTCTACGTGCACCGGACAGCCTGGAGGTTTTTACTTTTTGGCACTAGCGCGGCTTTACAATTAACGGAATTAATATCCAATCTCTTGTTTCTCATGGTTCTCGTTGATACTCTGAACAAGATATATGTATACCTCCTACCTAAGCGTACTACAAAAAAAACGACCGGATTCTTAACGATTTGTTAAAGTTCATAAAGGTTGCACCTATGTATGGAAAAGAGAAAAAAAAAAGGAAAGATAAAATAAAATTACGCAAAATGATATTAGAAAACCGTGGAATAATAAAAGAGATCTGTGTGTGCGTTTGGTCACCAAAGTTGAAAGAAAAATAAAACAAATGTTCGAAATTAAAACCGTGCAGGAAAGTGTAGTACACGGACGGACACGCGTTGCGGCTCACTAGAAACGCATACACTCGGACAGGAACACGTAGACGCGTCAGTCTCGTGTACCGTATACCGCATCCGATCCGGATTTCCGTGCGCGGACACCCGTATGACCTTGCGTGCGTTTCGCCAGGACGTGTGCTCCGCCAGAAGCCGCGTATGCACGCTCATCATATCGATTCCCTCTTCTCTCCATCCTCTCTCTCACTCACGGACACAAACGCAAACACCCTCCCTCTCGAATTCTCAGTTAGACTCGATTCGCAACACCGAGTATCGCACGCTTACACGCATACGCGCATACTCGATAGAAAATGCACCATGAAATTGTTTCAATTTTCCCGAATCTTTTGAAATTACACGCGCATACCGCGTGCGCTAGATTCGCGATTTTTACATATCACGAAATTCTTTTAAATTTGTTTTAATTACGAAATAATATTGGAATTAGAGTTATCCATCGAAATAAGAATAAGAATGGTAGTTTAACTTTTTGTTTGCGGATATTATGCAGCACCCTCCACGTGGTAAGACCTGGATCGATACTACTTACGATTTATCGAATTCATTTTGCAACTATCGTAACATAAATATTACCGTACCCGATGGCTGCATATTTTACAACGGTTCTCATGCATTTTAATTTCTAACGAGTCTTCCTCAGACAAGCAAAAAAAAGAAAAAACCTCCTTCCTATCGCAAAAGTTGTCGAAATTATTCAGTTGACCGATTTTAACCGACTCACCCTGCACAAACTACACCAACGCGTTCGAAAAAAATTCCCCTTTCTCGATTTTCCGCGAGACGTGAGATTTCGTTTCTGCGTTTTCTCTATCTATCTGTCTTTCCCTTTCTCTCATACACATTCACACGTATCCACACACTTACACACATACACGCAAGAGAAAAGGACGAAGGATTCAGAGGCTCGAAAGGGCGCCGTTCGAGTAGTTCGTTCGATCGTTAATCTTCCGAATCGAATCTCGAGTGCCCCGAGACGATTGGAAAAGGAGAACTGTACCCTCCCAACCAACCCCCTCCTCCTTTCTTCATTCTTTCTTTCTTTCTTTCTTTCTTTTCGCTTTGGAGAGATCGACGTTTGGTTTCTCCGCAGATCGTTGTCGTCAATGGCGAGCAGAAAGGTTCGTCGAGGTCGAAAGCTCTTCTCTGCTATGGAAAGGGAGTCCGAAAGGGTAGACGAAGGATGAGGTGGAGAAGGGAGAAGGGAAAGGAGGAGGAAGAGGAGGAGGAGGAGGGTCGAGCGGTCGGAGGTTCCATTTTGTTTCTCTGCCGGCGTGTGGCGGCGCGATAGCAGCGGCACTCTGTCAGAGCGTGACGTTATCACGACACCCCTTCTACTACCTAGCCAGGGGGTGCTCCTCCTTCCACCCCTTCGTTCCCTTTACCCTCTCTTCCGGCACCCCCTACGGGTACAACGTGGATCAAGCCGGTGTTCGCCTGACTCGCTGCCGTGTTGTTTTCTCTCTTTCTATCACCTTCTCTACCTTTCATTTCCTCCTTCGCTTCCTCCTCCTACTCTTTCTCCTTCTTCTTCTTCTTCTTCTTCTCCTTCCTCTCTTTCTCCTTTTCCACCTTCACCATTTCGGAAAAGAACGTAGCAAGACGAAAGCTAGCAACGTGCCAACGATAAGATTGTACAACAAGCAGAGGGAGTCTGGAATTTCATGGTGAAACGTTGGAAACGTTTTTGCATTCCAAAGGAGTGCTCGCTAACTCTCCTTTCTTTCTTTCTTTCTTTCTTTCTTGCTTTCTTTCTTTCTCTCTCTCTCTCTCTCATTCTTTTTTATCTCGCTCTCCAGTGGAAGAACCTTAATGCACCAAAAAGATTCGTTCGTGAAACGAAGCAATTACGTGATAAGCGATCGCGAAGAAAACGGTGAATAATACGAGACGTTTCTTTCCTCGGATGATAGAAAGCGAATGGGAAGTCTGTTTGTTCGAGAGTCCACTTCGCGTGCACCTCTTATTTTATTTTTTTTTCTCTTTCCTTTCTTCTTTTTTCCAGGATAAGACTAAAGTCACGATTGCCTACTTACTTTTAAAATAAACGTCCTCGAATGGAATGAAAATATTTCCGTTAAGGATAACATCGTAAGAGTATTTTTTTCGCGAGTATTTTTCAGCGCGAACGCGCATAAATATATCGTTTATAAACTTTTGGTGTCGCGTATTTTAAAAAAGAGCGTTAGGACAAAAGGATCTGGACGGAGAAAAAGAACTAAATCGAGTGAAAAAAAGTAAGAAAGAATTACTAGAGCGAAGAGGAAAATGATAGATAAAAGGGAAAGCGTTCTATAGGTGTATATAACGTGTATATGATTTCGGATCGGAGCCAAGAACATTTCAGAGATCCCTCTCGGATCTAACCAGGTATGCAGGCAGCGAGTTGAAAATAAGCAGCGACACGCCATCAACATAGCATCGCATAGCGAAGGGAAGCTCGCGTTTGACTTTTTTGCCAGCTGGCAGCCTGTTATAGCGGCAGATGATCTCCGTGCCGAGACTCCTTGCCTCCTCACCCTCCCCCTAACCTCCTCCACCTTCTATTCCTTCTTCATATTCTTCTTTCTCTTCTCCTTCATCTACGTTTGTTCGTTCGTTCGTTCGTTCTTCTTCTCCACCTTTTCTACCCCCCTCCCCCATCCTTCTTCCTCTTAGTTCTTCTCATCCTCTCGTTTCTCTCCCTCTCTCTCAGTTCCTTTTATTCCGACACCTTATTTTCTCGACGCCCATGCCGAGGCGACTCCATCATTTCTCCGAGCCTCGTGTTCCACCATCGCGATCGTAAAAACGCGCCACCACCACCACTTTTGTGCCCCTCCGAGGAATAATATTGTCGAAGCGAGTATAGCCTTGTACCGAGGTTAGGGTAGAACGTTGAGAGAAGGTGTCGTTTGTAGTGGAAGGGAAATATAAGCGAGGAAAAAAATGAATGCAAGACTTTATCGCGACGCGAGTTGATGGAAGAACTATTTCACGATTGAGTGGTATTGATTTGAAAAGTATTTATCACGGTAATTGTAATAGTAGTGGTGGTGGTAATAGAAAAAAGGGGGTTACACATTAAATCTTTTCTTTCGTAGATTTAATTTAATGAAACAACGACGTTGATTAATTATCATCGATGCATTTAGAACGCGCGTAACTCAAAAGTAATCGCAAATCCGAAGAAATAATTCATTCCCTGACCGGCGTCGTGGCAATTAATTACGCGAGTCATCGAACGCAGGATATTATATATATATATATATATACACACACATATACATATATATATATAAATTGTATATATAATCAATACGAAATCGGCGAAATCGAATGATTTGTAATATCCAATGCATACCTAATTTCTAGTTACTAAATTACTCCTCTACTATTTATATCCGCGTTGTTATAAATGCGACGTAAACTTGAATAGAAAGGGGTAGAAGGGGAAAATGGAGGAGGAGGAGGAGAAACAATGAAAATAATAATCGACAGATCGATCGCAATTGAAAAGTAATGAGACAAAAAATATAAAATAAAATCCAAAGGATCATGTGTGCTCGCCCCCCTCTTTCTTCGATATCATAGTTACAAACGCGAGAAACGATCGTAATCATGTAAGGATCGTAAAGATGTCCCGGGGACATACACAAAGATATTATCCGATGACACGAACACGCCAACGATATCCTGAACCAGATCGAAGAAACAGGAATCTGCTTGAGCTTCTCTTCTCTTCTCTTCTCTTTTCTCTTCTCTTGGAGAGCTCGAGATCGACGAGCTTGTCACCGTTAAAGAAAGGGGTAAACGTATAAAGAGAGAAAAAGAAAAAGAAAGAAAGAAAGAAAGAAAAGAAGTAAAAGGTTTCCGATGGTTCTCGCTAGTTCACGTATGCGGGCCCAGAAAATGTACGATCTCTATCGGATTCTCGAAAACCTGTTGGGAAGAAGGGTCCCTCCTGCTTTACGCGTTCCTCTAGCCTCATCACCGTTCCATCAACGATCGGGGGGAAAGAGAAAAGAAATCTCTTTAGGCAGAATCGCGTCAAATATTCTCTCTCGAAAGAAAGAAAGAAAGAAAGAAAGGAAGAAAAAAAAGGAAAAAAGAGAGAGAGACAGAAGTTTTCTTTCTTCCAAGAAACTCAGTGGGACCGCGACGAAGGTTGTTAGTATCTGTTTTAAACCGAAATAATTAATCAGAGTGAGCCGACCGTTTCGCCGGCGGCGTCTCTTCCTTGTATTCTATCTTTCCGTCTCTCTTTCCCTCTTGCGAGCTTACCATCGTCGGTATCCATTACATTATACATCACTGCGGATACTCGAATTCTAATTTATTCACGAGCAACTCTTCGGGAACGAAAATTCTGTCCACATCGGAGTCCCTATTCTCTCTTTCTCTCTCTCTTTCCCCCCTTCTATTCTTCTCTTCTTCTTCTTCTGGTCGTAGCTCGACACCCTTTGCCCGTTCCGTCGTTCCTATAAATCTTTCGGGCGTTCCGTAATTGTCGCGATCCTCGCTCTCGAAAAGACAACGACAACGACAACGACGACAACAACGACGACGGGAAGACGAAAGAAAAAGGAATCCCTAGACTCGATAAGTTTAGAAATAAATACAAAAGTTTCTAGACTCGTGATTAAGAAGAAAAAAAAGAAAAGAATAAAATAAAGAACCCTTTCGTTCCTAATAAAATTAGTATTCAAATAACGATGGGATATTGCAGATAAGAATAAAATCAAATTCATAGCAGTTGAATTGAAATGGAAACGAAATGTGGAACACAGGAGTGTTAGTGTTCGGTAGCATCAAGGCTGATTCGCAGAGATGGTTCCGGAGCTGGTTGGTGGTTTGGTGGTGGTTCAGGAGACGCTAAGCCCGTAGATACGGAGAAGCACCTGTGTCCCTGCTCCGCCCCCGGCCGAACCGACGACTAGATCGATGCCATGGCTCGGTTCTCTGTTTCTCTCTCTCTCTCTCTCTGTGTATATGTGTGTGTGTTTCTGTCTCTCTTTCGGCAATATCTCTCTGCGCATCTCCGCAACGGGTTCTCACGGCAAACAATGCACCGCGCGACGCCCTCGAAAACATCCACTTCTCGTGTCGCGGCGGGAGCACACAGCTAGGCACTGTCGCTTTTCAAATTTATCTTCCGCAGAAGCTTGGCCGATTCACCGGCGAACAACCAGACGACGACGACGACGACGACGACGACGACGACGACGAGAACGACGAGGTTGGCGATTCGGGGGCCCATCCGAGTGACATCCAACCTTCTTTCTTTCTTTCTTTCTTTCTTTCTATCTTTTCTTATTTCTTACTCCGATTCTCCACTCCTTTTTTTATCTTCCCTTTAACTCCCTTCTTCTCTTCTCTTCTTCTTCTTCTTGTTCTCTTTCTTACACAAAGCCGACGAGTACTTTCTCCTTTTAACTTAACTGAAGGAGTGACTTCTTTTTTTCGGTATGCCTGGTACTACAAGAGATCGAGGTAACCGGCTGGTAATTTAGTGTCCCAGCTGTCTCCCAATAGTACGGACGATTCGTTACCCTTGTTTTGACGTTTATCCGTATAAAAAAGAAAAAGAAGAAATAACGCAAAATGGAAAAAAGAATGAAACTGAGCGTTCGGCGAGAGTCGTACGATTGGAATGGATTTAAATTAAAGATTTAATATATCGTTCTAGTTTGAAAATAATTATGCGAAATTATCGAAATGAACTTTAACGTAAGTGTGTAAAGTAGAGAAGGAAGAAGACAAGAGAAGAGAAGAGAAGAGAAGAGAGAATACGGTGGAATATAAACGTTGGGTCCAGCAAGGAGAACCTCCTTGGTAATCTCCCGCGCAATAATCCCAAAGAAAAGAGGGCCAGAGATTAACGCAGCGTCTATAAATCAGAAGCTTAGCGTTCTCTTCTCGTTCTCAACGAACAGAGTCCTACGAAGTAGTCCGACGAAGAATCCTCTCATCGCCGAGGCGGATTTAATTAACTTTCGCGAGTCCCGCTCGTAAAGAAAGAAACGACGTTCGGCCATCGTCAAGGCTCACCCCTCCTCCCTCCTCCTCCACCACCACCACCTTCTTCCCTTCCTCTTTTTTCTCGTCCTTCTTTTTTTCTTTCTCTCGGACTTTCTTAAAATCGAATCGAGAAAGGGGAACGCGAGAATTCTCGACGAGTCGCGGATTAACGCGTTACGCCACCGTTAAAAGCTCCAAACCACTCCGCCATTTTCTTCGTCCTCTTCTTCTTCTTTTTCTTTATCTAACTGTTATTATTATTATTATTATTATTATTATTATTATTTCTCCGAAAGATAGGGAATCGAAGAAGAGGCAAGGATCGACGAGGAACATTCCAACGATCTATCTATCTCGTACTCGTCGAGAATCGAGATGGGGAAGGAGATAACTGAGTTCAGCTCGAATGGAATTTGATTGGCCGTTTGCCCGTCTTCGTTGTCGTCGTCGTCGTCGTCGTCCTCCTCCTCGTCCTCGTCGTCTCGATTCCTATCCGATTTCTCGAACGGACAACAACTCGAGAAACCGAAAATTAACGCGATTCCTAACATTCCCTTCTCGTTCGTTGGAAAGAAAAATATCTACCCGGTTATGTCTTCCACGCATTCTTTTTTTTATTTTTTTTTTTTAATATTTATTTTATCGATAGGAACGATTAGATTGGAAGGAATAAATAAATATGGAATGTTTGAAAAATAATAGTCACAAATCTGTAATGTAAGATAGGTTTGGACGTTAGTTATCTCGGTGATAGTTCGGTGGAAGGAAATCTTTCCAATTTCGGAGGAAGGTGGTCACTCCGAGAGAAGCCATCTTTCCAAACTGATATCGCATGGTAGGATCTATCGACTGTTGGTATTATATGGGAAAAGAGATTCCTCGTGTGGTCCCTTCGCATGGAGTCCTTCCGCGTTTCTTAATCGATACCGTCTCCTCCTGGTCCGGGGATAAACTCAGGATAAATGTCTCGGAAATATAGTAAGCGCGTGGTGCGGCCCGCCGGAAATGGAAGCTTGCGGTCGGATACGGATATGTATTTCGTTTGGTTCGGCGAATTTTC
The DNA here is from genome assembly GCF_010416935.1 of Polistes fuscatus. Lineage (NCBI taxonomy): Eukaryota > Metazoa > Arthropoda > Insecta > Hymenoptera > Vespidae > Polistes > Polistes fuscatus. The sequence goes on from NW_025113104.1 coordinate 1,892,823, forward strand.
CTTCTCCCCCTTCCACTCACTAAGCGAAAAACAGTTTTTGATATCCGGAGGGTTCTTCGTTCATCCTTTTTTGCTATACATTTTACTTTCCTTATATCTTTTTTTCTTTCTTTCTTTCTTTCTTTCGTTGTCAAGTGGACGAAAAGGTACATCCTAAGCTTGACTATCTTTCAAGGTCGAATTGTGCAGACACCCACGTTATATACCGCGTGCTCGAAGCGTGGCGAGTCACAAAAGGGTTCGCCGAGCGTATCATCGTCGAACAAAGGGCCGCTTGTCCAAACAGAATCTTACGAGGCGCGTCTTCGACGATACGTGGAATATCGCTTGACTTCTTCTTACATTTCAAGGAAGTACTGCTAAGAAATGAGTGCTCCTTGATCGATCGATCGAAATTAGTTTCCAGGCGTGAAAACGCAAGAAGGAAAGAAAAGAGTGGTCTCTTCAAAGTTCTCCTCTTCTTCTTCTTCTTCTTCTTCTTCTTCTTTTGTGAAGAGTTAAAAGAACTGGTATTTCTATAGAAAAGGTACACACTATCTGTTCTTTCATCGGGTACGTTACCGATACGCTTGTTTAACATTTCTTATGCAATATTTAATGCTCCCTTTTATTATAAACGAACGTCATTTAGAAAACTTTCAACCTTTTACGTTCCCTGATAAGAGTTTCCAAGTCTAAAGTATTTAGAAGACAAAAAGTACGATAGGAAAGTACTCTTGTATCTTTTATACATAGAAGACAAAAAAAGTTAGCAAAGTGTTCTTCTTACGTTGGACTGATCTTTCAAAGTTCAAAGAATTATTTTTAAAACAATCAAAAGAGCTCGAGAGGGAAAAATAAAAAGAAAGAGAGAAAGAAAGAAAGATGGATGAGTAAGAAGAGAAAGAAGACGAGTCCCGTTGGTCACAGATTTCCCTGTATCGTATCCCGATCGATTCTTCTCGCATGATTAACTCAACCGTAAGATACTCTTTAACAATGTAAACCAAACAGGTAGTTCGGCTTCACGATGCATACTCGCGGCGCCCGTGTAATCTTATACGAAGAGGCAAGAAGTAAAGAGAAAGAGGAGGAAAAGAAAGAAAGAAATAAAGAACGAAGAAGAAGAAGAAGAAGAAAAAGGAAGAGGAGGAGGAGGAGGAGGCTGAGAAGACAAGAAACGGGACGCGGTGCACCGACATTGGCTCTGCTCCGAAGAATATTATACGGACCGTCTCGGATTACGCGCCGAACTACCTTCGAACGCATCGTCGATGATCCTCCCACGCCGAAGAGAATAAATTCTCTTCGATAAATAAATATATCAAAAAAAGAAAAAAAAAAAGAAATAAATCAAAAAAGAAAGAAAGAATCTCACCTCTGAGGAATCGCACGATCAGGGAGGGAGGGTCATTAGGATTTCCAGAAATTAATCAATTTCGTTTCGACGAAAGGAATGTTCAGTTTGAGAAGGGACGATAACTCATGTCTCGTTCCGTGCGCTATCGCGTCCACGTCGACGGACTATCCAACGGAGGAGAAGGATATTCCGAAGCGTTAGCGAGAACAAGGATGGTTTTTGCCTTCGCAACGTATTGCGAGAAGTCGCCGCGGCACATTCCGCTGTCTCTTACGAGTGAGAACGAGGCGGGCACTTCGTGGCCCGTTCGAGCTCAAGACCGTAGAAAACATCCGTGGACCGTGCCGGCTCATCAACGCCTCCGACTCTACCGCGAAACCCATTGGCGCCCCGGGACAATGCCATCTGCATTCCGATCCTACCAGAGAGAACGAGAACGACAAAGAAAAAGACTTAAGAAGCGAATCTTGAACCGGACTCGTTTCTTCTTTCTTGTTCCTTGCCACGAACCAACGACGAGCGAGCGAGCGAGCGAGTCCTCTCGCTTCCGTTCATCTTTTTATTCATTTTATTTGATTTTTTTTCTCCCCGTTATCTTTGATCCTCCCCAAGGTTTGCCATTTTCTTATTATCTTCTAACCGATAAATCAAAATTTCACACCAATCTAAATGAGGGAAGGGGGAGGAGAGGAGCCTTTTGTATAAACATTGTTTCGTTTCTTTCGTTTCTTAATTAACGTCCCCCTGGAAATTTCACGAGATACGATTTTCTTCGAGCATCTTTCATGACCCACTTTCGTACCGAGAGACGAGGAGGATAAAATCCGAGAAATGGAGAGAAGAGAGAGAGAGAGAGAGAGAGAATATTTGAGAAAGGGGAAAACAGAGACAGCGATGAAACGCGGCGTGGAACGTTTAAAGCCGAGTGCGTGATTTATCAGCGCGGCGCCGACGTCGCGCTCGTTGAATTTCAGCGAGCGAGCGTAAATGAAGCGTCTAACGACAATTTCGCCCGTTGAAGAAGAAGACGGTGTCTGTTGGGCGAGCTAAGGTTGGGGGAAAGAAGCTAAGTTGAGGTAGAAGTTGCTGCTGCTCGGGGAATACGAGCACCCTATTGCACCCATCCCTCTCCTTATCTCTCCTCTCCTCTCCTCGCTTCTCTTCTCTTCTCTTCTATTTTCTTTCCCTTTCTCATTCTCTTACTCTTTATACTTTCCAAGAATCTTATATTACTCTCCTTTCTCTCTATTCATCTTTTTCTCATAAGATTATCTCATCTTCCTTTTTGATATAAATTCTCAAATTTATTCTATTTATCAAAGATTTATCAAAGACTTTTTCGCGAAATCGAAATGAGAAAACACATATAATGTGATATTACATTTCAAATATACGGTAGATCGCGTTGTTATTTCTTGCAAAAAATGTAAAAAAAAAACATGTAAAAAGAAAAAAATATCCGATACAAAGATAAAAATTCACCTGCTTCCTACAGACATTCTCCTACAGTTTTTTTCCTAGATAAAAGAAAGAAAAATACGTGAAATAAAGTAAGAAAGAACGAAAAAGGGAAAAAGTAGAAGAAAAAATTCTGGATGGAAAAGTTCGTCGCGTAGCTAACACGTAGAAAAAGATAAAAATAGAGTTGACAAGAGAGAAAAAGAGAAAGAGAGCGAGAGAGAGTGAGAGAGAGGGCAAATGCAGTTTGATACGGAGGAATGAAGGTACGAGTAAGAGAGAGAGAGAGAGAGAAACAAGGGAGAGTCCTCTCTCTTTCTCTCTCCCTCTCGGTGGAAGCTCGGCTTGGTAGGTGGACGACAAGGGTTGGGGGTTGGGAGGTAAAGGGAGAGAGAGAAGGGCGCTCACGGAGATTTATGACAGGCGTTAAGCAGTAATGAAATTGCTCGTTGCTCGTTCCTCGTAGGGGAGTGGGAAGAGCCGGTGGAAGCCGTTCAGGAGCTTTCGAGTCTGTGAGAGAAGACTCGTCGTAGGGGTTGGTAGGTGCATTTCGCTCGTTCGGTAGATGGTGTGACGTCGCACGAAGACACCAAAGCTTCGCGTGTTCTCTCTTGGTCCCTTTATCTACCTATACGGGGGTCTCGCAATTACCCTGCGACACTGCTCTTGCGTATTCAACGATATTTTCTTGCAGTTTCAATATATATATATAAACGCGAATCGTTCAATTTAATTTTTCTTCCCCCTTTTTTAACGTATAGATAATGAAAAATTAATCAAACTAGAGAGAGAAATATAAATATATATTTATGTATAAATATAGTTCGAATAGGTATGCTTGATTTCGGATCGATAAAATGGTACTAGCATATCGAGGAGAGAACTCAAGCGATACGATTCCATCTAAGCAGGCAGAAAGAGAAAGAACGAGAGAGAGAGGTGGAGAAGAAACGTCTCTTAAATCATAGTGCTTCGAGTGACGTGCCGGCAGATAGGAAGGAGATAAGACGACGACGACGACGACGACTACTACTACTAAGAGAGGAAAGGAAAACGAAGTAAGGAATGAAGAAGGAACGATGGAACGATGGAACGAACGAGCGGCACGGCTCGCGCCTATCAAAGGAACTCCATCGGAGTTCCTCGGAGCTACGAGTGTCCAAGCTACGGCGTCAATGTCAACGGCCTAATCATGACTAATGGTTCCTTGCTAGCGTTCATCCTTCTCCACCTCTCCGAAGCACAAACTAAAGGAAAAGAGGTGCGTTCTCTCGCACAAATACAACTTCTTCCCACCCGATACACGCGAACTTACTTCTTCTTCTTCTTCTTCTTCTTTTTCTTACGCTTTAAACGTGTCTACGCGTCAGGGTTACGTACGGCGAGTAATGCGCCGGCATAATCGTGCGTGTACTCCGATGAAAAAGGAGAAACGCGAGAAGAAGAGGGCGAAGGGGCCAACGTCGAGAGATAGGCTCTTTGTAAAATCGTTATTTCTCGTTTCTCGTACGTAAACGTAGTGCCCTTACCTACAGTGACGCTTTCGCAGAGGAGCGAAAGTCGATCCCTATCTCGTCTTGTTCTCTCTACGCTCGACGATTCCACAGAGTCGACTTTGATTCTGACTTTTATTTCGAAAGAGGTAGAGAGAGAGAGAAAGATTTTTATCCAATTAGCATGCACAACGTCGCGGAATCTTTTTATACCGATATAATCTCCCCGTAACGCGGGCCCATATCTCGCGATATTACGATTAATGCAATTTGACGTCGGCATTCCGAGCGAACGAACGAACGAACGAACGAACGAATAAGAGCGAACGAATTCGAACGAGCGTGCCGTCACGATGTCCCTCGAGCGAGACTCCTCCTCGAACACGAATGAATCCTGATTATCCAACGGAGATATGTCTTGCCGATAGAAAGTCGGAATTTTTCGATCTCCCATCCTTACCTTTCTTTTCTTCTTTTTTTTTTTTTTATTCCCCTTTATTAATACGCTGGGACGTTTTATCCTTTCGTCCGACCGTACATTCCCTGTTCTTCTTCTTTATCTTTTTCTTCCTTTTATTTTGTTCGTTCCTCACATTCGCTCTTTCTTCTCATCTACAAATTTCAATGCGATACCTAATTAAACGGTAATTTTGTCGAACGACACCCATCGTTAGCTCTCCTCTACCTGTAAATGCCGTAACGCAATATCTCGGCTTACGCCATTTACGTAACACGTTACGTTCTACGGAAGGCTGCTTTAAGTAGCTACGTCAGAATTATATATCCATTATGGCCGGGCGTTAATTTGGTGTGAACAGAGACTTGTGCGTGTAGGGAGAGAGAGAGAGAGAGAGGTTTGACGATTACAGTACAACCTAGGGTCCCCGTTGCTCGTATTTTAATTAATGGCCTATCCCTGCCATTAGAATTCTTCGATACTAATTATTACGCAAGAGACCTTGCACGAGACGCCGCCTCTTACGTAAATACACTTCTATCTAGAATAATATTTACGCGAGAGGTATTAGATCGTGTTCGGGAAGTTAGATTTTCATTGAGTATCCTTTACAACATTTATTTTTCCAAACCAATGATATACCACATTACTTACAAAAAAGAAACCTACTATCTTATTACGAATTTCAAAAGATTCTTTTTAAACTATTCGAAAAAAGAATACGAGAATGAGAAAGAAGACGGACACGTAATTCCGTCACGTTAGCTCGTAGAGAGGAAACGTTTCTGAATTCCCAGCAGATCGAATGCCACTGCTATAGGCGATTCGGATGAGCCAAAGACGAAGTGAAAGAGAGATAGAGTGTGGGAGGGTGTGTGTGTGTGTATGTGAGAGAATGTGAGAGAGAGAGAGAGAGAGAGAGAGTGGGATTGCTTATATAGAGATGGTCGACCGTGATATAAGATCCTCCGGATCCCGTAGGAAATCCCAGGAACGGATCTATCTTACCCCGAGGGATAGCGTAGGTGGTAGGAATCGTGGGAAGAGGGGTAAGGAGAGAAGGTGGTTCACCTGTCAGCCTGAATTAAAGGATGGTCGAGGTCGCGAGCGTGCAGAGAGGGTGGAGAGAAGAGAAGGTGATGCTAGTTCTGCTCGTGCTGGTTTCCACCCATTTCGTGGATTCTACGACGTATGTAAGAGATCGAGAGAGAAAAAAAGGAAAAGAAAAGAAAAGAAAGAGAAAGAGAGACGTTGTTTTGACGTTCGCCAACCGAGAGAATTTTTCGTCGTATATTTTATACGAATTTTGAAAAGGTTTCCTCGTTTCCTATCCTTTTTTTTCCCGATCATAGTTCATATAGAAACTAATACGCTAATGGAACGAACGTTTATCATTTATTTCTAACGAATTATAGTTTTATATTTTCTCAAACATTTTCTACGCAAGATAATATTCGAGGGAAAAATTCCATGTATTTATTCATGTAACGAAACTTAAGTGGATTGCGTTTAAAATTCATCCAAGTGGAATTGGTAAGTCGGAAATGACGGTTAACGTCTCAATCCTGGGTAAAAGAGAAGATTGAGGACTACTATTCGAATTGTAACGAATGCTCGGTGATTAATGTAGGTAGCCTGTTATAGTAAACAACAGAAAACCGCAGGTATTTGTACGCTTTTCCGTATTACCTCCTCTATCGTGGAAAAGATTCTCCGATCGAACGGAAAGGTGAAGGGAATTACTTTCCTTATATATAGAAGAAGTAGAAATAGAAGATTCGATCGTCTCAGAGAGACTAAATTACTCGTCGAAGAAGGTATTATAGTTGGAGGGCTGAGGGGGGAGGGAATATACTCTTTCCTCTACTTGCCGTTTACGCATCGTCGTGAGAGATAGAAGAGTCGAGATGAGAACGCGAAGGAGAGTCGGTCGCTCGGAAGTCGCCATGTAAGGACAAAGAAATAAGCAAAAGGAGGAGAAGCAAGAGGAGAAGAAGAAGAAGAAGAAGAAGAAGGAGGAGGAGGTGGAAGAGGAGAAGTAAGAGACGGGGAACGATACCGTCTGTGAAGACCGTGAAATCCGGATCCACTCTAAGCTTCGTTCGGTCGGCGACTCTCTTTCTCTCTTTCTCTGTTCCGTTCTCTTCTGTTCTCTTCTCTTCTCGACTCGTCTCTCGCAGCAGACTTCCAATCCGATAAAAGGAGGATGCACGGAGAAGCGCGAAGAGACGCGCGTAGCGAATCGCCTTGCCGGTTCGTTCGCCTCGCTGCTTCGTTACCGTACGAAAGAGAGAGACACGCACGGAGAGAGAGCAAAAGGATACCAAAGGAGCCGCAAAAATCGAAATACGAGTACCTCGGAACGTGCACGCGTGTCCCTTCCACATGGTCTACCTGAGAAAAAAATATCGCGGTAGGGGGATGGAAGATTAACATAATAAGGAGACCAAAGATACTACTATTAGGTTGTCCCAGAAGTTTTTTCCGGCCCGCGCTATGTACGAAGGAAAGAATTTATGGGACAACCTAATACATACTTTATGACAATCGCATCCCTACTACCATCCTTTTCATTTTTTCATCTCTTTTGTTCTCGTTATTTTCTATATATTTATTAGATATTAATCAATGCTTTGTTAATTAACGAGAATACCAAATATATCTCCATCCGAAAGTTTAACAAGCACGTTACCCGCCTGTTTCCGCTTGCGGTTCTCGATCGTTCGCGCTACTCGGCTGTAAATAATTCGTTTAGAATACGCGTTCCGCTGTTTTGTTTCACGCGTATATCAAGCACCGCCGGTGATAGTGGGTGTACGTACGTATGCGTGTATATATTTTCCGTGTTAGTTTCATGGCGCAAAATTCCCGTTGGCCTATCTTTTGTTCGCGATAGGTATGCTAATTAGTGTCGACGTGTAAACGCGCGTTGCGATATTAATAATGCACGATTATCGGAACCGCTCGGTCACGTTGGCAAAACGAAAGAATAGGAACGAAATATCATCAAAAAAGCATACTCTTCCTGTGTCCCTCTTTCCCTCTCTCTCTCTCGCGTCTCTTTCTCTTTCCCAATATTTCTATTATAAAATCAACGCTGTCGGAAATACGTTCTAATATTAAATCGCATATCGAATGGCTCCTCCAACCGATCAAATATTCATCGACGAATTAAAATCGTTGAACATAAAACCTACGCAAATTATTTAACACAATTTCATATTAAATCTTTACTCTTATGAACGATAGAAAAAAAAAAAGAAAATAAAAAAAGGGAGGCAGCATAAGGAAGCAAAGTAGCGTATCTCGTTGCCAGTTGGCCGAAAATTCCTCCGAACCAGTTTCCAACGTATCGCGACGAATCATTCTGCGGCCACTGTAAAAGTGCTTAATGTATTGTGAATAATATAATCCTCGAGCCGTATCCTATCCGAGGAGAGTTACCCTATTGCTGCGGGGAGCCGATAGGAAAAGGGCCGAAGGAGAAAAAGGAATAGAGAAGAAACTATAAGAGAGAGAGTGAGAGAGAAAAAAAAACAAAAAAAAAGGAGGAAGAGGCAGATGAAAGCGGAGAGCGAGGAGTGTCGAGACATCAAGTATTGATGCCTTCTCCATGTTACTCGTACCCAACGTATGCACGAGTACCAACACACGGCAAACCAACTAACACACACCTACACTAAACATCGTAGCAAAGCATACGCATAATACAGAGGGAAGTACGATAGCCTCTAATGCCAAGCCGGTGTACATCGTGTCTGGATGTCCAGCACTCTCCTTAATGGGGTGCCACTGATATCCTCTCCTCCCTCATTCTACACATACACACATATACCGAAAGAGAGAGATACGTATATACAAAGACAGAATCACGCGAGTGTGTACGTTCGGTGGACAGGATCGCGTCCAGGACGATCTCCAAGGAAGAAGCTATTTTTCTTTATTTTTTTTTCTTTTCATTCTTTCTTCTTCTTCTCCGTGTCATCAAAGTACTCACTTCCCTTCTTCTTTCTCCTTCGTTAAGCTTCTCGTACCTCATCTTTCAAATACCCGCACCCACCCCCCTCCTCTCTCTCTCTCTCTCTCTTTCTCTCTTTTATTCTTTCATTTTTTTTTCTCTTTTTTTCTCTCCGACTAGACGACGCCTAGAAAAGAATTTAGCAGTCTACCGGGAATCGCGGGTAAAGCACACCTTAATGGGATTGCCGTTCGCGGAAGAATCATTAACGTCGTTCGAATCTAAAGAGAAGGATACCTCGACGTCGTCGTCGTCGTCGTCGTCGTCTTTTTCGCTGGTTGGTTAGTTAGTTGTACGTTGGATGAACTAAAACGCGTTTTGTCCATCATGCTATTTACGAGATTTGCTCCATAAATCTGTGACATTCTCGACTGGATGCTTGAAATCTCAAACGTGCGTTTAAACTCGCGATAATTGTGCTTACGTTTAAATGATACGAGCAACGGATAAATACCGGTGATTAATTTGTCAAACGATATTTATTATAGATCAGATTCATTTATATATATATAAAATAAAAAATGTGAAGTAAGGGAACGCACGAACGTGAGAGATTTTCGAGTCAAGAGAAACGAGAAAGTTACTGAGAAATTCTAATGAGTGACCGAACGTTAATACCAGGCTCATCGCGTATGAGTATGCGATGATAGGAGTGTTGCCATCCCTTGGTATTCATTCCTCTACTCCGGTTGGACGAAAGGGATATAATACGTAGCCTGCTTTAAACCTATGAATGCATATTCAAGATACGAATGTTTTAAATCCCGCTAGGATTACCAGTCGACGAGGAGCTTCTACTTTCCAGGATACAAGAGAAAGAGAGAGAGGAAAAAAAAGGAAGAAAGAGAGATAGGGGATGGAATCATTAAACTGGTGCGAATGAGTTTTATCATTTTCCATATCGACACAGAAAAGAAAGAGGATCCCGAAGAGAGGAGGAGGAGGAGGAGGAGGAGGAGGACGCGATGAGATTCAAACGTAAAAAGAAAAAAAGAAGGACGTAAAAAAAACGTAAAAAACAAAGAGAGAAAGAAAAGAAAAAAGAGAGAGAGAGAGAAAGAGGTAGAGATGGTGAGGGTGAGGGATTAACGGCGATAAATTTCGCAAAAATAGGGGCTTACTCTGTCGCTGGGCGACAGTCTAATCCTGAGGCCGCGCACCTCTCCCTTTAAACGTAGAGATGGGGGCGACTCGCCATAGGATTCGTCGACTCTCTCGCGAGAAACGATACGACTATTCCTTTCTTTTTCTCTCTTCTTTCTCTCGTAGGAGCGAATCGCCAGCCATCGTAGGAGCCGCCGCCGCCGCCGCCGGTGCCCGTACTTTTTGCAATTATCTACTCGGCTCTTAAGGATATTGCTCGTTTTTTTAATCGCACGGACGTCCGAGTTTCCTCTAGCTCTTCTTCTTCTTCTTCTTTCCATTCTTTCTTCCTTCCATTCTTTCTTTTCCTCCCCCACCTCCACCCAACCTTCTCTAGTCTCTTATTTCTTTCTTACCTATCTGCATTTCACGAAATTCTTGCAAGATTGGATTGGGGCTCCTATTTACCATTCTCTTTCTTAGTTATTCCTAGATTTATTACGTCCGGTTATACAAAATCTACACACACGTATACGCGCATTCGCGGCACAAACGTCGTTCGATAAAATTATTATCCTACTCTTTACTTTAACCCCGTCTATCTCATCCTACTGCGAGAAAGAAATCAAAAGAAGCACGAGAGGATCGTTTTAAGCCGTTTGATTCGAGAAACGTGCCAAGGAGACGAAGAAAACCCACATCCATTTTGCTTCTTTCCGAGCGAAGTCTCCGCGTGGGCGAGAAGAGAAGAGTATCCTTCGGAGGATTCCCAGAGAATAAAAGAGAGAAAGAAATAGAGAGAGAGGGAGGAGAGGAAGATAAAAGGAGAGATTCGGCATTCAGCCGCGCGTCCAGAACGGGCGCAACAATGGCCGCGCATCAACATAATTACAGTTCGCCTCGGTTGCCGAGACGCAGTCCTCTCACTCAGTTTCATTCCCTCTCTTTTCCTCTTACTCTCGACGAGGGCCAAGTATTATATTCAAATGCGAGCCGAGGCGGCGCCAGTGAGCAAGAGGAAGCAAGGGGTTGCCATGCCTCGAGGCTGAGAGGAGGTTGAAGGTTGTAGGTCGAGGGAGGAGGGCTCAGGAGGGAAGAAGAGAGAGAGAGAGAGGAGGGATAACCGACGGAGGAACACAGAAATGTCGCTTCGAGCGAGCCCGGCGATTCCCAGGAGAGGAAATTACGTCGTCTGGCTTGACCCCTCCATCACCTCGGCTACGTTTCCTCCTTGGTCAAAGGGAGGGAAGAGGGCTGTCGGTGAGAGGACGACGGTGAGGGTGGCCGCTGCCCACGGCTCTGCGATACCGGCACTCGCCATTTCCAGCTCCACCCTCGACTCCGATAGAAGAGAGAGAAAAGGAAGAAGAAAGAGAGAGAGAGAGGATATCAAAAAACTATCGAAATCACGATCGATAGATTGCCGATTCGACAAATATTTTCTATAGATTTTATTTCCTCGTATTATACTATAAATATTGTATGCTAGAAAATGAAAGATTAAATAAGATAATATATTTATGTAGAAAGGGAAAAAATCAAATGTATGTTTGTATATATCTGGAGAAGAATCAGTGACACGTTCGTTGAATCGTACGAGAGATAAATACGGCAAAGAATCGATATTATCGTTCTCCAACGGAACATATTTCTCGAAATAAACGGAATGAAAGGATACGGCGCGATAAATATCCCTGTATGGAGGCTGGAGAGAGAAAAAAGAGAGAGAGAGAGAGAGCGTCACGTCGTAACTGAGAATAAAAAACAAAAACGGGGAATAAGAAGAAAGGCTTGGGCGCGCGGGAAAAAGGGTGTATCGCGTGTGTGCTTGTCGAGGCGTGCGAGAGAAAGAAGCAAAGGAAGAGGATGAGAGAGGGTGGGTCGAACATTGACTTCCCACGAGAAAGAAACGCGCGGCATGAGGATTTGTTCGAGCGGAAAACTGCCGGTCGATGTATGCAAACGTCTCTTCCACGTCCTCCGAAGCCGATAGGGTGACAACGGGCGTGTCGTGTCGACTCGGGAGCCGGTTATCTTACCGAAACGTACAAGTATTGTCCACGAGCTGAGAAATCCTGATCGTGCAATAAAGGAAAGCAAAGTTAGAGGAGTATTCGCGAATGGTCCAGGCCTTTGCCGAAGACCTTGACCCGTGAACTTTGCTCGCGTCGAGTCGTGCCACCGGAAACAGGTGGATAATGGCTAGTTTGGTGCGTTAAACGGACAATAGATATCAGTTGTGTTGTATGCGGCTGCAGGGTGGCAAAGGACGAGGACGGGACCGAGATAGGAGATCTAAGTGGGCCATGCCGCGCTACGGTTATGGCGGCATAAAACGTTCCGCTAGTGGTACCGGAGAGGGCAAAACAGTCGACGTTGAGTACCGTAGAGAGAGCCCCTTTACGGCCGAAAAAACTGCCGCTATGATTGTCTATGCAAATTGTTTAAGATATCCCTCGGTCTCCGTGAGAGGGGCCCGCAAGCACGCGCGTCGTCTCTTTCTCCTGATTCTCGATCTTTTCCTTTCTTTTTTCTTTTCTTTTTCCCACGTAAGGATGCGCGTACCGCACCGTTATCGTCTCGATGAGATAATGGAAAACGGAGACGCAAAGAAAGACGGATGAAAAAAAGTATTATAAATAAGCCAACGTTGGGAATGATTTTTTTTCGAACGTGTTAACAGGTCGCTTTCGTATCAAATTCTTTCTTTATTTCCTACAGCAATATTAATCATGTACGATTGGTTAAAGGAAAAATTTCATCGTTAATCGTTGATCGAATTAAATATTACCCAAGACTAATATGGATGAATTAAAGATCGCGAAGAGATAGGCCGAACGTGTTGAGCCCGTTGAATGAAACGCATTTCATTATCGATCTCGATGTGCACGACTCGATCTCTCTTTCTCTTTTACTCTCGAACCACTGTTGGCCCGCCTTATTCCTTCCTCTCCGCGGCCCGGTAATGGTATTGCCGGTTTGTGGTTTGTATCGGCAGCCTTACCTACCTTAGATAGCTTATTGATTGCCTCGACTGCACTCCGTTCTCCCGTTACACGACAATGTAGAATATACGCTCCGCCTGAAACCACCTCTGTGTTCGCAAAACTTTATACCGGGTGTAAACCTAATTTTCATTTCATTCCTTCACATCCATTATTATCTTTTCATTAATTTTAACCTACTAACCGTTCGTTTTACATATTCCGGTCATTTATGAACATTATTTTCTTCTTTAATAAAATGTCACGCTGAACATAAAATTATCTTTTAAAAAAATTACCTACATATATATATGCGACATAAAATATTAATAAGTTAATCATATTAACACATTAATCTCATTTAATTGAACGAATATTCTTTTCTTTTGCTACGAAAGTAACTTGAACTATTCCTAGTACCAGCAACAATATTATCCAATCCTATTCTGCTATGATATACGATAAACGAGAAAGAAAGAAAGTAAAAAAAAAGAAAGAAAAAGAGGGGAAAGGTAGAAAATAAAGAATTGGTAAAGCAACAAATAAATCGTGTTTCATGGAAAAGTCAGTTTTATCGCCCGGAGAGGTTTCTGTATTTGCCACCCGATATATGTGAAACGAAGTAGCATAGAGCACAGAACTGGCAAATGTAATTTCGTAGAATGTTTCCATTGATATAAGAAGAGCAGGAGCTTGTTGGTAGTTGGGAGGAGCGGCTGGGTATATGGAATAACAGAAAGAGAAAGAGAAAGAGAAAGAGAAAGAAGGAGGAGGAGGAGGAGGTAGAAAATGGAAGAACGGAAGGAGGTGGCGGAAGGAGGAGCAAAGTCGCAGGAAACTGCAAGCTAGACGGATATATCTCCCGAGTAAATTAAAATGGATTATATATGTCGACTCCATCTTCAATCTTTATTCTTTCCAGCTACGGCTCGCAACCCCCTCGGGGCTTTGGTTTATTGCTCGCGGCCTCCTGCACCCCGCGGGTAATTGTTATTGCTCAGAAATGAATGTGCAGTTTTCTTCCTCTCTCTTAAAGGCTCGAACGAATCCTGCTACAAACGGGAACGTACTCTTCTCTACGCGTCTTTTCTTTCTTTTTTTTTATAGATTTTCTAAGACTTTTCTAAAACTCAATATATTTTCCATCGTAAATTTAAACTTAAGATAATTTCAACTAACCATATAATTATACATCTACTTGTATAATTATCGGTCAACGAGATCTAACCACGTTGGATTACTAAAGTCAAGCAACGTGAGTACGGTTAATAAAACGAATGGATGACTGGTCTGAAAAAAAAAGGTGTGCTGTTGATTCCATAGAAAATGTTCGTATAGAAATGACTCGAGAACTGGTAAAAAAGAAATAATCAAAATAATAACACACGCGCAATTATATAATTATCTCAGTAATTGAATAGTAGTAATTACTGAATTAGAAAAAATAAATAAACGATCGAGGTAGAAAAAAATCATCATCGTTACGCAATTCGACGATGATCGGTTAAGGTCTGTTAATACGTTTTTGGAAAGGACTAGCAAAGAGAAGTACGAGACATCGAGTCAAGCATGATATATGCTCCTCTTCCGTCTAATTAAACTTAGAGAACGTTGTCGCAGAGTTGCTCGCTACGTTGCTCGCTACGTTGCTCGCTACGTTGCTTCGTTGGACCGACGTTGTACTGCGAAGGATGCTCCTCCTCATCGGATAGCTTTCAAAATGACAAGCGAACTACTCGTTGGAGAGTAGAGGAGCCTATAAAAGATGTTCGCGAGTGCCAACGAGACGCAAAGTTACATACATACATATGTATAAATGTAATACATGTATATATATATATAGTAATTCTATATATAGATAGACATATACATATATACATAGGATTAAAAGGAGGAAGAAACGTAGCTTGTTACTGTCACGGTACAAATTCATTTTTCGAATCTAATAATTATCGCTCCGATGATTCCGATCACGCTAGGAAAGTAATGTAATTCTTGAAAGAGCTTAGAAAGTTTATCAAGCTGGTAGTTTTCATGCTCCAACGAATACGCGGAACGTTTAAGTATGTACAAGACTTTTAGCGAATATCCGAACATATTGATTCACTATAGCTCATTATTCAAATTATCGGCTATATTTTTGTTGTCTTCTTTCTTCTTTCTTTCTTCCTTCTTCTTCTTCTTCTTCTTCTTCGTCTTCGCTTATTTCGCTTATCGACTAACAACTTCCTCGTTTTCTCTCGAGCAATCTACTTTCGTTAACGTTTCGCATTAATATAAAACGTTTAGGTACAAGTAACGTTCACTTTCGATCAGTGAAACGGAATTTCTTGATGATAGTTGTTCCCTCGATCGCGTGCACTTTATCCTACTTCGTGTAATATTCTAAGCCGAGCGGAAATACGCATATAACTCAAGTTAAAACTTTTCAAGAAAAGCGTACGAAAAAAGGAAACGAAGTAAAAAAGTTCTGATTACTCGGCAAGGGTTTGGAAATATAAATTTGGAATAACGTTTAATCGTTCGTAATAAACAGCGAGATGAATGCGTCGCTGGTGAGTCGAGCATAATGAAAAACGTATCCCGAAGTATCTAAGAGTCGAGTGCTTTGCCAAACACGTATAATCATAAAATCGATGATACTCGAACTACTAACGGGAAGAATCGCGAATCTGTAAGGAGCAATTTTCGAATTTAGGTATAGATAGAGATGAAAAGAGAGAGAGAGTATATCGAATGGTGTCTATCGTTGAAAGGATAGAGGAAGGCACACGCCACGTCTAGGGACACTTTGAAACGCGTACATCGAGAGTCCCGATGCAGGGCATCGGGCTTACACTAAAATCCTTTTAACTTGGACCATCCTGCCATTCGGAAGCCGTTAACAACGCGAAAGCTCTCGGCGACGCGATTAACCGAGAGATGCGAAGTAGCACCAATAGCAGCAGCAACAGCAACGGCAACAGCAACAGCAGTGATCGCAACCAGTGCTCGCGTTATGCCACCAGTAGCAGCGGGCTGCTCGTCTTTTCACGAGGGCGATATCGTCATCGTGCAAACAGCGTATATGCATTAAACCGTGAACCCACTATCCACGCCGTCATATCCAATACAGGTTGTGCGTTGCGGGGGTCGCAGGAGTCTCGGAGGGTGAGCGAGAGAGAGGAAAGGTGGTGCATATATAGGGTGCTTTCGAGGGTGTCTGCCAAGCCACCCCTACGCCTCCTACCCTCGTGCGGTAATGGCATTAACCGAGCTGCAATATGATTACCGCTCTCGCAAGGTAACTTGATCATACCCGAAATCTATGGGGTGTCCGGATAGAACGTTTCAGAGACAGACAGAGATAGACGGAATACTATGACGAGAATAACAAAAAAGAAGGTGTCGTTCTAGCCTCGAGAAAACGTTCACACAATTGTCTTTCATTTTCCCTTCTCTTTCTTTCTCTCTCTCTTTCTCTTTATTTTACTTTCTTTCTCCCTCCCCTCAATCGTAGTGTACGCTTTTTGCAGCTCGGATTACCCGTAAATCATTAGACGATGGAACAACCCCAACTAGAATCGACGTTCCTTATCCGGGCATTAGGAGATTACTCTTTGCTCAAGCTCGTTTCTTTCCACTTAAGTTTTCTTCTCTCTTCCTTTTTTCCTTCTATTCTTTCACTTTATCTTTCTCTGTCTCTCTCTCTTTTTTTTTTTTCGTTTTCTACAAAAATTCTTTAGAAAATATTTACGGCGAGCCACAGGAGTATTCGTACTATCACTTTACATTTTAAATAATTAATATCTGTTATATTATCAAAATAGATTTTTGCGTAAAAGAATTTTAAAAAATGTTCATTACAACTGATAACGAATTATTTCAAATTTACAGTGAGACGACGCGTACGAATATTTCTATGACTCATTGTATACGCGTTTATTTATGCTTGCTAATTCGCCGTGATTAGTTTGGGACGACGCTGTGAATAAGAAAAAGAAAACGAAAAGAAAAACCACGAGAAAACGATAGGTGCTAATGAAGACGACGAAAAGTAGAAAGAGTTAAACATTGTTATTATCGTCGTTACGTTGACATCTTGCGAAAGAAGAACGTCGTCGTCGTCGTCGTCGTTGTCGTAGTCGTTAGGGTTTCTAGAAAAGAAAGACGAACGTAAGGGAGTAAAATTAAAAAAGACTTACCGTGAGGTGTTGAAACAGCCACGCCCTGAGAATGTTGGTCGCGACTTTCGGGAAAATTCCTCTCTTCTTCTGATTCTTCTTACCCGAGGAATCGTCGTCTTCCTCGCCCGTCCCCTCGCCGCTACCGATACTCGCGTTGCTCGCGTCACCTGTTTAACAACAAAAATTCATTCAATTTAATAAACGAATATAATATCAAAGATAGAAGAGAAAACGATGAAAATTCATTTTAAACGCGCACGTTTAAGACGAAAAATCCTCATTATGTATCTTTATCTTTTAATATTTATTCTCGTTATAACAATGAGTAATTTCCGTCGATGTTTGAATAAACAAATGAACGTCAACGATAAAAAACAAAAACTCTGTTACGTGTCTAACTTAATTCAAATCGAATCGATCCAACGACTAAATATAAAAATACGAGAATGATTTTAAGCCGCGTCCGCGATTTTCGATAGAAGGAAGAAAGAGAGAGAGAGGAGGGGGTGTATGAATGTATACCATGGGCGATAACTAGCTTTGCCTCCATTTCGAACGACAGTTCCCATGCATACAAACACCATTAAGCCACCCGCAATATTCCGGTTTCCCCTTTTGCTTGGTGCACACATACATAGATATATACCGAGGCTCCAGATCCTTCCAACAACAACAACGATGACGACGACTACTACGACGACTATTACAACGACCCTTCCATATCCTCCTTCATATAAACCCCCCCGTTCACAACGCATTAATTCCCCGTCATTTATCAATCTTAGCTTTTTAATTGCACGTGACTCTCGGTCACTGGGGACCATCGTAATGAAGAACATTAAGACGGCTTACGGGTCACGCTTTCGCGAACACTCTGTAAGAAATCGACGAGATCGTGTTAGAAATAACAAGTTTTTTAGCGTTTTTCAAATGCATACGAATTTAAACGATTCTAATTTTGTAAAAATTAGATGAAATTTTGAAGACGAAAAGAAATTCTTACGATTTGTAGAATTTTTGGATTCCTTCTAATACGGAATCGTTTGGAAAAAGGAAAACGCGTTACGCTACTTACGCCGACGGATTATAAATGACCGAGCTTTATCGTAGTGCCCAAGGCTCTACGAAGGTTCTATCGTAACAGAGAGATCAGGGTTAGCACGCTTCTCTCAGGGGGTTCGGAATGACAGGTCGCCCGGGGGTGCCTCCGTGTCCTCCCTTCCTCCCCTTCTACCTCCCCCTCGTCACCACACCGTGACCACCACCAGCACCAACACCACCAATACCAGTAACCTTTCAAAAGATCGTTCTCCTGCCCGAGATTAACTTTGAATTCGACGTACGGACCGAAGGGAAGCTGGAGGGACGAAAAATTTGTCCGTCGTAGGAACGGACGGACCGGAACGACGGGAGATCGATGGAAATCGCTCCCGGAATACGACGCGTCCGTTCTCCTCTCTTTCTTTTTTTTACTTTACTTCGGGGGTGGGGGTGGGGTACGTAGAGAAAATGAGAAAATTTCAATCGATTCGAAAATCTCCGTTCCAACGTTCTCCTTTGAAAATAAAAACAAATGAAAAAGCATTTCGATGCGTGCCTAAACGTTTAGATCATTTTTCGTAACGTTGCATTATTTTACAAGTAAAGTCATTTTGTGAGAAAATTTTGTAGACTACGGAACGTAGCCGGAGCAATTTATCCGCGGGAAGAGTAGAACACAACAGTAACAACCTCGAGAAAACAATTACTATCTTCTCGGTTGATCTCGAGTAACAGAAGAGCATCCAGGACCTCCCGGCGACGTCTTCTTCTTCTTCTTCTTCTTCTTTAGCGAGCTCCTTCGCGTCGCTTGTTTTCATTCGCCGGACAAGAAGCAAAATCGAGAAAGAAAGAAAGAGAGAGAGAGCAAAAACGCGGCTACATCGTTGTCTCCGGTCCTTCGATGGTGGCTCCGTAATGGCGAGTACTCCCGAGTAGAAAATGGATAGAACGGTCTGCGATGTAACTAGCGAACGCGAGAGAGACAAATACAAAGACAAAGGGAGAGAGAAAGAGAGAGAGAGAGAGAGAGAAAGAGAGAGTGCTTGAAACGAGCGATGCGACTGGCCAGCGGAATAACGGAATGGTTAGTGGGAGCGTCCCTCTGATTGCAGTTAATTTACTCGACGAATCGGGTTAATGTAGCGTACAGACCGTATCGTGCGGCACCGTATACGAGCATAGACGTACCGGTAAAGAGGGTTTATCTCATTTATTCGACGATTGTCATCGCTGTAATGCCCGATTTCAAAACTGTCACCGGCCTCTCTCGCTAACGCCAACCAACAAACGTATACGCGCTATCGAAATAATATATGTATGTATATGTAGCGTATCATTGTCGTGAGAAAAAAGAAAGGTGTAGGAGGGAAGAGGACAGGGGAAGGAGCAGAGAGAATGGAATTATAATTAAAAAGTTACGAAAGATATGTACGTTTAATTTTACCATACGAATTTTAATAAAAATCGATATTCTATTAATATTTGGGAATTTATCTTTTCGACGAAGTTATCAAGTTCAACTTAGAAAGGACACGATTTAGTTATTGTAGGATCAACCCCACCCATACGTTGTCATCGATAAACCATAATCGTTTGTAAAGTAAATCAACCTTAAACAATAAATATCGTGTATTGATCTCTCATCAAAAAGAAGGAAGGAACTCCTGGGACAACTTAATATATGTTTGTACGGATTAGTCCAAGTAGATCAGCTCATTTAATACACTTGTCTTAAACCACCTACGTTCCGTCTATCCTGAGAATAAGAAAAGGTAACGGTAAAACGTCTGACGTGTCTTGTAGAATATTCCAAAAGAAAATTGTCGGTAAGGTGCCCGTAGGTCGTCATCGGGTTGCGATCCGATAAATGCTCATTGGCGCGTGCACTAAGCGCGAGTAGGTTTCGTTTACGAGGATGCGCATCGAGTTGGAAGGGCAACAACAACGACTGCAGAGAAAGAGAGAAAAGGAGAGAGAGAATGGTAGCTGAGCGCAACCATATCGTCCTCGACTTGATTTATGCACCGCACGCACCATTTTTACTGTCGCTTTATAGAGATTTAAGTGCGGCCAATTATACGTTTACGCCGAGTCCGTGAAATGTGAGTAAAAGATGGTGAATGACTAAGGGAAGATTCAAAGGAACAAGGGGAGAAAAAGAGAGAGAGAGAGGAGACTTGGAGAGGAGTTGTTTTTTCTGCTTCTATATTAATACTTCTATTTAATATCATTATCATCATAGATCACGGATGACGAGAGCCCAACTTGAACGTTGGTCGGAGGCCGGGCTTATAACGCTTCATGACGCTTCTTTCGTTTCTTTCTTCGAAATGTCTCGGCTATACTTAGCGAACGGGATCGAGAATAAGCCGAGCCTATTTCCAGAACGCCTCGACCCATCGTGCTACTCGTCATTCCGAAAAACGAGAGATAGAGAGATAGATACAGAGCGGGAAAGAGATGCTACAAGCCCTACGACTAAAGGGACGACAAAAAGAGAGACGTCCTTAACCTAAGGACGTTTCTAAAACTTGTCGAAAGAGAGAGAGAGAGAGAGAGAGAAAGATTTACGACGCGTTAAAATCGAAATTCGAGAAATCACGAAAAGGGAAATGAAGATGAATGGCATATCTCGCAAAGAATCGATAGTTATCTCGTCGGAAATTCTGGAGTATGGTTTCGTTCGATCGTCGACCCCACGAGAGAGAAAAAAGAAAAAAAAAGAGAGAGAGAGAGAGGATGCCACGCGATAAATCGAGGCACCGCCGATGATCTTGCGCGCGAGCGAGCAAGCTAACGCGTCAAGCGAAAATGTCTTCCTCGAAGGCGAGGCTTCTGGCTCTATTTAGGGTGACCAGCATGCAACGTCGAAATAACACGCGCATATGGCCGCCGAAAATAAACTCCTCCTTATTCCATCCTCCGTCGAAGAAGCGAGGACCGCCGACTCTCTTTTCCACCTTCTCCTCCACCTCCTCCTCCTCCTATTTCTTCTCTTTCTCTCCTTTTTCACCTCCATCTTACGTCTCATCGTTCCACTTCTTCAGCATTTCGAGCTACGTTCTCCTCTTCTTCTTCTTCTTCTTCTTGAAGAGGAGAAAATGACAAGGAGACATTTATTTGCCAACTCGGTCTTTCTACCCCTACGTCACGGATACACAGACATGTACATTCGTGAAAGAGAAGGGGAGAGTATCCTATGTTACCCTCCTCTTTCTCTTCCTCTCTCTCTCTCTCTCTCTTCGAGTATCGCTTTTCACGGTCACGAGATCTTACGATATCGAACTCTATATCTTGACTCGGTGCAGGTTATCTGTTTGCTAAGTACTATGCATCTCCCTAGTCGATATAATTGTTCGAAACTCGATATACCTTTTTGTGACGAAGAATAAAGTATTAAATTTCATCAAAATTACGTGGCTATTTTCTTTGGAAAATTTCAGGACAATACTTTCGCGCGCATAAATCATTACAAACTTTTTTACAATTTCAACAATATCTATCATTTAAACGTATTCTAATTCGTTTGATCGATATCAACGCGAATCTAATCGAACAATTCTCCTAAAAATCCTCCTTTAAATCTTCGAACCAATTGGAAATTCAAAACGAGGATCACTTCGGATCAACGAATGTTTTCCCTCGATCTTGGAATCTCGAGGTCGTTGCACCAAAACACGCATTCTGGCTTGACTCTCCTCCCCCTTTTCGAGAGGATACAGCATGCATCTCTCTCTCTCTCTCTCTCTTTCGTTCGCTCTTCGACGATTCCCGAAACTATTTTTGGCGATGAAATGCAAGAACGGCGACGACGCTGCACCCTCCTCCACCTACTTCTTCCAACCCCCTTCTTCTTCCTCCTCCTCTTTCTCCTCATCTGACTGTCCCGAACGGTGTAGCTGTGTATTCGTTCGTTCTTCGTGTCGCGCGATATCGTCTCGCTCGATTTCGCTCGAGAATCTCTCTGCTAAGATATAATAGTAGAAAGAGAGATAGAGAAAGAGAAAGAGAAAGGGAAAGGGAGAGAAGAGGACCATCTCGACGCATCTGCGCCGCTTAATCCGGGAATCTGCTTAACCGGAAGATTAATCGCCGATTGTGGGCGAGATGAGGCGAGATGAAGAACTCGCGACCGAGAGAATGAGTACCAGACGAAGAGATGGAGATAGAGAGAGAGAAAGAACGAGAGAGATAGACATACTTTGTAGGAGTTTGTCTTACAAATGAGCCGGGCGACGGAGGATAATTTAGTACGACGCGTGCACAGTCCCGTTTACCTTTCGTTGCTTGCTACTTAGATATGTGTTAGTTACACTTTGCTCGTTAATCCCGTATCGTCTTACCGTCTTTCTCAATCATTCAGAATTTTATATTCGCGATATGATCATTATCAAAATTATTTTCAATCGAACGATAATAATTAGGAGTAATATGTATGCATTTATTAACTAAAGTATACGAAATTTAAAAAGGACTATGAGAGCAAGCCGAATACAATGCGTGCGGATATTAATTCAGGTATATGAACTATCAAAAAAAAAAAAAGAAAAAAAGAAATAGAATAATAAATGAAAACAATTTTGCTGGTTTATGTTGAACAGACATTCCCTCTTAGAGAATTGAGCGTAGGCGAAGGTGCGAATAAAGTCATTCGTTCCGCATTTTCTTACGTTGCCAGGAACACATTTGAAACATGCATATAGAAATTCGTATATCTATTCGCGTGTGAAAGTAAAGTGTACCCCTACGCGTTGCAACGGGAATGATAAATAAAAAATAACGTAGAACGGGTTGGCGTGTCCAATCGACGAAGCTCGAGTTTTCTCTGCTCTCATCGAGCTATCGTATGGTGGGATTATGACGATAAATAAAGTCACGTGGAAAGACAGAGAAAGAGAGAGAGAGAAGGTGGAGAAGGTGGAGAAAGGAGACGAGGAGGGTTTTAGGATGAAAAGAAAAGGTCGATGAAGGAAAAGGAAGAAAAGAAGGAAGAGGAAAGAGGAAGAGAAGTAGTTGCAAGAGAGAAGAAGAAGAAGAAGAAGAAGAAGGAACGATCTCTTGATTGAGACATCGACGAAGGAGCCGTGACAGTTATCTGATTCATGGACATGCCGAGTGTATTTTATGCTGTACGACCTATGAATACAGATCGATCCGCCGCCGCGGGACAGTAGCAATGGCGACGACCAGGACAAGCTGAGCACCAACAGCAGCAGCAGCAGCAGCACCAGCACCAGCACTAACACCAGAACCACTAGTCGGAGAGAAGATCATAGGTACTTCTTTCTCTTTCTTTCTTTCCGTTGCTTTCTCTGTCAGATACTCGACTGCCTATATGGATATATCAATTACACGTAGTATACCACGTATCGCAAACATTAGAAAAGAAGATCAAAGAAAGAGATCTTATTGAGATTCATCGAACGTTGTTCGGCTACCAGTTCCGCGAGGATCCATGGATTCCTAAACGTCTACGTGACAGATCGCCGATTCGTTTGCTTACGAACTCCGATCGGAGATAGGACGATCGAATTCTTTCTCAAAAAGAATTATCGATGGATCTTATGTATCTGTTCAATTTAACTTTCTTATCTCGTCAACGTAAATAAGTGTTTTATTTTCATACGCTTTAACTAAATTCATTTTTCATTTTCTTTTTATTTATAACGAAAGAGTGAGCATGCAGATTCGGATTATATTCAATCTTTTAACTTATCGTATAAACTTTGTTAAATTACGATACGGTAGGATAACCGAAACAGGATATTCGATCGATCTAACGCAAAGTCGCGATATCTTAATTCGAAGTATAGGTAAAAATAGAAGTAGAATTACGCGAAATACGCTAGCTCGTCAAAAGATAGTTTGAACTCGTTTAAACTGCTAGTTTCTTTCTACGTTAACTCGAGTTTATCGCAATATGCAAATTAACGAGCGGAGGCGCGACTCGATCTCGCGTTGCCGGTCCGGTCCATTCGACTTCTATGATACGAATCCGCGTCTGCTTAATCTTTCTCTTTTTCTTTCCATTTCCTTCATCGTCCTTCTTTATTCTTAGTTGTCGTAGGTGAGATACTCGGCTTTGCTCGTGATTTGCGCTAGCTATGCTCCTTCGTGTACATAAGATAGAGAGAGAGAGAGAGAGAGAGGGTGGATATCTCCGGGGCAACGTTGGCAACGAAGCACGTACGGAGATTGTACTAATTAATGCCACGGGAGCGAGGAGCCATGAGTGCTGTGGGTTCGGTGATGTGCTGCTGCTAGCAACGACGCCGTTACTATGATAATTACCGGCAGGACGTGAGACTCCGTCTTAATTGGGTCTACGAAGCGAATTAATAAACCGACACCAACGCGAGATGACCTCCTCGATACTACTCTCTTCCCCATTTAGGTCCACCTAAATCCAACCTTCTCCCTATATCCCCCTTTTCTTATGTATTATCATTTAACTTTTTATCCTTAAAAAGTACAACAACGATCTCATTTCGTTTAATACAAAATTATCAACGATAGATCGATACATTGGTGGGGGGAAAAAAAAACATTGAGCGTTATTAATCACATTCGCGCGAATGAAAAGTAAATTATTAATTAAATCTTACGAATAAAGAAAAAGAAATATTCATATTAAATGGCGTCGCTTTGGTGGCTCGCATGGCGACAAAAAGATCGACGAGTAGAGAAGAAGAGAAAACTCGTAGCCGTACGTAAGGTCGAGAAACCTAAGAGATATCTCCGGACGCGGCTCGCTAACTTCAGGAGCCGAAAGCCGATATGTTCCTAGGGAGTTTGGGACACGTGCTCGTCACATGTCTCCGCGACGAGGAGCTATCCTCGTCCTCGTCGATGTAGACACGAAACGAACGAACGAACGAACGAACGAATAAGAAAACATAGAGGCGAGTTTCTTCCCTCTTTCGAAACGTCGACGCCTTTCCATTAGCGCTTTTATTTTCACGGCTTACGACTTACCCGCTCGTAACGAAGGAACGTCGAACGACCGATTTTATTACAGCTTCCGCGATCTCCACGCGAGTTTCCTCCTCGCGTCACTCCAACGCGAAAAGGAAAAAGAAGAAAAAATAAAGAGAAATAAAAAGTATTTTGCAGGAATAAGAGAAGGACAGTTTGATGGCGAAATTCGATCGCGACAAGACGATACGCTCGACACGGTGGATTACTCGAAACGGTTTATTTTACGAACCATTTCTATCTGTTTTTCTCTTAAACTCTCTTAGTTAGTCTAGACACGTACAATACTCTTTCATTATTCGCATATGTAGTATCTCACGTATATGTGACAGGAAGGTTCTCTCGAAATGATTAACGCGACCATCACGGATTCACGAGTCAACGCAGAACAAATCCGTCTATCTATCTCGCTAAGAGAAGAAAAGAGAAAGAGAAAGAGAGAAATGTAGCCTCGTGGACAGTAATGAGGCAGAAAACTGGCGACGGCTTCTCGGTTATACCTTCTATATTCTATTCCAACGAGACGAGGCGCGATCTTAGGAACGTTCACGCGTATATACAATCCTCCCTCCCAGCCCCTTCCTGCTCCCGAACCACCTAACTTTCTCATCTTCCTTCCTCCCACAAGTTCCATTCGCCACCATCGCGCGTATTACTACGTACGGCTTGCGAGAGAGAACGCGAGGGCCCATAACTCACGCCTGCACGGCCCGCAGGCCCGTCTTGTTAGCGCCCCGCAGAAACCGAACCGAGGTCCTCCTCCTAACTATGATACCGTCTCCTCGTAGTATATATATATGTACCCCATCGACCTGAGGGAGATGGAATAAGAAATAAAAACGAAAAGGAATAAGAGAGAAAAAAGATTCGCGCTGATTTTTGTCTTTTTACTAAACTTTTCGATCGAATTACTAAGCGGACATTTAAATGGAAATGGATGAAAAATGTTTAACCCGTTTGCTAAGAATTACAAGATATTTCTTATGTTATTCATTTATAATATAATTATTCGTACAACTATAATTATAATATTAAATTATAAAATACAAAATTATTATATTCTTTTTTCGTAATACGCGAGTAGATTAGATGTCGAATACAAGAGATTAAATGGCGTAGAAAGACGAGAAAGAAAAGAAAAGAAGAAAAGTAAGAGGGTCGAAGGAGAGAGGAGGCAAATATGAAGGGTTTGTACCACCACCTCCTCCTTATGCGTCACCACCGGCACACCACCGGCATCAAGAGCGCGCATAAATGCATAGCTATCTTCCGGCGCATCTTCCCCGTCGGAAGGACCGGAGGAAAAGAAGAACGCGTTATCGGTACTCCGACCTGATAAATCCCCAAACCCCCGTTTGGAAAGAATAATGAGTCGACATTATTCATGCTAGGCCGTCAGCGTCGCTCGACCGGTCCACTCTTCCTCTTCTTCCCTACCTTTTGGTAGTATGCTTGTAGTTGTAGTAGAGTGTTCTCTCTCCCTCTCTCTTTTTCCCCTCTTACTCCTCCCTAAAACAGGCCCCTTGTTTCGGCACTTCGCCATTAAGGGATACCGACAACGAAGAATCCGAGCATGGAATCGAGCGAGCGATATTAGGAGAACGCTTAGTCCGGATCAGTTCGGAATTCGTTCGGGTTGCATTTCATTTCACCAAACGTGACTGTTCCTAACCAACACTTTTTGCACTTCCAAATAATCATTTGACGAAAGAAACAAAAAGGAAAATTAATAAATAAAATACCAACGAAGAATAGAAAATGTTTGACGACGTTGTTCTTAGGTACTCGATTATGTTTTATAAAAAAATATACGTTATCTCCTAGCAAGATACAAGCGAAAATCGTATTATCGTATAAAAAATAATTCATTATTTTTCATGTATATAAAAAATTGAAATTTTAGTTATTATTGGTTAGGAAAGTTAAAAAAATGTGTTTTTAGTTTAAACAATCCTAAATATTAGTAGAGTATAATAGAATATTAAAAATACCTTAAATGATTGTTAAATAATCGAAAAAATGTGTATTGTAGTTTAGGAGCACCGTGTATATGTTAGACGAACGTTCCTCTTCGAAATCAAACAACGAACTGACTCGTTTGTCCCCTGCGCAAGTACTTTTATCAAACGTTGTTTATTTGACTTTCCGAAGGCTATATACGTATAACTACGCATAATACGTGAACAGAATAACGTAGTAAACAGAGTTTATACTTTTAAAAGTCATAGAAACAAAAATCAATAAAAGTGTTTGTAACAGAGGACAACGGACCAGTCTAACAGCGGATTCCGAGGAGGACGGAGTATTGGTCTTATATTTTATCGTTTCTTCGATTAATTAATAATTTTTTAAGGTATGACATATCCTTACTTATTTTTTCATAAACAAATACATCTCGCAATAACTATCGATTAACGTTACTCATATATACACCCACCACTCGTTCAATCGTCGATCTACTGTGTATTTTAACTAATTTTTAATCAATTTTTTAATGTTATCTATAATACAATTTCTTATAATAGATATAATAATATAATAATTTTTTGTTAAATTATCTAATTACTAAATATCTTTCAGTCTCTCTCTCCGTATCTTTATGCAGCCTTTATTTTCATGTCGTTTTATTAAATTTTATCGTTACCATCGCCTAAAAAGTTTCACTTCAAAAAAAAAAGAAAAAAAGATAGAGATAGAAGAAAAGATCGGTAACATTTGAAACGAAGAATACGTTAGTAGTTTTGATGACAGAAGCAAACATCGAGTCAACACATAGTCGAATATATATCCATGTCCATAGGAAAAGGCCGTCTCTAAATCCCGTAGTTTACCCCCTCCTGACACGTTGAGTGACGCGTTTAACGCGGCCGTTTTATTACGAACCCCCTGCCGCCATGACGCTCCCTCCAATTTCATCATACAATAAAACACGTGGCGACAAATTCGACGCTACGGCAAATCACGATCGAGCAAACTCGACGAGAACCGACCAACTCTCATTCTCTCATTCTCTTTCTCTATCTTTCTTTCTTGATTTTTTTCTATCTTTCTCCGTTCACTCGGTCGCACCCGCTTTCCATACGTCGTTCCGTGATGACGATACGACTTTTGCGGTCTTTGACATGCTAATGTTCATCGTACAGTGTTATCCTTTCTATGACTACGACACACAAAAGCGTTGACCATAATCGTTTTAGCGAGTCTTTAATATCCTACCGATAAACGATAATCCTTCTATATCTGAATAGCATTAAACGTTCTCTATCTACGTAGATACTACTACACATTATCAAGATTAAATGTCTTTTTATCGTACTCTAATTTTTATCCCATTTTATTTTCATCGTTTAAAAATATGTCACGGGTTATTTATCATTTATTTTTTTAGGATATTCTCCCAATTGTTTTCACTATTAAAAAAATGTCGAAATTGCGTCAAAGTTCCGTTGTTGTTATATTTTTGAAAAAAAACACGAAAAGAAAAGAAAATGTTTTTCATTGTTATTTTAATCATGAAAAATGGTGTCTAAATAAAATAATATCAATCGATTACAGATGTATCAAAGTATTATTCAGGAGCTATGGCGCAAAGTTCGTAAACTAACAGAAACATTTTCATTCTCGCTAGACGTTTCAAGGGGGATGGTAGCGAAAAAACAAGGGAAGGGAAGGGAAGGGAAGAAAAAAGAAAAAAAGAAGGACTCGAGGATGCGGTCAGACGTCTCTCGGACGCTTTTTGGACGCGCACCGTTATTTAGTACAGCGAAACTCGTTCCTCCCCGCTTAAGTGCTCTGCTGACTTACATCCCTCTGGGGCAAGGGCGCGTTAAGGAGGCGTGACCGTGTATCCCGTCTCGGCTAGAAAAGCCCTTCCTCCTCCTCCGACCATCCCGAAAACTTTTCCCCAGGATACGAAGAAAACTCTCCTTCTCTCCTTATCTTCATTTCGTAGATTTTTCCTAACACTTGGATACACGCCAATTTCTTATTACATACAATCACCCGTTTAAATTCTAACACTTAATCGTCATCTAAATAATATTCCTATTTGTTTTTTAATATTTTTCTCAACCGTTCGTTCGATTAAAAATAAGTGTATTAATTATTATCGTTTTTCGTAACCCCAACACATATTTTATCGATTTTACAATTAAAATCAAATTCCCTACTCGCTTTTAATAATTTTATTTTAATTATCGATTGAAATGAAAAGAAAAAGAATTCTTTTGAAATAGCGTACCATGTAAGACGATTAATAAAATCAAAGTTATATTTATGGCGTATTAATTATAAACGATTTATTTAGGAATATGTATACCCTTATCGATTTTGGAGGGATTCCAAAGAGAGCACTATTTTATCATCGATAAAATCCTAAACTTGGTATATAGGTATGTACGGTCGTAAATCGAAAGGTATGTATAACGATTCTTTTTCACGTGGCTTCGAAATTCTCGGAAACGAAAGATCGATCTTATTTGCGAAGAAAGGAGAGGTTTATCTCGAGGATCCGAATTTTCGATGTAAAGAACGCTCCCTATCTCCTCCCTCCCTCTCTCTCTCTCTCTCTCGCTCTTTTTCTTGTATATTCCTATCGGTCGGCAGGTTCGAAAAAAGCATCTCGGTGCCCACTTGAAGCTGGTGCTTACGATCAAACGGCGCAGCGAAGCATCTCCGACGATACATCATCCGGGAGAAACGCTTATCTCTACCGGATCTCCTATCTCCTTCGGGCTCTCGCTTCTATCGAACAATACCTCGCACGTACATATGTCATATGTGTAAATGTATATATATATGTGTATGTGTGTATGTTTAAATGTGTCCCTGTATGAGTATATCTTTACCTTCGTCGCGAAGAACTCGGTAATTCGAGAGCGAGCAAGAGTACACGCACCGGGTGATGCGTTTTATACCACCGAACCGTACCAAAAGCATCCACCATTAAAAAAGATCCCTCCGATCCTTCCCTACTCTTTTATCTTACCGCTGTTTAATAATAAAACGAAAATAATAAGGCAAAGGAAAAAAAGAACGTTAGGAAATCCGACCGATATTTGATTCGTATAAAGTTCGCGTCGATTAATATTTTTTTAAGGAAGAATAAAGAATAATGGTCGATAATTTTCTTTTTTTCCAAAGCTTGGAAGATTATTGCTTTAGGATAATATAAGCGAATAGAATGAAGTAAATTTGAGCGAAGATCGAAGGACGTGTACGGTGTTAATCGTTCTTGAAATACGAACGATAATTCTTGATGGAAAACGCGCAGACGCGAAACGAGAGAGTGTCGGCAGCATAACACACGTAAGAATAGTATATATAGGGGAACTCGTAAGTTCCGCGTCCGATGACGAATGTTCTACGAGCGCCGAGCCAGGCATAATTGACTGTCATTATGTCATACACGCCATTTAATCACAATTATTCCTTTGCGCGTTCACGTTCGCACTCACGTTCGAGCACGCTCATTCCTTCAGTCCTTTCTCTATCTTTGCTTACACGAGAGAAAGAGAGACAAAGAAAAAGAAAGAAATGGCATCGAACCGTTACGTGATTATTCTCCCTCGTAATTTCGAATTTCCGTGTATTCGAAAGCGATCGACCGAGTCCAAGCGGTTATCGGAATTTTTTTTCTTTTATTTTTAAAAGAAACAAAAATTACAACTAAATAAATAAGTATAAGAGATATACGTAAAGAGACGAAGATGAGAAGAGGAATGAAAATGTAAAGACATTTACGAATAATACGACGACGACGACCATACGTCTGCTATCTAATAAAAAAGATTAAAAATAAAATAGAAAATAGAAACGAGTTTCTTTCGAAGTATTAAATCTATTGCTCAATAAATACGATCGATAAGATTTGTTAATAAGCAAAAATACGAAAAAATAATTGAATCGATCTCTCTTCTCCTCTTCCTCTCTCTCGCTCTCTCTCTCTTTGTTTCTCGTTTGATATCTGTCGGGATAATTATGAAAGTAAGAAAGTATTCTACGTGGAAATTCAAGACGAGTATGGCACGATAAAATAGAAGAGATTTTATACGAGTGCTCCAAATATGGCGGTTCGTCCAATCGGCTACCTTAGGCGGATATTACGGTTCGAAGCGTTCCGAAAGCATTCACGTTGCTCTCTCGCACGCATCCTTCTTTCTCGAAGCTGGTGGTGGGAGAATCTCTCTCTTTTCTTTCTTTCTCTCTTTCTTTCTCGAGGTGGTTAAGATCGAAGGAGAGAGGGAAGAGAGGGTCGAGGGGAAGGACAGACGAAAGGGTCGGGATGGAGGCAGCATTCCATCAAACCAGACTCCATCTTATGTACGTCTAACCCCCAGGCAACGCATCTCCTCTCGCTTCTTTCGATCGAATCGACTCGTCGATCTTCTCTCTTTCTCTCTTTCTTCCTTTCCTTCCTTTATTTCTTTCTCTCTTCTTCGAAACACGATGTTTAACTCGGGTTTGTGTCCTGTTCCTCGCTGATTTCGCGAGCAACGAATATTTACCTTTGAGAATAATCAAATATTTCATTCTCTTTGTAACGAGAATTACAAACAGTTTTTACTCGTTAGTAATAATTATATTAAATAATGATAGGAGCGTAGTAAAAAACGATAAATCTTTTGTAATGATTAATTCGTCCCATTTAAACGTCAATTTTTATAAATGTTAATTACGCTTGACTCATACCACTCGGGTGATATCGGAATAAAAAAAAGAAAAATGTACAAAATGGAAACGCGGAGGAGCGAGTTTTACCGTCGAACAATAAAATCACGTATCTCGTAGAAAAGGATAGATGCATCTGCGTGGATGCATAATGGTTGCTCGTTAGACCCATCCGATCTCTCGAAGGATCGAAGTTCGAAGGGAAGTAAGAGGATAGGATAGGATACCGACCGAGAGGAGGAAGGTCGACGACGTGGCAGCGAATGGGCGCGTTGACGTGACTCGATGGATGCATTTTTAACGTGTACGAAAATAGCAAGAACATCGTCAGAGAGAGAGAGAGAGAGAAGGACAGGGAGCAAAAGCGCAGACAAAACAGCGACAGCTGCGACAAAGACTAGCAAGACCGAAACGAAAACGACGCCAAGGAGGGACGATTATACTACTTTTCTCAAACCGAATTCTTTTAATTTCTTTCTTATTTTTTCATTTTCTTTTTTCTTCTTTTCCTAAGCTCTTCTCCCTACGGAACCATTATTTGTTGTTTACCGTCGAAATAAGACGCAAAAAAGAAGGTTGCATTAGTAGAAATAAAAAAAGAAAAGAATGTGGGTAAATATGAAGAGGAAAAAGAAGAAAAAAAGAAAATAAAAAGGGTAGACAATTTTTAGAGACGACTCTACCGTTCGACTCGTCGTCGTCGAACTTCCTTCTTTCGCCGAGGATTAGCGAAAATAAGTGCGAGACGATAAAATAATGTCTTATGTTTTAGCTTGAGAACCGGTGGTAAAATAATCGTAAAATTACGGAATGTCTCGCCCACGCGGGTCTCCTTCTTTCCTTTAGCACAGCTTTTTTACATACCCTCTACACCTACTTCGCCTATCTACATAATATATGTATATCAGCATTCGCCCTGTTCCATTCTCCTATCTCTTTTTCCCTTGTTTTTTTCTTATTTTTCTTCTTCTTTTATTTGAACTTCGATTTTCGTCTCGAATATAGACAACGTTCGAAAATTTAAGAGAATTTCGCGTTTCTTCCGTTAAAGTCGAGAAAAATGTAGAACGATGATAACTCGGCAAACGGTTGTTCGTTGGATCGTAGGATCATTGATCCCACCCGTGGCATCGTCCTGAACATTGAAAGATTATGTAAAAGATATTTTCGAACTGTCCGGTATCTCTTTCTCTCCCTCTGACACGAGTGATTAATGAACACGACGAATTTATAAAAGGGACTTCGAAAGTCAAGGCCGTTCCCGAGTACGCCACCTCGAACCCAAAGAGAGAAAAGGTTGTAGTTTCAGCTGGAAGATCGATCGCGTTTCGCGTGTTTTCCATAAATCGCGAGTAAGAATAAAAACATTCTTTGCTAAAGATAAAGAAAGAAGGGAAGTTTTAGGAGGGCGAAAAGAAAAAAGAAAAAGAAGGAAGAGCAAGGGCAGGTCTCCTCCTATTGTTTCTTTCGTCGCGGCAATCTGTTGTCGGTGTTCTCGAGAGTGAAGTGCGTCCTCGTTCGGGCTTCTCAACCCCATTCGAAGGAGTAGTCCGCAGCGGCGTGTTTCGTCTCACCGGTCCAAACAGCATCCACATAGTCAGCTAGACTATTCTCTCTTTCCCTTTCTATCTTTCTCGTTCTCGTTCTCTCGAGTGTTCGGACTTCTCGAGCGACCCTCGAATCGACCCTCGGAGTAATAGCTAGCACCCTTGCTCCTGCAGGCACCCTCGAAACGTCGACAATTAGTTTCCCATTGACCTATACCGCGTGCAGCCACCCTCTGTATAAGCTTTTCTTCGGCGAAGAATTAACGCAAACAAACAAACAAACAAACGAACGAACCAACGAAAGAACGAACCAACCAACGAACGAACGACCGGTTGATGGTGGTGGGAAACGAATCTGTTTCCTGTCAGCTTTTCTAACATAAGTGCGAACAACACGAGGTCGAACACGAAGGAAAAAGTAGTCGATTTTCGAGATGAGACTCCTGATCGATTTATCGAACCGAAGAAACGTAGACGGATAGAAAGAGAGAGAGAGAGAGGTATGTGTGTAAAAAAAAGTAGAGAACTCGCGCGAGCGAAGTTAATAAAGAACGACAAGCGACACCTGTTATTACTCCGGACGCGAGGTTTGATCGAACGATAGCGTATCGTTGTCCAACATTCCCTCCTTCGAAAAACACCGATCGCCTGACAAACTAACAGAGGTGCCATGTTCCAAGATGGGTAAATATATTCCTTTTCTCTCTCTCTCTCTCTCTCTTTCTCTCTTTAGGATCGAAGACGCCTCCAAGTCGGAGGAAGCCACGACCTCATTATCGAATCGTCGACACGATCGAAGATACGGCTCGTACAGTAAAAGAAAAAGGAAAGAGAACGAAAATAAAATAGGAAAGGGAAGAAAAAAAGAAAGAAAGAGAGAAAGTTGGTATGCGTGTGTAAGAGAACTCGTGAGAGTTAGTGTGTCACGTCCGACAGGTAGAAGAGATAACATAGCACACGCGCGCACATAACCACCACCACCACCGGCACAACCATCATCATCCACCATCTTTGGTCCTCTCCTTCTCCTCCTTCCCCTTCTTCTCCTTCTTCTTCTTCTTCTCTGTGGTTGTAATTAAACACGAGGAAGCTGCTGGAATAAAAGTCGAGTGGCACCGCTAATTAACGATGCCGAGGTGTTGAAATCGAGTCGCAGTATTTCACAGCTCTCGCTGGACGCCGGTGACTCGCTTTAAGACCACGTAGAGAAACTTGCGAAAGAGGGAGAGGGAGGGAGAGAGGGAAAGGGAGATAGATAGAAAGAAAAGAAAAGAAGGTAAAGGAGTATAGATTCTCCGGACACGGAGAACTAATAGGGCGGGGTGAGAAACAAGCCGGCAGAAAGATAAGAGTGCCCGACTGGACTGGCATAATAATTTGTGTCGCCTCTTTTTCTCTCAAACTCTGTATGGAATTGAGAAAGGAAGATAGAAAGAAAGAAAGAAAGATAGAAAGAGAAAGAGAGAGGAAAGTATAGTATACGTTGGCGGAAGAAACTCGAAAGAGGGAAACGTGTCTCAATTAAAAGCGTCCAAGTGTACGATAAAAAATTCCACCACTTGTAACGAGAAGCTAAATTTTATTTATTTCCCTTTTTCTCTCTCTCTCTCTCTCTCTCTTTCTCTCTCTTTTTCTTTCTAGTCGCACGTATTAGATAGATCGAAAATTGACCGTTCGTTAAAGTTTCTTTTTTTTTTTCTTTCTTTTTAAAGTAGAAAAGTGAAAGGTCATTAAAAACGAATGAATTGATACGCAATTAAGAAGTTAATTTTAATACAATCGTTTATAAACGAGGAGAGTATTTAAACGAGCATTTTTTCTCTGGAAGATTGAAATAATGGATATTAGAAGAATAAAATTTTGCAATATGTGTAGGACAAACGAAACGCAATTAGCGAGTAGAAGGCACTTCCCTTTCTTCCTTCTTCATTAAAAGCTTTCTTTTCTACATCCCTTCCTTTCTATTTTTGATCCTCGACTACGAAATATACGCGCAACTCTTCTTTTACGAACACGTTTCTCTCTTATTTTTTCCTCTCTTTTTCTCGACCCTGCCCCCCTGCCTCCCTCCCTCCCTCCCACCTCTTTCTCCACCCTGTTCACCTTTTATCGTTGTTCAACGATGGCGGTACGCTCATTGTACTCCGACACAATAATAATTGCGCTAATGATCGAGCTCGAAAAGCGCTTCGTAATCGGACGGTCTCTCGACCACACACTCGTGTCTATCTAACTACGAAACGCGTTAGCCAAAAAGAAAAAAGAGAACGAACGTTAAAACTTCCTCTAACCCGACTAATGATCTTTGATTGTCAAAGCCGTACAATTTTAAATAAACAAACGCGAGCAACAACCACCGAAAGAGAAAAAAGAAATCCTCTAAAAAATACGCTTCGCGTGTACAACATAGAGGAGATTAATTTCGTTTCGTAAAAAGGAAGATGAGAGAGAATTCGTAGGATAAAGGTGGAGAGAAAAAAGTAGGGAGGGGCGGGAGAAAAAAACATGAAAAATAAAAAGAAGAAATAAGAGAAAGGGGGGGTAAAAAAAAAAGGAAAAAGATAGAAAGGAGGAGAAAAAAAAGGGAAAAAGGGTTGAGTCCGAGGTCGCAGAGGCGGATTAAAGGGAGTCGCGTGTGTGGAAAGCCGGCGGCGGTGAGAACGCACGTAGGAAGCGGTAGAATACGGCGTGCACGGGGCACTCTCTTCATTTCCAGGCTGTCACGAGCAGAAGAAGATTCGGGCTGCGTTTGACAGCCGTAGGGTCTGGATTGGGTGCCGGTGGTGGTGGTGATGGTGGAGGTGGTGGTGGTGATGGTGCTGCTACCGCCGTTCCAGGACCGTACGTTGGGAGAGCTACGTGCAGGGGCACGCTCGAGGTGAACCAGACCTAGAGGAGGAGGAGGAGGAGGAGGTGGAGGTGGAGAAAGACAGAGAGGGCTGAACCGATGCGCTGCTACCACCGAGAAACGAACGGCGAAGCACCCTTCCTACTTTCACATTTTCTCTCTCTCTCTCTCCCTCTCTTTTTCTTTTTTCCTTTTTCCGTCTTTGTCTGTTT
This sequence comes from Polistes fuscatus, assembly GCF_010416935.1. NCBI lineage: Eukaryota > Metazoa > Arthropoda > Insecta > Hymenoptera > Vespidae > Polistes > Polistes fuscatus. The sequence continues at coordinate 1,929,113 of NW_025113104.1, forward strand.
CCACGATGTTACCTATCTCTATCTCTCGGTGCCGTTTCTTTTTTTAAATGGATATCGTCTCTTTCTCAAATTCTTTCGCCTCTTTTCTTCCCTTTTAACGTTCTCGTCCAACCACCCACCCCTTTTTTCCCCTACAGTCAATTCACGTTTTAATTATTCCTCTGTCCTCGCTCTCCCTTTCTTTCTCTTTCTTCCTCTCTTTTTTTTTGTTTTTGTATTTCCCGAAAAGAAGAAGAAATAGGATCTGCAACGATTTTTCTTTCTCGACCCGATCGAGTTTTTTGTTTCTCTTATCGTAGAAGGTAGAAAAAATGATGGTAAATTATCAGAAAGAAGGATGGGGTGCGTCGATCATGCAAAGTGCCGTCGATTACGTCGCGAGAATCGATCGTAATCGGTAAACCGCCGAGGTAGGATAAGGCTGGTCCACGTCCCGGTGAACGATAATGAGGGGTTGCATCGAAAGACCGTGACTCGATTCGAACGAACGAACGAGATAGCGAGCGCTCGTTTTGTTCGATTATTAGACGTGCACGCAGCGAATACGTTCTCATTCTTCTCAAAGTCAAAAAAATAAAATCAAAGGAAAGAGAGAGTCTTACGAGAAGCAAGGAGAGGCACTCAAACTTAATCTCGAGTTATTACATCGTGAAGCTCACGATCGACGTTGGATGATCACGTTACGGTTATGAATAAGAAAACGAGTCACGTTCTCAGAAGGAATAAAAGGGTATAGGACAAAAATTGACTCTCTCTTCAACGCCGATGAGACCGAAATAAGAAAATTGTTATAACGATATTATAATATAATTGTGTATATGAATTATTATCGTTCAAAGGCGGGTCACACTTAATGTTACTATTATAGTAGAGATAAAAAACTAAAGAAAAAGAAGAGAAGATTATAACGGAGAACGATCCTAGCTACTACCATTACCAACAGCTGCTCTACCAACACCTTCCCATGACGTACTAATACTTCTCGAATTTCATATTTCGAAAAATATCGCGCGGCTCCGTGGCACCGTAGCGACACGACACCCGACATGCTATACCTTGGACACATTATTTTTCGATAAAAGTGTAAGAAAGAGAGATAGAAATATACAGAGAGAGAGAGAAGGAGAGGAAGAAAGTAGGAGTTGAAATTTCTCTAGTCGGTAAAAGTCTGGATGAAAACACGAAGGTACACGAGCGAGTAAGTTTGGAGAGCAAGGACGTCGACGATGGCGGTGGCACGGGGTGGGAGAGTAAAGCGCAGATGCAGCGACGGCTGCTGTTTAATATCGGAGTCGCACATGGGCATACTCTGAGACACATTTCACTAATATTGCAGCCAACCAGTAGACCGAACGGGGAACCAGATAGAAAGAGAGAAAGAGAAAGAGAAAGAGACATCGTTACACATACACGCGCACACATATACAATCGCACATTTTACATATCTCTCGGAGTATTAATATATTCAACACGTATGAATATTGCGAATAGAACGAGACGGAGATGAAAAGGGATGTGTATATATATATACATATACACATATAAATATATATATATATGAAATGTAAAAGACAGAGAGAAAGAGAGAGAGAGAGAGAAGCTGTACTCTCAGCGGCTAAACCATTGTGCCTATCTTGAACTTCATGAAATCTGCAGTCGGCCCTTCTCTGTCTCTCTCCCTCATTCTACCCTTCTATCTCTCATTGTTCCGCGGCAGAGCTTTGTGCTTTGTGCCTCGTGTAACTCCGGAACTATTTCCGTGCCTTTGAATAAGGAACTAATGAATGCGGTCCAAAGCTGCCAGCACGGACCGCGTACATTTCGCGAGACTCATCATTCTTATCGTCTACCACTCTCTTTCCCTCTCTCGCTCTCTCTCTCTCTCTCTCTTTTAAACTCTTTCCTAAACGATACGTAGGTATATATAGTATCGATATATTCTTCTTTACAAATGAAAAATAAGAAATTATAATGCCATTTGCGTTCTACCAAAAATTCGTAATCTCTGTTACATTTTTAAATAAAACGGCCATAACGCAAATGCGTGCCAAGAATGCCACGTTAACAAATTTGAAAAAAGATTTATACCAACGCATTTGGATATTAAACAATTTCCGATATGATATTAAAATGAGACATCCTGCATTATATCTAGGAATATAAAGATAAGCTTTAGACTCGGTAAGAGGCGAATTTTCATCCGTTAAATGGAACATCGACGATCGGTTTCCCGATAGCATTCTCGTCTTCGTTTCACCCTCCTCTACCTCCTCCTATTCCCCTCTTCAGCTATTCCTCCTCTTTCGCCCACTCCTCTTCCCTGAAGTCTCTTCCGCCAGCTTTGACTACGCGGCAAGCGGAGTTTCGAGCGGGACGTTTTCGAACGAAGCGTTTTCTGCCTCCATGGGAACCAATTATCCTCCCACTATCTCTTTTCCTCTCTCTATTTTTCAGAGAATGGCTTCCCCTCTGGGCAATAGTTGCCGGTATGCGATCTTTCCCTCTTTTTCTCTCTCTCTCTTTCGTTCGTTCGTTCGTTCGTTCGTTCTCGTACGTGCAAAAGGCCCACCGTGATTGTGTGCAAACTCGCGACAGAAAAGTTACGTACGTGAATACGCATATGTGCGTATACCTCGACTACACGTCCCGAGAAAAGAGATAGAGGTAGGAGATAGAGATAGGAGATAGATAAAGAGAAAGAGAAAAGGTCGGTGATGGATCGTCCAATCAGTGCCACGAGATAGAACGCGAGAGAGAAAGGAAGTGGAAGGAAAGAAGGAAAGATATTCCTCTTCCTCTTCTCTTCCAGCTATGGTTGTTGCGTCTGCTTGCTCGATGAGAGTAGAAAAGAAATAAAGAAGGAAAGAACGAGGAAGAGACGGAGAGGGTCACTGTCGGGTCGGTATTCTACTAATCGTAGAACACGAGCTGGCCCTTCGAGATTACACGAGAGAATTTTACCTCTTCTCCGAGAACTTCCTTCTTAAAAAAAAACCCCTCTTATTTTTTTTTCTTATTTTATTATTTATTTTTTGTCGGAAATAAGATTATCGTTGTATGATATTCAAGAACGCGTTACTTGATTCGAATGTTTTCTCTCTCTATCCTCTCTCCCTCTCTCTTTTTGTTTTACCCCCCCCTCGACGTTTTCGGATTATCCGTGCGTCGTCGATTTCGTCGATGAATTAGGATATCGAAGAATGTAGACGTTCAAACCGAGGTCTGCCTTCTACATTAGCCAAACGGACTGTCAGCGCTGAATAAACGAGCGAGTTTCCCCGACGAGTCGAGACTCGTCAATTTGTCCGTTAGAGGTTTCTCTTTCATTCATGAGTTGAAATATTCTACGAGAGGATTCGCCGCCGCCTTTCAGGAATCGAGTGCATTCAAAAAAATACAAATAAAGAAAATATGAAAGGGAAAATTCAAAGGATTATAATGACGGAATTTAAATTAGATCTTTCGTGTTTTCGATACGCGTGTTTTCATCGGTAAACTTAGAACGAATCGAACGAACGTGTATCGAAGAAGAAGAAAGAGAAGAAGAGGGGCAGGAGGAAGAGGAAGGGAGGAGTAATAACAGCGGTAAGTCGTACGCGCGACACTAACATAAATTAAATCTAGACTAGATTTTCTATAGCAATATACGAAATTAATGTAAATCCAATCCGACGTGCATAAATTCCGATCGACGAGGAAAATAAAAGCGAGATAATAAAACGAACGAGGAACGTAAGTAATAGGAGCACGAAAAGTTTTGTGTTCATAAATCGAACGCAATCTATCTCTTGCGTAAGATATCTTCTTTTTATTCTAACGTATAAGAAAAATAGAGGAAAAAAGAAAGAAAAAAAACCACGCGATCATCAACGAGAACAACCAGTCCTCCTCATTCGTGAAGAAACGAAAAGGAGACAAAAAAAGCACACACACATATATATATATATATAAGAAAAGGAACGACGGAAAAAGTTCTATTTCTCTGAACCGATATCTCGAGATACGATGACCTATGTTATCGTTGACGTCAATCTCGAGTCGAGTCATATCCGAAAGTCCGTTCGAAAAAAAAACGGAAAAAGAAAAAACTCCTCTCCCCCCTAAACGATCACGACTACGCCAATGTGCGACGAGTAGAATGTAGAAAGAGAGACGAAAGGCTGGCAGAGAAGAGAAGAGAAGAGAAAGAGAAAGAGAGGATGGCTAACAATGGCCGCCAACCAAAACATCCGATAAATCTAACTGGCCCGGACCTCAAGTCCCGAGGGGTTTTAAACTCTCTCACCCTAAACGCCGACGCGGACGCGCAACCCTTACATTACGCTACACTCAGGGAAAAGGGTGGCACGCCGTGAGCCCACCATCGCCAACACGCACACACACACGCATATAACATAGGAGTACCTCTCGAGTCGTTCCTAGGGGGAGTCTATGACGTGCGAGCCACGAAAAAGCGAAACCGAAAAGCGAGAGAATTTCTCGTCCGATTTCTCGCCCTCCCATCGAAAGCCCTTTTTCGAGGTAGAAAGGAGCAAGGTTCGCGAACTAACGAGATCAGGGAGGGACACGCGGGTGGACAAGACGCGTTTTGCGGTCGTGTACCGATCTCTCTCGAATTTGTTTCGCGGCCTCGTCCTAATTCGTTTGCTTTCTCTCTCGGTTTCCCTCGTTTAAAGCTCGACGATCTCTTTTCTGGCAACCGAATGGAACACGGGCATTCGGGGTGTCGTCGGTACGTAAACTCTCAACGTTTGGGTCCTCCTCTCGTTTCTCTCTCCGCGAATATCTTTAGAGGAAAATAAAATCGTTCGAGTTAAGATCGACCTGGTTTTCGTTTCTTTTTTATCGACGAAATAAGAAACATTTGGATGTTACTCGAATACGTACGTGTTCCTATAACTCGAAATAACATAAGAGGGGGAGAGGGAGAGGGAGATATGTTAAAGAGTAGAACCGCGTGCGTGCCTCTCCTTCTTTTCGTAATAATAAATGGTGAGACGAAAATATGTCGTCGGAGAGGCGAGAGACGTAGGCGAATAAGCAAGCATGCATTCACACATAACACGCACGCACGCACGCACACGCACGCGCATAATACAAGAAACTCGACTTATCGAAAAATCGTACGGTTAGAACGATTCATGATGGAATGCGTGAATTCTATAAATTTAACTAAAACGTAGAACCGTCTTTATTTTTCTCAATAATCTCGATGGGTCTACGATATTTACGTCAATCGTCGTATGGCACATGCGTGATGATCCGTCCTAAGAGATAATTTATTCCTTGTCAGGATTATAAAATTAGTCGTTTATAGCGTATTATAATGTATCGAATTTTAATGGCTCTCTTTCCCCCCATTGAATGTGTGTTCATAAATCTTTCATCAACTCATATGTTACATGGAATGAATATATGATCCTCGTAATTGGTAGTTACGGGTGATTGTAAAAATATTGTAGAAATATCATTGTGAATTAAATTTTCTTTCCTTTCTTTTTTTTTCTTTTTTTCTAGATAATCACATTTGATTAATGAATTAATTAGAATAACGTCGATCAACGTGGTTGAATAAATTAATGTTTCTTTTTCTTTTTTTTTTCTTTTTTTCGTAGACGTAATAACTCTTGAATTTGACTACTTTTAAAATCATTCGTAACCTATTTAATTATCAATTCACGTCGTAATTCTTACTTTCTTTTTATCGTACATAGTAACGATCCCGTCGCGTTTTATAACTATAATGAAATTCGTCTGAAGAAATAAGGAGAAAAAATTGGTGATATTAACGAATCATAATAATTAATCGAAATTGATATGGTACACTCTCGCATTAGCATGAATTATAATAAGTCTTGGTTCTCGGTATTACCAAGAGAACCGATGATCGTAAGCGCGAGAAACAACTTCGTTATTCGTTTGTATTATATATCTGGAACCCAGTCGTCGAAAGACAGGAAGGTTGAGAGGCGTGGAATAGTTGGAGGGATTATGGTCGAGAAATATTAACTAAGACTGTTACATGGATAATCTTATGAAATCGAAATAACCGATTGGAAATAAATAGTTATATATATATACATAAATATCACAAATATTTCAAAAGGATTAAAAATTTGTATAACATTTACGGTATTAATTTTGCAATCGATGATTTTGAAGAGAGAGAAAGAGAGAGAGATCTTCAACGGAATACCTCATACAATTTTCAAGAATCTATAATCCGAACATCTGCAGAATTTGATTATTATTTAAATGAATGTGAGAATATTTAAAGTAACGTTTATTTTCTCTTTAATACTTAACGATCTATCTATTTACATGTGATCAAAAAATATTTATTAAAACGATAAACAAATATTTCATATTAAAATCCAATGACGTGAAAACACAAAAAAAAAGCGCAATTACATTAAATTCAAGATATTCTCATTGCGGAAAATAAATGAATTCTATCGATAAACCAATAACAAAAACAAAAAAACAAAAAGAACAAATTGTCGATCGACCGATGAAATAATATTAAAAAAAAAAATGTATAAAAATGATCTTTAAAATAAATTAAATTTTTGATTACAGGCACACAAAAACAAGCAGAAAAATAATGAAACCGGAGGAGGAATCAGAAAGAAAGAGAAGAAGAGGAACAGATAGGAAGATGAGGGAATAAAGAAAGAAAGAAAGAAAAGTAGAAAAGAAAGAAAGAAAGAAAGAAGGAAGGAAGGAAGGAAAGAAGGAAGGAGGGTTTTCGTTCGGGTAGTAGAAGCGGTCCTCCTTGTTCCCTCCCTCCTCCGGGATCGGCCGTGACTCGCGCGTTCCGTGGGCGGAAGGAAGAGGAGCAGCAGACGAGAGGAGAACGAGGAGGCTCCAGAAAGAGGACAGACAGGTCGGCCCGAGAGAGGAACTCGCGGCTGCCATGGTTACCGTCGCAATCCCGCCTCGCCTCGTTGCCATGGAGACTCCTCACGTCTCTCGCCCTCTCAGTTTCTCTCTCGCTCTCTCTTTTTCTCTCTCGCACGCACGTACACACACACACATAACACATATATATATCTAGAAAGAGAGAGAGGGAGAGAGAATGAGAGGACTAGTACGGCAACCTTCTCTTCTTCTCTTTGCACGGGCAGAAGGACCGTTCTCTCTCTCTCTCTCTCTCTCTCGTCCCATCCTTTTCCTTTTCGAAGGAGAGAGAGATGGATATAAATATATATATATATACTTATACTTACGCAGGAGGATAGGATGAGATGAGAAAGAAAGAGGGAGATAGAGGATAGGCGCGCATGCGCATGTGATATATATTTCCCCGTCTTTTCGTGATGAACCTTTACGTACCCGTCGGAATGGCCCGATTACTCATTCGATTACTTATCAACGAGAGAAAGTGCTCTCTCTATCCTACTTTATACTTATTTCCTTTACTTTCTTTTTTCTTTTCTTTCTTCTCTAACTTTCTTCAAAAGATTCTTCAAATTTTCTTCGCGTTCTTATTCCTTTCAAATAATCTACTACTATCGTGAATTAGTTATCAAAGTCAAACTTTATATGATAATAATTAACATTGAATTTTCAAACATTTTTGTATAGCTATTTTTAAACCAAAGAATTAAGACAATAGTAAAAATGAAACGTTTAAGCGCGTATTTCTACGAGATGTGAGAACAAAAATGTGTATAAATAAAAGAAGAAAAAAAAAAGTAAAAGAATATGGAAATAAGTAAAAGACTTCCCGATGGGTCGAATCTATCAAACGAACCTTCGTCGCAATTACGGAGCCGGAATAATGATCATTATTTTCGTGCGATAGCAGCTGCTGCTGCTGTTTTGTAGTATACGTGCGTCACCGTGCTCGAGAAACGAGAGAGGAAAGAGAAAAAACGAGAGAGACGGACAGATAGATAGATAGAAAGCGAGAAAGAGAGAGAGAGAGAGAGGTGTAAGCGCCCTGTTTTATAAGCCCCGATTCTGATTGGCCGTCGCGTCAGCCGATATCAATATTTATTCAACGCGGCGAATGCTCGAGGCACGATTAAAACTTGTTTATGCTCCGTTCGCGATTCGCTCCTCCCATCGTTGTGCTGTGCGTGTATGCTACTCGCCCTCCTCCTCTTCCTCTTCCTTTTCCTCGTCGTCAACAAGAATAAGAGAGAAAAAGAGAGACAGGCCTCTTTGCATATGGGTATTACTACGCGTACACCTACGCCTCCCCCTTTTTTCCACCGTCTTTTTCCTATCTCGTCGAACGTACGCGCAAACTAGCACTGATAATATTCCCATGATTAATGGCATCGAAACGGAGAGTGTTCACGCGCGCGAAAAAATGTCGTTAAGTGTACCGAGATGTATATATGTATGTATGTATGTATGTATGCGTGCGAGCGTGCGTTCGTATGCAGGAATACGAGTTCCATATATAGTTAACTCTTTCTATCTGACTTGCGAGGGTTGATTGAGATTGATACCAAGTTGTTTCTTCAGGGTGGCTTGTTAACTTAGCTTTTGATATGCTTGAGATACCCCTATGTATTTTATATATATGTATAGATGTGGGTGCGTTAATACGTATATGCATTTGAATGCACTTTTTTCTTATGAACTTACCGGGACTGCCGAGGAAGACGGAGGAATAAAGGACCCCACGACGCGCTGCATCGCTCGCCGCTCTTTGCGCGTCCGGCGGCGAACTCCATTCTCTACGCGGACACCATTTTCCTGCAAACAAATTATTATTTTATCATATTTATTTTTATTCAAATGTCTTTTTATTATCGACGATATCGTATACGTTGATTTGGATCCATAACCAACATTATTTTCTTACATTTATACGTTAATTCGAATCAATTTTGTTATCAGTTCATTTAAAGGAAAGTGTATTCAAACAAATATTTACGATCGTAATTATAGCTTATTTAAATTGTAAAAATCAATAAGGTTGAATGCGGAATTTTAAGTAATTTCTTTTTCTTTTTTTTTTTTTTTTTTCCAGGACTAACCCCTTTCGGAAACATATGCGAATATTTTTATCGCGAAATTATTTATTAGATGAGATAAAATATGCTCGAAAAAGATATCGATCGAAACGTATATCGACGAAGACAAAAAAAATAGGTGACGAAAATGATATAGCTTCCTTTCGTTTCTTTTTCCCCTCCCCTGTACACCGAGAACCGGAAACAATAAAGTCGTGATAAAAATAATTGAATAAGCGCGGCAAAGAGCACGTCCGATTACAGAGCGTTATTCGTTCGATCGTTTATCCGCCTAACGGTGCAGCACGATAAATGCATCGCGCGCTTATCCGCGAACGAGCGAAAGTCCGATAAAAAATTTATTATCACGGAATAAACTCCGAAGCGACGTGCTGTAAAGTAAATAGAAGTTTGCTCGCGTATATGTGTGTGTGAGAGAGAGAGAGAGAGAGACAACATTTGCTTTTATCTCCAAATTTATATTCGGGGACTACACGAAACGTAAGTTTAATCGACTTCCCTTTTTAATGGACGTTCGCGATGAGATTCACGAAAAAAACTTGATCGTAACATTTCGATTCAAACGAAAAATGTATTTTATTTTATTCTAACAGTCCAACCAACCCCTCCGTGCGTTATTATCCCTGTCATTAACGTCATTAATTTTGATATAATTGATATCATCATCATCATTATTATTATTATTATTGTCTAATAAAAAAAAGATAGAAGAGACGAGAAGGTAAGTGCAATTTTCCGGATGCGAAAATAGGAAAAGGCGTCTACTTTATTTCCACGTAGATCCCGAGCGAATGAGGATACACGGTAAGAAAGGGTGCCACCGTACGGGATAAGAGTAAGCCACGGAGCGAAGTAATTTCGCAAGGAAGAGCGAGTGAGAGAGAGAGAGAAAGAGGGAGAGGAAAAGGTCTTGCTGGATGAGAGAGGATATAGTCTTATCTCTGGAATATACCCTCCTATCTCTACCTCTTCTCTCCCCTTGCCTTCCCTTCGCTTACTCTCTCACTCATTCGCTCATTCTCTTCTATTTCTATGAAAATTATATCCTTAATACGTTTGCTACCACATGTCACTTAGTTAGACACGTACGATGTAGCAACATTTCTCGTGACAAGCCGATGTCTCAAACACGTACACGCACGCATACATACATATATATATATAAGCGCATACGCTTAACATTAAACATGGGAAAAGTATGGTGAAACCAAAAAAAAAATCAAATTCCTCCGTGAACGATGGAATGCACGAAGGAGCGTCTTTATTATTCCATAATTCTCTTAGAAAACATTGATTAGACGGTCCGAAGAAAATGATAGGCCCTTAAAACTCGGTTGTTGCGGTTAAAGTAGGTGGGACAATTCGTGGTCGAGGCCAAAATGACGGGTTATGGCGATTATTTTCGAATCACCGGAGGCAAACGTAACAGCATAAGTACAACATGTGAATGATAGTAATAACTTGTTAAGAGAACATCTATCTAACGCCATATGGAATGATTTTTCCCGAGATACGACTGTTTACACTCTATTGGATAAAAAATGAAGTGAATTTTCTTTCGATTAAATAAAGACGAATCCGTGCAACTGTTCTTCTAAAGTCCGATCGAACGGGGAGGGTAAAATCTAAAAGTAAGAACGGTATCGGTGGTCTCCGCGTCTGTTTTTACACTTCTCTCGATGGAAGTCTCGAGATTCTGTCTCCTTTTTCTATCCAACTATATACATATGCATATCTTTTTCTATCCGGTATTAGGTATACGTCGAGACGAAAGAAAGAAATAATATATCAGGATTATATTCGAAGACGTTTCTTCGTCTGGTTGGACCAGTACGAGCACGCCGACCGTGCGTCACCGCTATTTCGAGATTCCACTGAACGAGTAGAGAAAGAGAAGAAAAAAAGAAAAGAGAGAGAGAGAGAGAGAGAGATAGAGAGAAAAGAGATACTTTTGTATACCTGTAGTAAGAATCCTAGGGCGATGAGAAAAGATTTATAAGCGTTCGGAGACAGCTTGTAATCATACGCTTTGGGCCCATTAACCCTACGAGTTCTGATTTACCGTGGGAAAATATGAAAAATCTTTCTATTCTCTAGCGTAACGTAAGTAAGCAAGCAAGCAAGCAAGCATGTACGTTAGTAAGTAAGTAACTAAGTAAGAGTCTAAGTACTCAGATATATCTCTCAAGAGACTCGTACGAAATTCTTCCAACAATTATTCTTAGGTATATTGAAAATAACGATAATAAGAGAGGGTGTTTAAGTTCGATCGCAACTTTGACTCCAAACGAATCCACTTAATCAACGTCGTTTAAGAATATTTTCTTATTATCTTGCCAATTTAAATCGGTCTTTTACTGCACGCGAGTAAGTTTAAATAGTATTTCTCGTCTCTTAATCTTTGAGGAGAGATTCTTTGGAATAACCAATCAACTCGATAGAGAGAGAGAAAAGGAATTTGAAGAAAGAAAAATAAGAATAACGGAGATTGAGAAAGAGAAAGAATAAGGGGGGTGGGGGTGAGGTAGGGAGGGAGAGGGAGGATTTGCTAAGTGGCATCAAGTGAGACGTCTCTTTTGAACGATCGCCGTGGCTAAATTGCGAGTTAACTTCGGTCTACGGGTTCGCGTGTTCGCGACAGTCATGCCACGCGCCCGAGTCATGTAGAGACCAAGACCAAGACCGAGGCAAAGAAGAAGAGGAAGATGAGGAGGAACGGTCGAACGCTCGGGATGGATAGCAGCACGATGACCACGTCATCATCGTCCAAGCCACCGACTATCGCTTTACTTTTGCATCCGAATATCCGACTTGACGTTTATAAATTGAAATGTAATTCGACTGGCACGCGACCGACTTCTTCTACTTTTTTCTCTCTCCCTCCCCCTCCCCATAGCCTCCTTTCTTTTTCTCTAAACTGTTCGTTTTCATTCCCTAAAGCGATGCGAACAATTTTTAATTTTCAATTTTTGTATGGCCATTAAATACGTATGTTCCTTTACTCGTCGATCTGGCGAGTGTGTCAAATGTTCTAGTTTAATAGAAAGATTTAAGTAGTGCGTTCTCGATAACCCCATCAGAAGAGAAAGAGAGTGAGAGAGAGAGAGGACTTTGCCTCCTTGGTATAAATAAATCAATATAACTTGCTTTCACCCTCAGACGCCGCCCTCTTTCGCCGTAAGGAAGTGACGTATGAGGCTCGCATCTTCGGGACGAGGGTTGAGGAGGCAAGCCTGTTATTTCACAGTTAGGCTCGTCCTCCATCTCTCTCTCTCTCTCTATCTTTATCTCTGTTTCTCTTTCTCTTCGTCCTATTCGGTCCCTAGTCCCGAGACCTGCGTTTCCAGCGGAGCACGAGTCCCACGGGAAGCTTTTGTCCTCGAGCTGTAAGCGACTTCCTGACAGGCCAAGTTTGCACCTGCTCTCCTTCTAGTTTCTCAGTCTCTCTCTCTCTCTTTCTCTTCCTCGCTATCTAACGATCTATCTTTCCCTTTCTAGCTTTTCTTCTTCTATCTATCTATCTATCTATCTATCTATCTATCTATCTATCGATCTATCCTTCTTCTTAAGCTCTATCTCTCCCTCTCAGCCACCCACCACCACCACGGATGTTGCAGACGCATAATTTATTCGAGGTTGGCACCCTCTTTCTATATTTTTCTCTCTCTTTATTTAGGACGAAAGTAATCCTCGGATCAGCGATCGGGGATAAACGAACAGGCGTTGAAATTATTTTCTCCTCGCGAGATTAGGCTAGGTAAAGCGGATTTGATATTTTTGAAAATCAACAGAAAAGTATATAAGATAAGACGAATAACGAGAAATTTTTCAAAAGTTGAAACGTCGTAGTCGCGAAATCGTTTGTCTTTGGTAAGAGACAAAATGGAAGAAGATGAACAGAAGAAGAAGAAGAAGAAGAAGTAGAAGTAGAAGTAGAGGAAGGAGAAGAAGAAGAAGAAAAAGAAGAAGAAACGGGAGGTGGCCTCCTCGCAGATGTTCGAGGAGAGTCGAGTGATTAATGACGACCGATAAACGTAATTTGTTGCGGGACCGCGGCTCGTTCGCTCGGCTCGTCTTTCGAATTCAAATAGATAAACAGGACGCGCCGGTACTCCGTAACGAGCGCCGCGCGAAAGGATCGAATTCTCTCGCCGGCTGCTGTCCACACGGAGAATCCGAGAGGACAACTCAAAAGAGAGAGAGAGAGAGAGAGAGAGAGAGTACTCGAGCATAGTAATTAATTGTATGCAGCACGCCGCGCGATTTTCGCTATCTCGCCGACTCGGTCTCGAGTGTGTAACCACCTGACTCTCCGTCTCTTTCTCTCTCCTTTATTGCTCCTCGCGATGGCGAATGATTTCAAACAAAGATTCTTCTTTAAAACTAAAGTCCCTTCTTTTTGGTCTCTCTCCATTTTTGTTTTTTTTTTTCTACTTATTTTCCAAATAAAGTATCGGGATTATTCGAATAATATTTTTTTGTTTGGTAAGTTTTCTTACTCGGAAATACGCAACATTGGTAACGTTAACGTACGAATAGTAGCGTACAAGAGACATAATTGTAAACGAATTGGTGGGACTTACTTAATTGCCGAGGTATTAAAAAGTATGGACGATTACGATAAGCGTCAAACGTGGAAAGCATGGCGGCATTAGCGAATGGAATAAAGATAAGAATGAACGTTTCGCGTTCGACTGGCAAGCTGCGCTTGCGTCCACGAACGTACACGAGCTGCTGCATATATACGTATACAACTTACGTGTACACGTATATGAGAGAAAAAGAGAGAGAGAAGTATAGGTTGGCATTTCGAGTCGTACGGACGCACGATTACCATTAAACGCGTAATGGCAAGAAGCGCGTAATGGAAACGGTCGAAGGGCCCGCTCTCCGTACCGAAGATAAGATCGAACAAAGGTGTTAACGTAAATTCAACGACGACAGCTGAGAACAGTGGACATTGCGTATGTAGTAATACGTATATCTATCTATATACCTAACTACCTAACTACCTACCTACCTACCTACCTACCAACCAACCAACCGACCAACCAACCAAACGAACCAACGAACGAATGAAACGTGTGCAAAGTTGTACGTACTCTCCGTACGTACGAATGCGAAGTTCCTCTATAAAACGCAAATTCGCAATTAACACTCTTTCACGATGGCGTCGGTGGCGTCCAACTCCAAATTTACATAGGCACTTAACGCCGCGAGTCGCAATTCGACCCTCCCCGTACCACCATCGCCAACAATTCCCGTAGCTTTTCTTTACGAATAATTTCGCGAAACTTTTCATTTTTGTTTCATTTCGTTTTCGTTTTTAACCCGGCTATCTTCGTTAAAAGGTTACGACAACTACGACGGTATTCGCTAAAGATTTCTCTAATTGTACTCGTGATTCTCTTTAAAGGTGATTAACGTTGACGCGCTAATTGATTGTTATTAAATGCCGTTATGCTCGGTGGTTTGAATATTTTACTTACTTTTTCTCGATTACGATCTCTATTTCTTTTTGGTTTAATTTGAACAAGAGAAAATTGAAATCCATTAAAACGAGAAATAAATTGACAACTATTCTCGATACGAATCTTCACCCACATTTGTACGTAGAACCCTTTTACCTACACGTACGTATACCTTTATATATACTTACCAACCTATATATTTTCTATTCGAATTGAAAACGATTATTATTTCGATTGTATAGATTACAACGAAATAATTCGATCGCGAAATCGAGCATCGAGCGCAATTACACGCCGACGAATCGGAACGTTGCGAGTTATCGAAACGGCTCCAATCGGGCGAATCTAACGAATGCTCGCGGGGATAAATATTAATGATATCGCGAACGAAACGATATCAATTACGATTTACAATGGAATCCCGGTCGGTCGGCCATGTTTCCCGTTCGGAATAAAACCCCATCGTAAATCCGCCCTTCGAACGTCCAAACTCGGAGCATCCGAAGGACCGGCCAGGCGTAACGAGTGAAATACGTGGACGAGGAAGAGAAAGAACAAGAGGTGGAGGAGGACGTAGTAGACGCTGAGGAATCACGAACGGTGACGTCAGTCTAGTGACACGCGTTGGTTTAATTAGCGCTACAATTCCGAGTCGCTGTGCGTATAGTAGGTTGGAAGGAGAAGAGGAACGAAGGAGGAATAGGGGGGACGAAGGGGAGAAGAGAGGAAGGTCGAAGAGGAGGAGGTTCCCAGGCACGGTCCTCCTCTCTTTCTGGCACTCTGCCTGCCGACCTACGACCCGCCCCCGGGACCCCAGGACCACGTTCTCCGAATTACCGCTCCCGTCGCTGCAACACCGTTGCACTTAGCGTAAATTCACGGAGAATCGACGGTGCTTGACGTTGCCGAACCCTTCGACCATCGACTCTCCCTCTCTCTCTCTTTCTCTCGCTATCTAGTATTACTATATCTTCCATTCCAAACGAATCGAACGTGAATTTTTCTCTCGATGGGATTTCTCCTAATTTTCTAAAACACGTTCTTTCTTTTTGGTGGAATTTAAAAAATAATACCACGATTAAATTACCAGACTATATTTACTATTACTTTGCGATTTGTTCATTTTATTTCAATATTACGTAGAAAATATATATGTATTTGTAAGAATAAATGCGAGAAAGCGACGGATAGAAACTCGAGTCTCGTTTATGGTAAGCATGTGTTCATATATTATACGTTATATGTACGAGTAGAACCAGAAGAGATAGAAAGAGGGAGAGAGATTTAAAATGTTGTGGCAGGTCCGAACCAAATGATGATAAACTATGTCGTGCTCGTGCTCGTGCCCGGACTGACCGACCCACGGCGCGTAACTTGAATTATGACCGTGAAACAAAAGCACCGTCATTCTTCTGCCAAGTTCAACGCGAAAGAAATTTTTCCCCCCTTTTTACTCTTCCCACGCTTACTTACATTAGAACGTATTAAAAAATACTTCCCGATATAGCAAGCTGCTAGACTTATCAAAATTCCGATAAAGAGGTAACGTAATAAATTCTAAAATAACCAAAGGAAACGAAACGGAACGAAAGAAGAAACTTTAAAAATAGTTAACGAGAAACGTGACCGCTTTTAGCGGAACTAAATACTGCAGTACAAATGAAAACGCTTTTATTTTTCTTTTTAAATAAAATCGAT
Source organism: Polistes fuscatus (assembly GCF_010416935.1). NCBI lineage: Eukaryota > Metazoa > Arthropoda > Insecta > Hymenoptera > Vespidae > Polistes > Polistes fuscatus. Next base: position 1,945,275 of record NW_025113104.1, read on the forward strand.
TTCTTTTCAACGAAAAAGAAAAAAGAAAATCAAATCGCATAACATGAAACTAAACTACCAGTTACATCTCATTTATCGAGCATCCAAATGGAACTTAAACGCTTGTATTATTGACTGTATAAAAATAAAAAAGAAAAATAAAAAATATATAATCGAGAGAATCCTTTCAGCAAGCATTCAGCAAACGTGACTCGTAATTCTCGTGAATCGGCAATTTCGAGAGATTCGCGAACTGTTAGCAGCACCCTTTCTCTCTCTCCCCCCCTCCCTCTCTCTAAATTCTTTCTCTCTCTATTTCTCTCTTTTTTCCCATTTTTTTCGGTACGAGCCGCTTTGGTTATGCGAGATCGTCGTTATACGGCAGTTCGAACGGCCCTCCCTCCCTCCCTCCCTCCCTGCCCCTTCCACCGAGCCCCGCGTTTCGTTCCGAGAGGGATTATTAATTCCCTCGTTAAAATCCGGCCCGCGGCGTCGCCGCGCTTTGTTATTTACGAACGAAAATTGTAAATACGGCTCTGTTGGTTGCGGACGCGCGTATCGACGCACAACCTCCACCATTGCCGCACCTCCCGCGACCAATTAATAATAGCATCGGAGCTAATTAAATCCGGAAAACATGCAAATGCACTGTTTATATTTCAAAGCGACGGCCCGATCGAGCGTGACCGAAAAGACTGAAAAAGAAAGAGAAAGAGGTATAATTGTCGAAGAGGTTTACGAAAGTGTGCGCGACGCGCAACAACCACCCCATTGGGATTTGGCTTACAAATTGCACGCGAAAGTGTATAAAACATGATTATTCTGTATTAATCACATCCTTTACTCCTCCTCCTCCTCCTCCTCTTCACGACGATCAACCGTATTATAATCGCGTTGAATTCGCGATTAATTTGATCATGGAATATAGAAATTATTTTGAAAAACTTTTCTTTTTATTCTTTTTTCGTATTTCGTAGGAAATCAAATATTCGCGGTTTTCGAATTAGGTTTTGTGAAGGAAGCTTTAAAGTGCCTTGCCCGTGCTGCCAGCTAACGGTGCTGTTAGCAAGTACAGCACGATCCAAGTCGAAGCGCCACGCGTCGGTGAATATACGAACTGGTATCTATCTCTTTTTCTCTTGTATAAAGTGTTGTACGAGTAGTAAAAGGGTATTCCCCTTTTTCTTCAGCGTAAAGGAGAGGACACAATGATTGCACTATGCGACCGATGCACACGAGTCACGCGTGTTTGACGATGCCATTGAAGTAAGAAAAAGGCGATACACGAGAAAGAGAGATGTACCAAGCGCAGAAAGAAAGACAAGGAAAAAAAAAAGAGAGAAAGAGAGAAAAGATACACACTCGGAGTCTCCTCTCATCATCGTGTAAAAGAGAGGGAGAGGGTGAGATACGAACGCGACGAAAAAGGATAGGGCCGAGAGTGCTGACCCTGCCGAGCGAGAGCGGCTTCTTTTTTTCTCGGGTAATTACGTCGTTAAGCGAGAGGCAATTAAGACGCAAGAAATCGAGCAACAATCACATTTACGGGGGCCTGCCGCTTCGCTACGGTGTATTGATCCGCGATGGTGGGTGGCGTTCACGTTGGAAGAAGGAACGAGAAAGAGGGGAAAGAGTCAAAGGGCGAGCGAAATAGAGAAGAAAGAAAGAAAGAAAGAAAGAAAGAAAGAAAGAAAGAAAGAAAGAGAAAGATAGAACCGGTAGCTACGAGAGAAGCAAAGTAAAGAAAAAAAAAGGAAAAAATAGAGAGAGAGAAAAAGTAAAAGAGAGAAGCAACCCGAGCGAGAACGTTTTGTTAGAATCGAAAGAGATGCCTCGGTGCTCTTTTTCGCGAAAAACACGGAATTGCTTTTCTCCGAGAGCCGAGCGGGATACAATGGTGTTATACGAGCACGAAGATGAATTGGAATGTACATTACAACGAAAAAAAAAATACCGAGAGAGAGGGAGAGAGAAAAATAAAAAGAAAGGAAGGAAAGAAGAAAGAGAGAGAGAGAGAGAACAAATGGAGAAGGATTCCTTCTCCCTTTTTTCGTAAAAATTACAGCTAATCGAGCTTCCATCCCGACTTTTCCGGCTCCTCCTCCACCTTCTTCTATCCCTACTTCTACACTGATCCTCCTACTCTTATTCCTCGATCACCACCACTACCTCCTCTTTTATGGAATCAAGGGGAATTCGTTCTGCGACAAAGTCGAAGATCAAAATGAGGACGTTAAAGTTGCGTAAGTCTCGTTTTCCTCGCGTAACGTGCGTGACGGCTCGTAAATAGTCGGAGCCGACGTTAATCCAGTTCCATTATCAGCCACGCTACGTACCTGGGTACGATAGAAAAGCGCAATATAACCGTCCGCTCGGGTTTCGAAAGCAATAAATAATCATATGCATCGGACGATTTCACGTTTTTCAGCAATACTGAAAGCTACGTAAATCCACGACCGAGATGTAGTTTCTTTCATTTATGTATGCGGTACCAATACCAAAACCTATTGTTATTCTCCCGTTATTGTTACTATCGCTATTTGCAATAACATTTTCTTCGGCTGACATTTACGCGTATTTGCATCTTTATTTATTATCTCTGCTTTTGTATTATCTACATTTGCGTTCTTTCCTCATACACATTTAGTTCGGTTTTTAAGTAACATTTGATACGAAATATCGTATCTTATGAACGATTACGTATGATTTTAAACAATATTCAAAGAATAATAATGTTTACGAACTATTGATTTGTCAAGAAGAAAATAGAAATATATAAATGGAAAGTTTTTTTTTATCGTCTCGTTGCACGTTGTGTTACTATTATTATAACCGAGCTAGGTAGTGGAGTAGCGAGCCGCGCGTATGGTTTTTTCTGGTGCAATCATACGCGTCGGCGGACATGTAGCTTATCGTTAAAAAGTACGAGCGGTGCTCTTAAAGGCGGCTGTCGAATCGTCAAAGAGGCTTCCATCGACCGCAGCAGTGCGGCGGCTATAAAAAAGGAAAGGAAGAGAGGGAGAAAAAAAGAAAGGTAAGAAAGAAAAAGGTAAGAAAAAGGGGGAAAAGAAAAACAAGAGAATACCGTGGGGCGGGTGTATAAGGTGCACACGCATGCCCTCCTTCTCTTTCTTTCTTTCTTCCTTCCTTCCATGACGTATTACCGGAGAGGTGCACCGTGCATCGGCATGTGTGTAAGCCGAGTAAGCGACTGTGCTCAGCGAAAGAGAGAGAGAGAGAGGGAATGAGTGCACCGATGGACATGGCGTCATAGCGGCGAATCAAACGATATCGGGCTTCTGAATTAATTTATGCACCGTGAGTTATTAAAACATGAGACACAAAGGCAGACCGCCGCTATTGCAATCATACGCCTCGCCTCGAGCTCACCCGCCTATGAATTCGTCTCGTCTCCTTTGGGGTACCTTGACATACTTAGGCATATATATATATATATACGTGTAATAAATCGTTCGGTGGGATCTACAAGTAAATCAAAGCATTGTCGTTTGATCGATTGAGAGAAACGATCGAATTTTCAAACAACGTGTTATTATATTGCAACGTTCGAATTTTTGAAGCTTTTAAGTATAACATTTTATATAATACATTTATATTCATTATATTTATATCGGTCTGAAAGCAATCTCGCAATATTTTTTTCCTCTTCGAAGAGATCACCGTTGCAGGGGATGCAATTTACCGAATTGTTTTTAAATCCCACGATGCGAATGAAAGTACAGCGACGGAAGCAGGAACAGAAAAGCAAAAAAAAAAAGAAAAAGAAAAAGCAAGAAATAAAGAAAGAAAGGAAGAAAGAAGGAAGGAAGGAAAGCTCGCATCGGCAGCCATGGCGTCAGCTGTTTTGTCCCGGGGGCGCGCCTCGCCTCGTTTCTTTATATTTCTTTGCCCGGAAGCTCCCGACCCGATATCGTTCCGATACATTTCTCTTTCTACGTGTAACTCCCGAGTGCACAAAAAATAACAGAAAGACCTTTCGATCTCCCAACACAAATATGTCGCAACTTTTCCATCCACTCTGTCATTTTCTTCTTTCCTTTCCTTCCTTTCTTGCAACTTTTTCTTTTTTTTCTTCTTCTTCTTTTGCGAGAAATAGAGTATTGCATGGGGAACAAAAAAAAAAAGAAATGATAGAAAAAAATATAAAACAACAATCGAATAGATATTTTTTCCTAAATAAATAACACCCCATAGTTTGATTTGATTTTTATTTTGAGAGTCAGTCAGTCAGTCAGTCAGTCAGTCAGTTAGTCAGTTTGTATTCAGAGATCAACTTTTTCTCTTTGATATTGGTGCTTGGAAATCCGTCACGTGACTGCCAGTGTACAAGGGAAAAGTCGTAGGACGGGGACTATCGACTGGGGCAACACGACAGGTGTACGTCGATAACGCCGCCGACAATAATTGTAAATCGTAGCTGGCGAACATGCTTCGCCGTGTCGATCAAGATTCCAATAATATGCTTCGACGATGCAAATAACATTTCCATTAGCTAACGGGAAACAAACGGTACCTACCACTACTAACTAAACAAACTAAACAAACTAAGGAAAATTTCTCTCTCTCTCTCTCTCTTTTTATCTCATTGACTATTTTAATTTTGTTTAACGCGTCAAATGAATTGCAAATATTTTCTCCGTATTTAAAAAAGAAACGCAACGACCGGAATAATGAGTTAGAAAAATTTTCTTACGACAAATATAAATCAGATCGAATAATTAGATTTTTTAAATGATTATTTTTACGCGTAAAATACGCTCTCAGAGTTCGAGCCGTTCCTTTCGATTCACCCTGTACGTTGAAAAAGTTTTGGAGACGTGCACTAGCGTGTATAGAAATTCATCGTTTAAAGATCACGATCATGTTCGTTTTAAAGAATTCATTTTCTCATTGGAGAATATCGTTGGAAGCGAAACAACGATTGCTAAGCGAAGACGTTCAAAGTTCCTTTCGTGAACGGGAAACGATTTCGTGCATGCACTGTAAAAAGAAAGAAAGAAAGGAAGGAAGAAAGAAAGAAAGAAAGAAGGAAGGAAGGAAGGAAGGGAGTGGAGAAAAGGTTAATATCGGTCGAACACGGAAAAGAAGACAGTAAATACGACGTGGAAGAATAACGATAACGGGAATGCGTATACCTCGCAACAAAATCTTTCCTCTCTCTCACTCTCTACGATTTTCTTTCCTTATAAAACATATAAATACACATACACATTCATATATAGATAAACTAAATATAAAGTTTTGAAAATAAACTATTAATCAAGTCTCCATTTTTCTTCTTTATCTGACTTTCTTTCCATATAAAACATATAAATACACGCACATGTGAACACATTTATATATATATAGATAAACTAAATATAAAGTTCTGAAAATAAACTATTTATCAAATCCTTATTTAATCGAATAAAATCCAAAGATAGAACATTTCCAACATTCAGCGACACAGAACTTAGTATCAAATCGATAAAACATAAAGATCTAAGTATTCCCACAATCGTGTCTCGAAGTTCTAAGCAATAATCGACCGCAAGTAGTACCGCAATCGAAAAAGAAAAATAAAAAAAGAAAAAGATAGAAATCCAAAAAGGAAGAAAATAATCGGGCCGGTGGTAATCCGGTGGTGCGATTAAAGTGCGAAAATAACATCGTTAGGAAGAAAATGTAAGCAGAAACACATTTTGTTTCTCTCTTTGTCGATGGTTGAAGGGTGTGTGGAGAGAAGGAAGGAAAGGAAAGGAAAGGAAAGGAAAGGAAAGGAAAGGTAAGGAGAGGGAAGAAGAAGGAGAGGGAGAGAGAGAAGGGCAGATCGCAACAGTAACGACGTCGAGAGGGTTGCGCGAAGGGTGACTCCGGAGCACGAAGAGGGATGGAAACAGTTATACGATTGGTTTGTGAGGGTCGCCATTCAGGAGGGTCGCCGGTGCCGTTTGGAGTCTGCGCTCTTCCTTGATCCTGCCAGAGGAAGGAAGAAAAGATGGAAGAGGGGGCTTCAAGGGTTTCGTCGAAGGCCACCAAAGTATAGCGGAGAGAGCGAGAAAGATAAAAAAGGATGGAAAGAAATAGAGACCGGCGTAGTTTGACGGACCTCGCGACGCCCTACGTCACCTTTATCGCCGACGCCCTCTTCCTCCTCCCACAATGCCCTTTATATCATCGGAATGGAAGAAACCAGACGATTCTCAACGTTTTTAGAAAACCTGACCTTTTTTCTTTATTACTGGATACGCCAGAGATCGCTACTAGAATATATATATATATATGTTCCGTCGAACTTTAGAATCAAAGATACACGAGGAGGAGGATAGGGAAGACGTGGTGAAACCAAAATGAGAAAAAAAAAATCAGCATAGCTGGGAATCGTTCTTTCTTTAACAAACGAAACTGAAAAGTATCCGAACGGAGGCGGGATCAAGGTTTTTTACCCTAACTCGTTTTATCGTCCTCCTCCTCCTCCTCCTCCTCCTCCTCATTCTACCTTTTCTCGACGTGTACGCGTAAAAGGATGAAACCGATCGGTGTATTATTCGCGAGAAACTCTATCGTAATCTTTTCACGGGATTCTGTCGTGTAAAATAAATAGTTGAAAATAAGGATGAAAAAAGGAAAGGGAAAAGAAGGTTCCGTTGTCGATAAGACGAAGCTCACGATATCGTCGTCGTCGTCGTCGTCGTCGTCGTCGTCGTCGTCGCAATTATGCGGTGGTCGCATGGTACGCTTTGGTACCGTTTATTCCGATTAATTCGTTTTACTAAAGTATACTCTTTTTACTATTCTACTACTACTACTAGTACTACCATTTAGAAGACACGAATTTTTGAATTCAACGAACTTTGTTTAATTCATGCGATCGAACAGGTTTAGGAAATGAATAATTTTGAACTTTGAAACGTTACAAGATCCGATATCTAACGTATACCGATTCGTAACGTTTAACCAAAGATTATTTTTACGTGCGAGCTTGGAAAAGAAATCCAACGAGAGAGTTGGCTCGACCAAAAATACGCGAAACGGTGGAACAATGAAATTATTTTTAAACGACGTGCACACGATCACCGGTTTAACTCCTCTCTCTTACTTTTTTTTTTTTTTTCGAATTCTTCGTGCCAAGTGCAAATAGAAACGTATGCGATTATCTAAGCAGACGAATGAATCGTTCGAGCGAGAGAAACGAAGGAAAAAGTAGAAGAAGGGTAAAATTTTTTTTTTCCGCTCGCAATGGAATCTACGACATTAAGACATAAAACACCTTGGTTTAATTAATTCGAAAAGAAATCAAACGGTAGGGAAGAAAGAGTAAGATGAAGTAAACTGTATATTACAAAAAAAGAAGGGAAAGAAAAAAACAATGTAAACGGACGAACGAGAACGGTATGCATACGTTCTTTCCTTAGTTTCGTTTCGTTTCGTTTCGTTTCTTATTTCTTTCCTCCTACTTTCTATGTCTCTTTTTTCGACAAGACGTCACGTGAGAATGCACCGACGAATGCAACGACGTAAGACGCGAAAGACGAACGACCGTAGCGAAGGGTGCTGGCCCTCGAAGCGTGGCACTCTGACTTTAAAAAAAGGTAAACGGACGTGGACAAAGAAAGAAACGGGAGAAAGGGAAAGAACGAGGATAGATAAGCATTATGGTTTATTAATTAATATACTTAAACGAGATGTCGAACAATGAGAAAGATTAGATTTTAATTTAAACGATTATAACGATAGCAAAATAGAGACTGCGAAGTTCACTGCATTCTGATGTTCTCCATCTCTTTCTTTCCTTCTCTCCTTCTCTCTCTCTCTCTCTTTCAATATGACGATACAATAATGCAGTGTATAGTAGACGGTAGAAAGGTAGATATCCGATTAATTCCCATTGAATGTCTTTATTGTATTAAATGCCTGCCCTCCTGAGGTCGAGAGAAAGAGACTCCGAGTTATCGGGAGGGAGAGAGAAAAACAGTACGGGGGGGGGCAAATACGAGGGGGAGAAGAAAAGAAAAGGATAGAGAGATAAGGAGGTCGTGTCTTGCTAACTTCGATCCGAGTTCTGTTTAAAAGGCGGACATAGTGTTGGCTATATGCAACGCAAAGTGCATGCTTAACAGTGTTTCCCAACTTTAAACTTTGATTAGAAAAAAAATAGATTATATATGTCAATGGATCTTACGATTAAATGAATAAATCTTCATTAATTATCTTCGAATATAAATGTTAGAGAAAGAATAGAAAATATAATTAATGGGAAAATAAAAATCGCGAAGAGGTAGAATGCGAGAAAGAAAGAAAAAAAAAAAGAAAAAAAAGATCGGAAGTAATGCGATAGTCGGCAACCGTACGAATACGGTTTAAACGTCGATATCTCCTTCTTGCCGTTTTGCTTTACGCTTCGAGCACGACCCTTTTCTCAAGAGAACCTTTTTCCTTCGACTTTTTCTTACCGAGACGAGCCGAGCCGAGCTTAGGTGCGAAGCGCCTGCTTCCGCTCGCGAATACCTTTCCTAACGAGCGCACGCCTCCTACCTGTCGGACTCCGATGCTTTAATTACCGACTTGCATCGATCTTTATTCCCATTTTCTTAGAAAACTTTAACAATTACTCATTTATATTGCGCTCCCTTTTTTAAAGTGATTTTTAAATATCATATTTTCCTTCAAATGGATTTTAATATTTTATGCACAAAATTGTAATTCGATATGATAATTTAAAAAAAATAATCTGTCAATCTTCCGAATCGATCGCTGATCACGCTTAAATAATATTATATAATATTTCAAAAAGAACATTCAAGTATTTTATATGAAAATTGTAATTTTATATAATAATTTAAAATAAATCTGTCAATCTCTACTGCTGATACGATCGGGAATGTGCGAATGATAAAAAATATTAAATGCACGCTTAAATAACAATATAATATTTCGATGGAAGATTTAAGTATTCTATGCAAAATTGAAATTTAATACAATAATTTAGGATAAATCTGTCAATCTGCCGAACCGATCGCGAAATAATGAAACATATTAAATGTACGCTTAAATAAGGATGTAATGTTTCAAAAGAAGATTTAAATATCTTATAGAAAATTAAAATATAATTTAATAATATAAAAGAAAAATATTAAATGCACGTTTAATAAGAAAATAAAAAATGTTATATTTTACGGTATCGTACTTTGGAATAAATCAAAACTAAAGATTTCCCGAGTACGTAATTTTCGCTAGAAAACAAAAGATAAATTTTAAAGCCCGAAGATGATAATTTCTCGTCATCGGAACAAGACACGCCCCGTCGCATTACTTTAAGACGTCAAACGTAAATTTTACAAGCGACGTTTCGCAATGAATTACACGATACTAGAAGTACCCAATGACGGGACGTAAAAACCGCTCCTCGGTTACTCAAGTGCGCGTCGAACGTTAATTACAAAAGCGGAAACACCTGAGAAAATAGCAGAAACATCGATCGTGACTCGGCCGAGTATTCTGACCACCATGATGACTATGACAAGTAACTTTGTCGATTCTTTTCGTTACTTTTTTTACATTCAGACTCTGTAATAACATATTTTCTCATTATATCCTAGACACGGACAAACTTTACATTATAATTTCAAAAATAACAAAATAATTGATAAAAAAAAATTTTTCAACAGTTACAATCTCTAATAGAAAACGAAATTTGCTATACGCTTACTCGAGAAATCCTAAAAACGGTATCTAGTTAATTGGTACGATATATTCATTTGAAAAATAGGAAATTTAATATACAAAATACCGAAAAAGAACTTGTCAATAATTTATATTGATTATAGACAAAAAATATCTTACTTAATAAATATCAAATAATTATAAAAAAATAATATATCGTTGCGGTAGTGCAGTCGTTCTATCGAGCCTAACAAGAAACCGTCTTTCTCTCCTGGACCTATACAGATTCCAGTCAGTTTGAGAGAGAGAGAGAAAGAGAGTTCAGGGTCGAGGCATACAGGTGGTCCATAACATAACAGTCACTGCGTTTTATCCGGCAGTAAAGCGGCGGCAGGCGCTCTGGTTCTATGATTTAATACCCCAAACCGTTACCCTCTCTCCCTCCAGCCGAACGAGCACCCCTTACGAGCACAACGTCCCTCTCCCTTGCTCTTTCTCGCTCTCTCAGCAGAGTACCACCACTTCCTTTTCCTCCCACTAACTCCCCCTCCCCCCACCAACATCAACCTCTCTCTTTCTCTGTCCGTCTGCATGTCCGTCTGTCTCTCTTTCTCTTGTAACGGTGCAGCCGCGTGCCTGCACTAACCCAATGCCGCGCAACACTGGGACGACATTATCAACCGGATGCTTCTATGAATGTAGGCGAGGTCAAATGGCGGTGAAGCGCCGTAGAAACACGTCCAAATGGTGCTAACCATGAGCTAGGATATCTCCCAAGATATCAAATTAATGTCGAAAATATTTGACTACGAATCTAGAATATGTTCACCATTTAATTCATATTTTTTCATTCGTACAATATTTGATAAGATTTGTTATATATCAAAAGAATGATTACAAGTTAGCAGACTGATGGTAAATCCTGATCTAGGAATTCTGCTAAGATCAAAAATTAACGTCGAAGATATTTCATTAAAATATCCTTAATATTTAAATAAACATTTTTAGATAGAAATTCGTGATATTTTTTTATATATATAACGATATTATATATAAACAAGGAGACTACTCGAAGGGAAGAAATGAAATAGTAGACAGTGGTAGCTAGCTCGAGCTTCTGTAATATCGTAAATTCATATCCCGAAAGTTGACCGAGCACAATGATAGGAGAATGCGAGAGGAGGTGAATCCTGGCTGGACCGAAGAGCTCCGATGTAGGAGAGGATCAGAGAGAGAAGCGTTTATCGGCATGGCGTGAGAGTGACTGAGAGAAAGAAAAAGAGAAAGAGAGAAAGAGAGAGGGAGAGAATAAGAGAGAAAATGAGAGGGATGGTTTACCACGGCACAGCACGACCGCCCGGGGGTGGCTCGAGAAAGGGGCTTGGCGCGATGGAAGAGCCGCGGAGGTGGAGACGTAGGTGGAGGAGAGTGGGTGGCTGGAGGAGGACGAGGAGGAGGAGGAGGAGGAGGAGGAGGGTTGCTTTCCTTGCCCAGCATCGAGGAATCGATACGCCGGTGGGAGCCCAGCGCCACCAACGCCTCCGACGCCCTACGTCATTGCACCCTCCAACCGAACCCGTTCATCCCTCTTTTCCTTTCCCTCTTCTTCATCTTCTTTCATTTTTACCATATTAAAAAACTGAATTATTACTAACCTGACTACTAGAATGAACTTGGAATTATGATTTACAATTAGCCTCGTAGTGTATTTGCGAGTCGTTAAATATTTTATAGTAGGAAAGTGTTGCTTGTAATTATTTCGATCTTTCATTTTACGAGAATTGCGTTGAAACGATGAGATACGACGTTGGGACAACCGAGAGAAACAAACGAACGATTTTCTAAGAGAGTTTCTAGTCTCTTTCTCTCTCTCTCTATCTTTTTCTATTTAACCCTTTGACCCGTCCTTCTTGAAATTCCTCCGGAACTCGGGAGGAAACTCATGTCCAACTCTCTCTCTCCCCGGGAAGTCCTGGGTCACTAGAGTCGAGGCCGAAGTCGACGGGTCCCGTTAGTTCCCGCGTCCCACTGGGACCACGCGTAACGTCCAACGATTACAGAACCAACTTCAAGACGCAAATTGTTTTCAAGTATGTACCTTGCACCAACGTCACCCAACTGACATCGAGACAACACGAGAACGAAAGATAAAGAAAAAGAGATAATAACTAAATATACATTTTTGATGTTATTCTAATGAAAATAAAAATGTTACCGATATACGATCAGATAATGACAATAATTGCATTCCGTTTCTCGTCAATTTTTGACGTTTACGTATATATATATATTTATGTGCGTGTAAGTATGTGTGCGTGTATATTAAAACAATACGAAATTGTCAAAGTTGTCGGAAAACGTTAAACGCGAGTTTACGCGTATTGGCTGAGCACGCGACGCTTCCAACTTGAAATTTTAAAGGCCGAAAGAGGGAAGTGTATATACAAAATGTGAAAACCTATACGTGTGAGCGTGCAAAAGAGGAAGAGAGAGAAAGAAAGAGATAGGGTCGAGTTAAAGAGACATCGAAATGACGCGACGAGCTTAACTTCTGGCACTTCTCGATGCTAATGCCTCCTCTCTCATCTCTCTTTCTCTCGCTCTTTCTCTCTTTCACAGAGCATTTCCTCCGCAGCGTATCCGCGGGACAGGACCGCCGGCAAACGTCAGAATGTTGAGAGAAGTTGATATCCCTCGTGGATTTCGCGGCTCTCGCGACTTCCCCTTAGTTATTCAAATTGTATTCGCCCGTTCCGCTTTCCCTCTTTCCTCCCTCCCACCTCCCCGTCACATTCTCTCCCCTCTTCCCACCGTATTATTTTATCTCGACCTCGTCGTCGTTGCACTCTCCAAAACCATCGCCGTAAGACAAAGAAATTTATCGTGAGAAATATACGGGGTGTCCTTTGGAATCGTCCGCGAAGAAAATTTTCGGGTTGCGAGTTAAATTCATTTATATCGTTCGTGGATTAACATGGTTGGATCGTTATTTTTGACGATGCTCGTATTTCAACGAAAGATATTATTATATCGTTGGTTTGGAGAGACAGAGAGAGAGAGAGAGAGTGGGAGGGGGAGGGGGGGAAGGAGAGGATACTCGTAGCAATCGGAGCCCGCGCACAGATTTATTCCCGCGTAATAATTTATCGCACCGACGGTAACACTGACAGGTTAGCAATTTATTTAGTTACTTTTATTAGACCGATACGCGAATGTCTCATGTTAATTAGATAGCATTACACATTGTGAAAGCGATCCCCATATTACCTATCGCGCGCGAATATCGACGGGGAATGGCAATGCGTATTAATTAACGCACGGCCACGCGATTTAATTTCGTTCCACATACCGGCCCGCTAGCACACGGACCGTATTACCGGGGAATTTCTACGATCCGAACACACCGGCCCGTATGCATATATGTATATACGGATATGACGATACCTACGATGATAATAACGTTACTTATGGCGTTGTTAATAATAATAAATAAAAAACAAAAGATAAAAAAGAAAAGAGAGAGAAAAAAATATGGATAAATATTATAAATCGCAAATAGGAGTACGAATTTTAGCATCGACGTAGAATATTCCATTAATTTCTGATCGAAGTAACGAGAGTTACGTCGATCGGGAATTTTATATCCTTGTTAAATAACAACGACTCTGTCGCGTTGTAAAAATTATTACGAAGAGTTATGCGTATGTATATGTACGTAACTATTTTTTTTCTTTTTTTTTTATTTAAAATCGAATAATAGATCATCTACTTTTGCGCGTTTCTTTTCCATTGGCCGATACGATCGAAAATGATTCGAGTGAAAATGTTAAAAGTTGAATTAATTGTACGAAATGTCCGAGGAGTAAAAATTCGTGATTAGATCGAGACGTTTATGATTGGATGGAAAAGTGGACGGAATAAAATGAGCATAAGGGACGAATTGGTCCAGAAAGGTGCGGAGACCCTTTTCTCGTAACGCGCTTGGCTTTGCAGGAGTCGTAAAGATAATGGAGAACGCGTTGTACGCCGGTCGTTGGCTAAATAGCGTGTAATAGCAAATCGTGGCTATTATAGCGAACGCACTTTATTTCTTCCCCCGTGTCCCTTCTCTCTCGCTCTCTCTTTCTCCCTTCTTCTCTTTTCGTTCTCGCGGCTTTTAAACAACAACAAAGTGTCGCTCATTAATATCGCGTTCGCGATCAGTTCGGTTCCGTTCGGTTCGTGCATAACTCTTTCGTATAGTTCGACACACGCTCGCACATCTTTTACATTTTATCGATCAATTTTTTCCCTACTCACGATCGATTCCACAGGCTCTTAAAACTTCACCTTGCGCCGTTAACTTACCTGTAACAAAAAAGAAAGAATTCAAAGTTAGATGTGGAGTAGTCGGTGGTTCGAAAAGAAAATTTATATCGTAAAATTAAGAGGACAAACAAAAGAGAGAAAAAAAAACAGATAAATATTAAAAATCGAATCTATCGTTTTGGGATCGTCGATATATCGTATATACGCGAATAAACGCGTCTACGTATTATTCGCGTAATAGTCAAACCGGGCGTTAGAGTAAGTGTGATAGTAGGCAGAATATATCATCGTGGGACTAATTTCCGCGATAAATATTTTACGGGCGACCATTACGCGGTGGCGGCCGCGTGTTCGTAGCATATAAACTATGAATGACCATGGTGGTTGTAACGTCGGCAGGGTGGAAAGTGCATTTGGTGGTAGTGGTGATGGTAGTGCTAAAGGGTGCGAAGAGGGAACGCCGCTCACTCTTTCTCTCTTTCCCTCTGCGTTCGTAAAATTCGCGCGAACGCTATTATACGATTTGAGCGTCCCTCATTAAAATCCGTTTTAGCGACGGGATCGTTGCACCCGCGTCCGAGCCCCCCCCCCCTTCTAGCTTCCTACAACTCGTCGAGTTATCCCCGGAGAATGACCTAAACGCGATAATCGTGTACACACGCGAAACTATTCCTTTCTCGTTAAATCCCAGGAATTTGATCTACTCGATAATCAGCCTATCTTATCTCAACAACTTTATTATATAATTTTTTTTAATTTTTCCATATATATATATTTATACTATTTTTTCTTATATTATGGGAACTTACCTAAATATAAAGTATCGAATTCTCACGTAAAAATGCGACAAAACCAAAGAAAGAAAAAAAAAAAAAGAAGAAACATGGAAACACGTATTTTCTATTTTCTTTTCTTTTCTTATACCTTCTCTCCTATCTTTTTTTTCTATGAAAGAATCGAACCAGCAGGGTGACTAAAAACCTTTAATGTATTCCACTTCTAATATACCGTCGGACTCTTTGATGACAGGTGAATTCACGTGTAATACCGAAAGAGGGTACAAGAAAGGTGCCGTTATAGGCCGACACGAATGCATGGCCGTTCTCTTGTGTGCTTATCGGGCATGCTGAGAAAGGAGCGGCATTCGAAGTCAGATTAGCGCGACGAATCGCGGTTCATTGACTGCTCAGCTGTTCACTCTGTCCGCAGGTGTCACACACAACGTCGGCCTATATATTTACTCCCAAAGAATTGTGTAATATTTAATTTAATTATTTCGATTAAATACTATGGAATACACTAAATTTTCTATGCTTGATTCTTTACATTTTCTTTTTATTCTATATTTTCCTCACTGACAAGAACAGAAATAGCTCGGGCCTGTATTGACGTACCGAAAGTTGGGTAATATTTAATTTAATTTTGTGTCGACTAAATACTATGGAATAATAAATACCATGTTTGCTTCTTTACTCTTTTTCTTTCCCTTTTTATTTGTTTTTTTTCTTTTTTTTCATTCTTTATTTTTACTGACAAGAACAGAAATAGGTTCAGCTCGTATTGACGTTCAGAAAGTTGTGTAATATTTAATTTAGCTATATCGATTAAATACTATGGAATACTAAATTCAATGTTAGCTGGTTACTTTTTCTTTCTCATTCATTTTCTATCTCTTTTTGTTTTTTTTTATTTTTTATCATTTTATATTTTCAGTGACAACAATAACAACTGTTTGGACTCTATCGACGTTCGGAAAGTTATGTAATATTTAATTTAATTATTTCGAATAGACGCTCACTATGGAATAATAATAAATTCTATTATTACTTTTTATCTATTCCTTCTTTCTTTCGCTTTCTTTCATTTCTATTTTTTGTATTTTTTCACCGAGAAGAACAGTAATAGTGTAGTTGGCATCGTCACGCGGGCAGATTACGCGCCGCTAATTACGTGGCAATGCACTCGGCACCCAAATAACGTTTGTTCAAATTAGACCAACCGACTTTACGTCCGACAGCTCGAATGTTCCTAAAAACAAACGATTTCGTTCGCAATCGGTAAGGTAAGAGAATTAGAAAAAGAATAAGAGAAGGAAGTCGATCCCCTAACGTATTATATATGCTAAGATAATTTTCTTTGAACGCTATATCATCGTGAACTCTCCTCGCAGTAACATCAAAGTGAAAACATTAATTTATGATCCTTGGTTGGTAGGTCCTTTAAATAAAAAAATCTAGAGAGTTCTAGCGTTGAGTTGAAAGGAAGAATTTCAGGAAACGTCGACTAGACGAAACTTTATGTCTTTCGGGGTGAATGAAAACGAACTGTCGCGAGGTTAAAGAAAAAGAAAAAAGATACGAAAGGATGATATTTGTAATAAAAGAAGAAAGAGGATGGAGGGAAACGAAACGTTCTCTCATCTTATCGAAGGTGAACAAGAAAATGAAGATCTTCATAAGAAGAAGAAGAAGAAGAAGAAGAAAGAAGGGAGGAAGGAAGGAAAGAGGTTACAATCGGATGAAACAGTAATTGAGTTCTTACTGGGAGCTTGCTTACTTCGCTCACAATCGAGTGGCGAAACTTCTTCATCTTTTTGTCGTTCCTCCCTTTTACTTCCTGCCACGCTTCTTAGAACAATATTATTAACGCGTTTTCTACGTTCCTGTTGCTTGCATCTTGCACCGGTAGCATCCACCGTACTGTAATTAATCGTTGGAATAAAAACTTGATCCGGATTCTTCGCGTTAAGCGATCGATGGATTTAAATCGGCTCGAGATTTGTAAAAGAACAATTTTTTGTCTATCATCCTCTCTCTCTCTCTCTCTCTCTTTCTCTGTCTCTCTGTTATGTCAGTATACGCGAGAACGGACTTTCGAATCGACGATGTACGATCGGAAAGCGTCGGTGAAGCGGAACACGCTCTCGGCGAGTGCACAGCCGGTGATACGTTGGTGGATGAACGGGGAGGAGTGTATCGAACGATATCTAGCATCGACATCGATCAATTTCTCGCCAGCGAATAATGGCCGTACGTGGTGAGCGAGTAACGAGACTGACGCAATTTCATCCTTGCGTAGAAAGAGACAGACCCAGCTAACGTGTGTGTCCCTATATATGTACGCGAGCGTGTACGAGTTTTCCCTTCCTCTCGACTATCGTTCCACGTGGGTGTATAATCGCAGTGGCTCTTGTCGGGAACGCTTGAACTTGACTCGCGAAAACAGGAAATCTAGCCGGTGATTTTGTGTCACGGTCGTGTGCTGCCTCTCGCAAACGCTCATTCTATCCTACGATCTTTTAATATTATTTCATATCTTTATTCGACACCGTACCGCGAGTACAACGATTCTTTTTACACATTTATTTATTACTTAATCATTTTAATTATAGTCGAGATTAATTTTTATTTACCAATGTATAAATATTCAGGGAAATTAAATTGAATTATAATTGATACTATAGTCATAAATAAATAACGAACATAAATGACAAAACGTAGATAAAAGCTAGTCAAAGTAGAAGTTTGAAAGTTGTAACGTTAGGAAGCGTTATTAAATATGTTCTTTGGCGAGGTAAAGGGGACGAAGCCCCAGGGTCGCACCTGCGGGTGGCTTCTTCTCCTCCTCCCCTCCCGGATGGCTCGGTTGGTAAAGCAGGGATTACTCGGTGTAAGAGCCTAAAGCAGGCCTCGCACGGGCGAGTTTGCTCGAGCAGGGCTTCGCGCCTCATCGTCTGGAAAATGGCTTACTGCTTACATTTACCTACACCCATCCCGATCCTTCTCAACAAACGGCCCTTCCTTCTTGTATTCCGACGCACCCTCGAATCGCCCTGCCGTCTTTCCTTTCCTACCCTCAAAGCATCCTCCTCCTCCTCCTCGGTCATGGTTTCCTACCTAACTCTCGTCCGAATAATTTGCGTAAGCAATTGCGAATGGCACAGGTATACTTTCGTTTTCTATCAATTATCCAACGAGATAATCATGTCTATCATAAACCATAAAAATATTCAATGCTTCGATAATGAGAAAATTGATTATTAACGTGATCTCGCTCTCAGTGTCCAGTAGTTAGTTTAATTTTCTGATCGTTATCCTTCACCGGTTTCAGCTGATCGTATATGTAAGAAAATGATTTATTTCCATGTACTATACGAAATATACGAATGAATAATAACGCGGACTATGAAATTAAAATAACATTAAAATAGTAAGAAAAAGTTACGTAGACTGTAGTAGGTCAAAAGAAAAAACGCAGCAACAAAAAGGTCAAAAAATTGTCGACATTAGCCGATATCGGAGCCAACGATGCAGAGCGAATAGGGGCTGCGTGATTTATGCCAACTGGCTCGTAAGGAAGCTTACCGGAAGCAGGGAGTATTGGACTTCCTATTCCCGTAGGAAGACCGATCGGTCTCTTCCTTAACTTCGCTCGATTTGCCTTCACCGCTGACGCATTATTACGGTTCGGTCGCGCGCGCACCTCCTGTTTCCGTAATACTTAACGGAGAAAGGGTCAGGATCGTGAGATAATCGGTAATCAACGAGGTCCTTGACCTTTTTACGAGAGAAGGAAGAAAATAAAGCGAATAGGATTAACGGGGAAGGTGAGAGCAGAGGAGAAAGGTGGAGTCCAAATTCTCCAGGTTGGTCCATTAATATTTGCCCAATTAGCGGCGTTGTCACGCGAGCCTAAACCGTCCAAGCAGGAAGGAAGGAAGAAAGAAAAAAGGGTTCTACGAAAGAGAGAGAGAGAAAGAGAGAGAGGGGGGGGATAGAAAAAGGTGAGAGAAAGCGGTCAGCCGGTGCTCGAGGGAAGTACTAATTAGAACGTTCGCGTTCCGAAAAAAGCGTTCACGTGCGATGTTCCAACCGCGTGAAATCTGTAGCCGACCGTACCGGGGACCCGACCCGTATGTAGGACTTTTTCCTCATCGAAAAGTCGTCCTCCGGTTCGCCACTCGAATTATGTATCGACTCGACTCGTTCCTTCGTGCCACGACGAACTTGCTGGCTTTCGTCTCTTCGCTCGAAGAAACGAGACAGAAGAAAAAAACAAACCTCTTACAAGTTGGACATTGCCGGACTGCGTAATCTCTCGTTAGATTTTTATGCGAAAACTCAATGAGAAATACGTTCGAGGCTTTCCCTCCAAACTTATCTATCTCTTTATTTTCTATTGTTGCTCCTTACTTGGATCTATATGTTTTATATTTGAAATATTAAAAAGAGTAGAATTTTTATCGTAATATTTAACGTTACGATAGATCTAATGTGCGTTTCTCACTTTTATCACGCCTAAGAGACTTGTTTTTCTTTCCTTTGATTTTTTCGTCGCTTTTTTCTATTTCCTTCCTTTTTATCGCGTTGGAAGATAACGACGTCTAAGAAAATTATCGATTCGACCCTAAACCACGACGCGAGTTTGCCTTATCCCGTTGTCGATGAGTTTACGTAATTTTTCCCGAACGTTAGAAAGATACTTCGTAGGAAATACGGAGAACTCGTGTTCTCTCTCTCTCTCTCTCTCTCTCTTTTTGTATATGTTCCATCGACCAAGATGGAGAGTACAAGAGTCCGTTTAAAGAAACGTCTATCTTAGGTAAGAACGCTTAAGACGCGAACGGTTCGAATGGTTCGTTAGAGACGTCGATTTCGAAGCAATTCGACGACTCACTTATTCCCCAACTCTTACGCGTTCTTTAACTCTAACCGTTCACCGACCGATTGCTTATCCAACATCTAGTATCATTAGAAAAACGTCTTTGAATATATTTCGAAAAACAGGAAATACCATTTTAAAATTCATGCGTTTTAAACTCTGACTTTTAATCGATACTTTTACATAATTTATCATAAAATAATATAAACGAAGTATTACGTTTCAAAATAGTCCTATAAAACATCAGAATTTCTCTATAAGCCATCGAGAAAATGACGTATAAATCTTTGTTAAATATTTAAAACGCTATTTTACGATTAACTCGTGGACTTTTCGAATTTGATCAAAATGTTGAAACACGTTTACCGTAAAACAACATTTAACAATTTGTCCCATAATACTACGCACGAATTTCCCCAGCAAAGTAGCAAAGAGCAATTTGAATCCGCGTGAAATTTAGAAAATTCGAATTAAAGGAAGGAAGGAAGGAAATGCAAGGTGGCAGGAAAGTTTGTCACCAACGTAAATCCATCTCATGGCGTAGCTCTCCCTTTGCTATATCTATCCATTTATCTCTATCTATCTCTATCTATCTTTCTCAAAAACGGTTTCCACGCAACGAGATTTGAAATCTCTGGTAC
This sequence comes from Polistes fuscatus, assembly GCF_010416935.1. Lineage (NCBI taxonomy): Eukaryota > Metazoa > Arthropoda > Insecta > Hymenoptera > Vespidae > Polistes > Polistes fuscatus. The sequence goes on from NW_025113104.1 coordinate 1,965,527, forward strand.
GTGGGTCCTCAGCCCTTCCGAGTTTCTCTCTCTCCGTCTGTCTCTTTAAAAGCCGACGAAGGTTCACCGCAGGAGGCGTAGGTGGCTCGTGCAGGGTCGCCTTTCCGCGATAATATGTAAATATTCTCCGTTATCTCCTGCGTACCGACGTTTCTACCAACTTTCCCGGCACAGTACGCGTCAATTTTCGAGTTAGAGAAGAGAGAGAGAGAGAGAAAGGGGATTCCTACGATTATTCGTAGTTGTAACTAACCACTAATAATTAATTAATTTCTAACAAAATTATATGTGAATTACGATTTACGTATATTAATAATTCGTTGGGTTCGATCTTAGGATATAATTTCGTCAAGTTTTCGTATTTTTATTTTCCTAAAGTTAATAAAGAACTCCTTCATATTTTCTAATTACGTAAAGACATTGATACGTTCATAATCTCCCATCCCAGCCAGTAACCCACCCACCCAGTTTCGGTATCTACATCTACGTTTATCTTTTCAACGAAGAAACGTCCATCAAGTAACACCAGAGAACAGAGGAATTGATCGAGGAAGAGGCACACATCTGATCTACCGTAGGCGTTGCAACGCCTTCTTCAGATATCACGGTTTCTTAGAAAAAAGGAGCAATGTTCGATGAAAGCAGGGACGAACAAGAAAAGAGAAGAGAAGAGAAGAGAAGCGAAGAGAGTAAGAAAGATAGAGAAAGGTAGAGAAAGGGAGGAGGGAGGAAAGGAGTCGGAGATACGGTAGCGGAGTTAGCCGTCGGAAGCTGCTCCTTCTTTCTCCGTACTGAATTGTGGTGAAAAAGAAAGAGAGAGAGAGAGAGAATGGGGGAAAATGATTAGTTATTAAAATGCCGATAATTATATATAATCAAGTGACGGGGAGTGTCCTACGCATAAGTTTACGTCGGATGTGTAAAAGAGATAGAAAGAAAGAAAGAAAGAGAGAGAGAAAGAGAGAGAGAACATGCTTATCTGTCCCTCTCTTTCTCTTTGTCGATTGGACGGTTACTAACTGAAGCCGGCAATGGTTGCAAGAGAGAGAAAGATGAGAAGAACATTATAAAAAGCCCCCTAATAACTGTTATCCACGATCTCGGACTATCCCAGGCAGCAAGAGAGTAGCTACGAGAGTAGCAAGGGAAGGTTGCTGCTACTCTAGTAGGCGGCTCACGGTAGGTAATGGCTTCGGTTGCTGTTCAAAAAGAACACTCCACTTGAAGTCTTCTGTAGTTGGCTGACTGGCTGACTGCTTGGCTGGCTCGTGCTGCCTCCGAATGCTTCTTTGGATACCAACCTCGTAACGTATTTAGATAACTTCCATTTTATTTGAAAAACAATTCGAAGAAGAGTAAAGTATAGACTCGGAGATATTTATCTTTCGTAAGCTATTGAAATAAAAAAGAAAAAATTAAAAGAGAAAAAGAGAAAAAATACCGAATCCACTTTATTATATAAAAAATCCGTTTAACCAAACACATGTTCAATTATTAAGATATAGCAAGAGTACACGATGTAATTATCATTGATCAGTCAGACATACCTATTATTTCTTCTTATCATGCATAAAGGATCAATTTTCCGAGCATAGATCGTGAGAACAAAGATGAGAGAGACTCGCGCGCGAGTTATACTCGTAAACGTATTTAACGCGAACGTTCAGGAAGCTTACGTGTACGTAACGTGATATATGTATACCAACTACAGCAAAGAGTTAGGTATTATGTACTAGTACCTATCCAGCTAATGTAATAGTTGGTAGGTAGGTAGGTAGGTAGGTAGGTAGGTAGGTAGGTAGCTAGGTAGATAGGTAGATAGGTAGGTATGCAACGAATTAGCGGTGCAAATCGGTACCTTCTAAATCAGTAAGCGAGATCGGAATTAATACCATATTTCACGGCTGGATTATTCCCGGTAGTCACGTACCTATAGAGAGACGTACATACACATCTACGTACGTTTTAAACGTCCACTCATTTCCTGGATAACTACATTAGAACAAGATACACGATCGTAATCAAATGTTTATTTCCCAATCTTACTTATTCGACAAAAATGTCTCCCCGATTCGATGGAGATGATCCAAATGGAAGGATGGAAGAACGGTGGGAGGAGTCCGAAAGTATCCGCTCAACGTTGAATGTATGTTAACGTTAAAGTGGATGCTGGTAGGAGTCGTACTCACATGCGCGCAAACAACACACGCGAATCCTGTGAATGGACGGGGGGCATCGAGGAACCGCGTTAATGAGCCGCGGCCATCAAACTGGTCAGGCACGTATCGCTACTACGTCGGGCCCTGCTGATTTACAGCGTGTCACGCGACGTGAGTTCCTCCGTGAACACCACCTGGATCCATCTCTCTCATTCCGTGTACTTATATATATATGTATACATATATACGAAAATATTCGTGTTGCTGATTCTACCTGCAGGACGAGCGAACAAATTATCTCAGCTAATTTAGAGAAAATTACGATTCTCTCTTTCACGGTCCTCTTCATTTTCAAAACTTTAAGATGATACTTTCGAATATGTTCCATTCAAGAAGCAGGAAGAAAAAGAAGGAGAAGTAAAATAAGAATAAGAAAAGGGACGAGGATGAGGAAGAAAACGAGTAGAGTGAGACTGAGTTCTTTCGTATCTCTACGAAACGAACGCGACCACGGCTACTTTTAAAAGTCTATTACACGTTTTTATCATCCGTCTCTGGTCTCCTTTTACGGCCATTCTGTTCGCAGCACATCTCTCTTTCTTGCTTCTCTCTATCATCGCTACCCATCACGTTTGCCGCTTGCTCGCACTCACCATCGCGAGTTTGCGAGGCGAGAAAATGAGCAGGGAAGCGAGTATTCGACACGGTGCTTCCGGCCGCAACGGAGATCTATGTTCCGGACTGTTTTATGCTTCTACCCGGTTGCTGCTTGCCAAAGGCCCCCGTCGTTAATCGACGAGCCACGGAAACTCCGAGTTCACGACGAGCGAACCGACAACCGGACGGACCAGGACTCGTTCGCGAGAAAATCAAACCTTCCGTAATTCCTCCCCGTTCATCTTTCGAGTACTTTTCAAACATCTTCTTCTTCGAAATCAAAAAGATCAAAATTGCATAGTTAGGTGTACGTACGCGTTCATTCCTTATCGAAAATGATTGGTCGCAACGTCTACTCGCAATTTTATTCCTTCGTGCTTAACACGAACGAAATTTACGATTTATCCTAAGATGTGCTTCCTTTTAACAACAAAGAAATAAAAAGGAAAAAGAAGAAGGATTTTCTTTCTTCGGTAATAACTTTCTTCGACAGTTTCCGGGTAGTCATCGTATTTGCTACGAAAACAATGCGAGAGACTCGATAGCTTGGCTTTAAGCGCGTCGTCCACGAGAACCAGTAGTTGTATATACCTTCTAACGATCGTCCATCCGAGATAAAACCTCTTCCCTTCGCCCCCACCTTCCAGTCCAACCCTCAGCTCCCTTCTCCTCTCCTCTCTTTGCTCCTCTACCGACGCGCTCTGCTAATTACGCGGGAATTAATTATAAGCGCATTACGCTCGAGCACTTTTTCTTCTTTCTTTCTTTAAGTTTCATGTTTTTCTTTTCCCCGTCGTTTTTCCTTGGCGACCTCTCCTTGCCTCGCTGGTTCCCCGTCCAACGGAAATCGAGTGCGTGCACGATCGTAAGAAAAAAACCAAATTATTTACGCGACGACTCATTTTCGATGCAATTAATTGCATAACGTTTAAGCAAATCCGTCGAATGGAATCTCAAAGTGACGTAAATCGTTTTGGATTTGAAAGAAAATTACTCGCTAAAAAATACGATTCTTTTTAATCGTAGATATTTATTTCTAAGTGTTACAGTATATCGTTATTTTACAAACGTTTATATATAGGGAAAAGCGAATAAAATCAAATAAAATTCTCGTCCCGTTTAAACTCATCTCTCGTTGATTTACGTAACCGTAAAAACAGGATCTGCAAAAGGATCTCGACGGAGAATTCTGTATATTCGCCTACGCATTTTTAACGCTACGATGCGAATCGTTGCAAACGTGTAATGCAAAGCTTATGACGACTAGTTTTAACTATTTTTACAATTTTTTAATCGAAAAAGGAAAAACATTGTTTATTCGTAAAGATGATTTTATCTCTAGGGATTTGCGAATAATGAAAAAGAAAAAAGCAAGAATAAAATAGTTCGATGGGTAATATTCTAGGAGCTTGGCGGCTATAATATAATAATTTCGAACGACTTGGTCCCTCCCTGCTCGCAATCGAGAAGCATCTGGAACGATGCGATCGTACGTAGTACGAAATAATGTTAAATGCGGGCGTTTGCGTTCTCGGCACCCTCTACCAGCACTCAAAGACGACTTTCCTACCAATTTTTCCGCGTTATCGTCCTTCGATCGGCTATTATATGCGGGCGTATCGTAGCGAACACCAGTAACCAACCATTCGACGGATCTATCTGCATAATCGATCAGTTTTTTTCTCTTTCTCTCTCTTTCATTCTTTAACATTGTCTGTTTGTGTGTTTATATCTATGTCTTTATCTATTTGGCTGACGTAATGAGACATCTTGCAGATATATTCTATCTCTCTCTTTTTCTCAAGGATACGAGTTAGGAGATATCGAGACGGATAAAGACGGGGATTAATAAGAGGTTCGAGGAACTCGCTAATTAACATAGATAGGGGACTAGCAAACGTTTACCAAGACTTTTCTCTATTTTATCGTATGAATAAACTAGTATAAAGAAATGATTCTTTACATGCATTCTATTTGCGTCAATGAATATTATTCTATTGTATTAAAAAATTTCTAACAATCTCTCTACGGGATGATATTTATATCGATGTATAATAGAGAACAAACAACATTTCCAACGATCCGGAGAGAAAACATTGATGTATTATTAAAAATATTAATATTTCGATTAAACTCATAGTAGTACTCGGTAAGTAGTAACAGTTTTAAAGGGAAAATAACGAAGAGGAAAGAATGAGAAAGAGATTGTGCCAAGAGATAAGTTGCCTCGACGCCGTCAAAACTGGTAGGCCTTGAGAAATTATGCGAACTATTCTTGCCAGTTTGTCCGCCGTGAATTTACGAACGTAGCGTTGACGCCGGCTGCGGCCAACAGGATCTACCCTGGGCGTGACCGTGGATCGAGAACGCTTTGGGTTCGATCGAGAGATGGATCACCGAAGATTATCGATCCTGTCCACTACTGGCCGGCCTCTCTTCTCCCCCTCTCCTACTTCTTCTTCGAATCTCAAACTCTCGCACACTCTCGCAAGCTCTTTTTATTTTTATTTTTATTTTCATCGTGACGTCTACTATAAAGACCGAAACTTTATGTTCCGCATAATTCGAGAATTTTAATGTTCAAACATTTTTCGCGAATAAGAAGAAGAAGAAGAAGAAGAAGAAGAAGAAGAAGAAGAAGAAGAAGAAGAATTTAGAACTTCTTTTCTCCTACGAGACGATCTACAGAGACAATAAAAATGCAATGTACTCTCTAAAACGCAGCAACGTTCGACGAAAGATTAAGCGCGCGAAGCACGTTGTCTCCTTAATCGATTCATTAAACTTCGATCCTCGTAGGAATTTGAATTTGTCGCGAGCAAATACGGCCTTGGCCGGACGTCTAAAGCTGAGCGACCTTACAAGGACATCATCGTCACTACCCGTGATGATGATGATGATGATGATGATAATGATGATGATGATGATGATGAATATAATGACGATGCTGGTATACTCCGATGTCGAGCGATTTATCGTAAGATATAATTATTTTGCATGGTTAGAAAGAGATAGTAAGAGAAGAGGAAAAGGAGGGAGATTGCGAGAGAGAGAGAGAAACAAGATTACGACGCATTTTCATGCCTGGAAAAATTCATCAAGGTAACGCGAGACTCAATTATTATGGATCGCTGTATACTCCACTCTGTACAAGCTATCTCTAGATTATTATTAATTATTACTAAAGGTTCGATCGATTGAGCTAACACATCAAAAAGATACAGGGAGCAGAGAGAAAGAGAGAGAAAGGGAGAATAAAAATCATACGTATATGTGTGTGTGCGCGTGTTTCAGCAACGATTCTTGTTCGCAATAAATGCCCTAAACGTTGTACCTATCCGAAAGCATTGGCTATTCCTCGCGCGAACTCCCGTCGACAAAGGGAATCGCCTCATGAAATATTACGCGAGTCGAATATACGGGTGGCGGGTTCTCCCTTTGATCAGCACTCGAGAAAATCGTTCGTTCTACTCTTTCATTCTCTTTCTCTCTCTCTCTCTCTCTCGGGACAGGTGGACCGTGCAGCGTGCCGATGCAACGTTATATCGATTCGATAAGTTCGCCTCTTATCTTCGCTTCACCCCCGCACCCTCTCTCTTCTTCTACAAATTTTCTTTTTCCTTTTTATACTTATAGATAGAAAGAAAGTAAGCAAGCAAGCAAGCAAGCAAGCAAGTGGAAGCAGCAATGTAATAAATATTCCTCTCTCTCTCTCTCTCTCTCCCGTCCATCTCTTTCGCGGCCTTTGGCCGGACGATGGTCATACCTTATGTATGACGCGCCACCATCATCCGCAGGGTGGATAGTCCTTTCGTTTGGTATTCGGTGCTGCCCGCTCGGCACTTTCGTACGGATCTGCCCTGGGATGTGCACACGTATACTCAAACAACCATACTTAGGTATATACATAAGCGTGCGCGACCGACAAGCTATTCTCATTCTTTCTCTCTCTCTCTCTCTCTCTATACTTTTCTACGTGGTCCATAGCATGTTTCACGTAAATAAGTACGTGCCATGAAACGAAGAAGAAAAATGCCGTTTTCACGACGAATACCGAATTCACTGTTAACTTTACCAGACCCAGGATACAAATTCTTTTCAAGTTTATGTACACTATTGACCACTATTTCGAGTACGCGTTAACTAAAACTATTCGCTTCTAACCAAAGTTTTAACCGATATAGCGTTTCTTTTTCTTGTTTCTTTTCTTAAAAAATTCAGCAAACGAGAAAAGGGAAAAAGAAAGAAAGAAAATGATCCTTAACGCCGAATAAAGCGATCGAAGAGCGTAAAACGAGCATAGGGGGAAAAGAAACTAAATAGCAAAAGTAAAAAGGAGTAGTAGAGGATAAATAAAGGAAGAATAAAGTAAAAGAAAGAGAGGGTAGGGGGCGGTGGGGGAGGGAGTTTTAAGCTAAGCGGAACGATTCCAATGGCAAGGATAGTTTCCTAAAGACGGATGGTCAGCCGGAGTCATGATCGGCGAAAGTTATGCGACTTTTCTTGCTAGCGGTCTCGCTCTTCTCCCTGATATTATCCCCTTGTAAGCGCTGCTATTCGCGGATGCCACTGTAGACGAGAATGAAAATAAGAGGGAAGAGGAGATCTCTTATAGGTGGATATACGTGCGAGCATCCGGCAGATCTTCAAATATGTCCAATTAGCCCGGACTGACATAATAAGTAGATAAACAACTGGAGAACCTCTCACGCGGTGAGATCAGAGACTCGCGCTTTTTCGGATCCCTGCCATGCGGCGTCTGGATTGCCAGCGATAGCACTTTAGCGAACGATTTTAGTCAAGATCGTTTGACTTTTTCGCGATGACGCGTTCAAACAGAGAATCAAAAAGAAACACAGGGAGGGGGAGAGAGAGAGAAAGAAAAGGAAAGATGATCGTCGGGCTTTAAAAGGGGATGCTGTGCGACGGTCCATCGTGGGAAGAATTTCCGGCTAACTTCTTGACCGATCATCATCGTCGTCCTCGTCGTCCTCGTCGTCGTCGTCTACTCGCGATAGTTCGACTATTTTTGTTTTTCTTTACTAATCCACGGATTATTTTGCAAAGAAATATTTATTATATTCCCAAAACTTTATATTATATTTTAATATACTACAGATCGTTATATTTTTAATTCCAATTGACTTTATTTCGATATTTGATCCGTACAATACGACACGGGTAATTTTTAGAAAGGGAAGGGAACAATCTCGGCGGAGACAATCGTCGTCGTAGAACGCAAAAAGAAAAAGGAGAAGAAAAAATTAGAGAGGGAGGGAGAGAGAAAAAGAGAGAAGACCATGGAATCGAGTTAACGTCGGTAATACGCGAATCTCTCGTCGATCCGCGTCCCGTCGCGTTTCGATGGTCCTCACGAGAGGAGAATATTAATGCTTTCCACTCCTGTCCATTACGAAAGTCCCCTTTTCTCGACTCGATTCTCCACTCGACTCGACTCGACTCGACTCGCGTCACCCTGCGTTCTAATACGAACGTAGATTTAATAATGGTATGGCTAGAGGATTTCGAGCTAACGCGTTGCAATTTTTCGAGAGAGTCCAAAAGGATAGAGGGAAAGAGAGTGGGGGAGAAATGAAGAAGACGCTCTTCCCAAAGAGAAGAGCGAGAGGACGAGGAGAGGAGGGTACACAGGGGGCTTCCGCTCGAACGAACGCGTACGTGCGTAGCACGTATGAACAGCCTCGGGAGTCTACACCCCCCGCGAGAAATCATCCCTTCGAGCACGTAATCTATTTGTCGGACGACCGCAACGCCTGCAATTTTATTCCAACCAAGAGAGATACACTTATAATATCATTCTTACCGAGATAAATTAATTCGACGCGTTAACGAAAAAACGAATTTTTCTAATTTTATACAAGTTTATCGGTTTATTTCTTACATGTGTATCGTTGATTATTATGATATTAATTTTCTTATTAACGCAACTATAAATATCATTTTTATAGGAATAATAATATATCAGTTTAAATTAATAATCACGATACTCTTCGTTGATGGCTATAAATAAAGTAGTTCAAGGATATACGATTTAAATCTTAATCACAGGGTTTTAAAATCATTCCAAATTTATCGATTATCTTATAATTATTCTCCTTCGTCTCTTTCTTAATCTCATCAACACGGTTGTTTTAAGTCTTGACAAGGATTACAATTCAATTAAAATCGTGGAATACGTGTAATCGAGTAAAAGTTAGGAAAAAAATGAAAGAAAAGACAAAAATAAGAAAAGTAAGTTAAAAAGATAAAAATAAAAATGAGAATAGAAGAAGCTATCATCTAAGAGGAGTCGCAGTGGCAGTCCGTTCGTTCCCATCGGTTCGCGGAATAACGAGCTATAAAAGGCGTCGCTTTTACTGCTTCCAGGACCGAAAACGCATTAAAGACGGCCCCGACCATCCGGCCATCGACGAAGAAAGAAAGAAAGATAGACAGAGAGAAAAAGAGAAAGAGAGAGAGAGAGAGAGAGAACTCGCTGTGGTCGATGCGTTTGCCGAACGATGTATATAGAAAAGGGTGCAACACGAGCCACGGCTAGCCTGTTTATACGTACAACTCGAGGCCCAAAGAATTTGCATTCTAATTATTGCAAGATCCAACGAGAATATCCTCTTGGTTCTCCTCCTCCTCCTCCTCCTCCTTCTTATTTTTCTTGTCATTATAAGTTCTATCTTCTATCTTCTAACCAAAAATTACAACGATTGATATTCTCTAATGATTACATCGGAAAAAGAAATAAAATATATATTTAAATTACCGAAGATTAGAAAATTGAAGAATCGATTGTGATCGTAAATTATTTGACGAATAAAGAATATAAAAAAAACACCTATGGTTATCGCTGAGTAATCTAATTAATGAGTTCTAAAAGATCGTTTGCCCGGTAATGAAAATAATTCTTTTATCTTTATAGCAAACGTTACGGCTTAAACGTTGAATATGAAAATAATATGTATCGTAAAGCAAGCGAGTAAAGTTTATTTTCTTCTTCCTGTTGCTTCGAATAGCCAGGCGTTAATTTGTACGAAGTCACAATGTAATCATTGAAAATTATTGAGACCGCGATCGTTCGCCATTTGCATTCTAATTATCGAGTTAAACGAGCTCGCTCGTAACGCGTTTCTTTCCTAGCCCCGAGGGTAAGTCGCCGTCAAAGTGTCGCTCGAGACTGTGTTCATGGGAAAGATCGTAAAAGAAACGATCGAAGTGACACCCTCTTCGAGGAGGAGGATGTTTATCTTATCTAAGGTGGTCCTTTCGAAAAATCCTTTCCTTTACGTTTACTCTAATCCATGTAAATGCAAATTCTTTTTTTATTTCTCGTAGATATAATTACGAATTTTTGTTTCTATTTTTAATTAGACACTCTATATATTATGTATCAAATAGTAAAAATACAAATTAACATTTTTTGAACAATGAATGATATATATATAAAATACAAATGAAATATAAGTATAAGAAGGGAGAGGAAGAAGAGGAGGAAAAGGAGGAGATTCCTAGGAGAGTTCTAACCATAAAAGACACTCGCGTTCGAGGCGTTAATGAATACCGAGCACTGTGACCGGTAATTAGGTTTAAATGGCGAACGACGTCCAATGCGGCGCATGGCAAACGTATTTCGAGAGGAGGGAAAGAAATACTCGCGTCTATTGGTTGTCTCGAGAAGAAAGTTAAAGGAAGGGAGTATACGCGCGATCGTGAATGTTTATGTATTATATTTGTCGCTGATCAAAATAAATTCTGATAGAAAAAGTATAGTCGATCGATGAACTTAATAAAATACGTTCGAAATAATATGACAAAATTTATTAACTACGGTTAGAGTTAATACGCTTATTTATTTATGTGTTTTATCTCAATTTGTTTGAGCATAGATTTTAATCGATTCCGGTATTGGAAATAACTAACTACCTTGGCCTAACTCATTACGTTCCATAGATTTCCTACAGATTAAAGATTAAAGATTCGCAAAAATGACGAAGCAGCCTCCCACGCGAAAGTACCCGTTGCGTCGATTTAATTCCACGTTTCGTATCCTGCGAGATTAGCCCCAGCAGGGAGTACTCGCAACATTCGCCTCGTGCACCGGTGCAAAGTAATATAATACATATACATACACATATATATATATAAATATATATACATGCATATTTATACGGGCGATCTATACGGGTCTCCTACCGTTTATATACCTACTAATCGCATCGTTAACGATTTCACGTAGGCTTCGTTGGAATCCATTGCGAATAAACGACATTTTATCACTCGAATATTGTTATCGTTTACATCTTTCATTCCTACCATATTTATTATGATTATTTATTAAAACTTTTTTTTACAAAAAAAAAAGAGATTGTGACTCGAATTAAACAAAAATCATACCCATTCGAATGTAACTGCGAATAAACGAAACTTTTTATATCACGGATTCGTTATCGTTACCATATTTCATTTCTACTTCATTTATAATTATTATTATTTATTAAATTATTGTTATAGACAGAGAAGAAGAAAGAAATACGTCTCGTGAAAAATCAGAATTCATTCGTATGAGACTAATAACACGGTCTGGAGATCTTCCTCGCGATTTAATTAACCCGATTAAAGTGAAGCTTGTAATACGTAAGAGGGAAGAAACGCAAGTAAGTAGAACTCGCGTCTTCTAGAAGAGCAAAATCTCAGCATACGCAAGCGAACTCGTTCGAGTGAACAACGTCGGCCTTTGTCGTTAAAATAGTTGAGAGAGAGAGAACGTGCACAAGCAAGGAAGAAACAATTCAATGCTTGGCGAACCACTATAACTGACTCTGCTATAATTACCGAACGATTATACGATTATCTCTCTCTCTCTTTCTTTCGCTACGTCACAGATTACCGGCTTTTCAGATCGTAGATAACTTAAAAGAAACTATTAACTTTGCAAAGCTAGAAATCTCGTAGTAAGATCGATCCTTTGCAACGAAAAGTATCGACAAGCAGAGATTTTAATCGCGAGTCGAACAATTTACCTACTTACATTTATTATTCAAGGCCTTTTTTATAAATGTATAATGTCTAATCAAAACATTTATACAATTAAAAGAAAATACAAAATAATAATTTGAATCCGTATCATACTTGAAAAACAAATAATAATATTTAACCGTTTAGAAAACTCGCGACAGTTTTTAAATACACGAATAAGATATATATTTTTATTGTATAACCTAAATTGTTTTTAAAATATGTAAAAACAAGTTCCGCAACAATCAAGACACAATAGCATGCTTCTGTAACGGAAAATTCTTAGCAAATATTAAAAGAATAATGAAACAAGACGAAGTTTTTGAGCAATCCGATATTAAAAAAGAAACGAATACGAGTTTGTTATGAATTTTTCCTTGGAATAAAATTAGTCGGGAGAACCACTGGGAAGTATGTCTATACTCTAGTGTATGTACTCTCGCACCCGGGAGAAAATATCGTTGATCTGTTGTGCGCGCGTGCGCTCGCACATATAACACGCACGCGAACGTTCGGACATTCGAGCGTGTCGATTAAATCGTTTCTTCGTCCAACGAGTTTTCTTCGAGCGAACGAACGAACGAACGAACGAAAGAACGAACGAACGAACTAACATAAGCGAATACTTCGCGAGAGGACAAGTGTAACGAACCGCACCGTTAATTACGATCATTAACGTACATACTGTTATTCTACGTTTAACAGATTTCCTTGACGCTCCTAACGCACGTTGAAACAGAATCGAACTTACCAACGGACGGATGTTCAATAAGAAAAAAAATCTCATTCTAAAGTTTTTTCCACTTACCCATGGCGTCTGTAACAGAAAAAGAGAAAACAAATATTAATTATTATGTTTTATTATAACAAAAATGACATATATTTCGTAATTTACAGTTTATCGAACGAAATGCCAGACGATTGGTTTGATTAATTTCATTTTAATATATGAAAAACATTTGTTTTATCATTTTAGGCATCGAGATACGAAGAAACTTTTTCCCTCCCCAACTGAATATTACATATTTCGTTAATGATTTATTTATAAATGAATAAGCTTTAGTTTGTAATGCAATTAAGTGTCCTGTCGTAGCGTCATTAAAGAGACATCTCGCATTTTTCTTCGTATCCATCGAGATTGAAAAAAACATCCCACAATGACTTTATGTCAGGTTTAAAAAGTACGGAAGGAACGCGGGATTCCCCGCTAATTGCCACTCGGCGCTAAAGAGGTGGACGCTTTTGTACATTTTTTTCTTTTTTCATTCTCCGTTTTTTCTTTTTTTCAATTTATTTTACGTTCCCCCAGCTGGAAGGAGAAAATATTTGATTTTAAAAAGCCAAGATTCTTTGTCTTCCTATTCCTTTCTATTTGTCTATCGTTTCAATGATTATTCTAATCCTTTTTCTCGAATAAAAGAAAAAAGAGAAAAAAAGAAGCAAATATTTGTGAAAGGTTAGTATTTCACGGACGAACGGAATCCCGATCGGTTTGCCGGTTGGTGACACGTTGCTTTTATATAATCTGAAAGCTTAAATGGTCACTCATAATTTCTCGAGATAATCTTTGCGTAGGCAAGACACGCGGACAAGCCGAGTCTCCTTCTCTCCGTCTCTTATCTTTTCTACCTTCGTTTATCTCCATTATTTCTAGGCGCGACCGAGAGAAAATATCGAAATAGAGAAAAAGAGAGAGGAGATATAACGCGATCCGCATAAAATATCCTTTTATTTGACACCCCAACACTTGTTAAGAAATCCGTGTTGTGTCGGGAAACGAAGATGACGCCGAGATTATTTCTATATAAATATTAAAGAAAATTAATATAAATATCAATCGAGACATGTTATTGAATATTAATTAAATAATATCGTCGTGCGGTGGACGAGATCGATTAACGCATTTAATTATTATTTATTGCAATAGCTCGAGACGAGAAGGCTTAACAAAAAATGTTTAAATCAAAAAGGAAGAAAATGAGAGAGGAATAAAAAAAAAGAAGTATTAAAGATACGATGACGCGGCGTGTTCTCTTCGTCTTATGATTAAATTAACTGCTCGAACCACTTCGATTCTCATATCGATTCCATTTAAAGGAGATGCGAGAGGAGAGAAGTGGAAGATAAGTGGGGTAGGAGGGGAGAGGTAAGCTAAAGCAAAAGCTAACTGTCGAGATTTTTCGCACGCTCCCATCTTCTTCCACGGCTCGTTGCTTCCGAGTCTACTTTCATTGGATGTACAAGCTGACTGACCCATTAGCGCCTTTCCTGCCGATCGACACGGCAAATCGATCGATAAAAGCGCCACCGAGAATGCTTCCTGTCTATTACAACGCAAGAAGAAACAGAACAAGAACAACTACGAGTTACATTCTTTTTCTAATTATTTTATTAGATTTGTTATAATTTATACCTCCCCTCGCGTATGGAACACCTAAACATTTTGTTGTTACCTATACAATATCGTAATTCACTTTCGTTATATTCAATCTAACACCACCTGTTGGAACGAAACGATAATCGAATTGGAAATAAGTTAATGCAAATTACATTAGATGATCGTACGTTAGATCATACTTATCTTTACGAGTAATCTCGAACAAATTATTCGAAATATTACGTTTAACTATCTATATTTGTAAACTATTTATATATTAAAAGTACGAGGACGCGTTCATAGAACTTTCAGAAAGAGAGAAAGAGAGAAAGAGAAAGGAGTTACAAGTCCAGTTGGAATATTCTAGATGGTTTGGAACGATCTGGCCTTAATTTGTAGCACGTTCTTGCTATCGAGGGTGACGAGGAGGTGAGGAGGTTCCCGAGAGGACGAGTAGACGGAGGAGAAGAGTCGGATCGTTTCGTTGGCGTTGCTCCGATGCTGTTTCTGCTGCTACTGGTTAGTTAGCGCGACTCTAACTGCTCACTATTTCTCTTTCTCTCATTCTTTCTTTTTCCTTCCTCCTCCCCTTCTTCTTCTTCTTCTTCTTCTTGCTACTCTCGATTTTTGCCACTAAAACATCGTCCCTAATTAATCTCCTCGGCCGATGCTGGGTGCCGTTGCTACTGTCGACGAAGGAAGAAACCTCTTCGTTGACTCCGTTGCTAATACCGCGAGGAAACGAACGACAATGGGATTCTGGAGAGTCCTTGTATTAGAAGGAAGAAAAAAAAGAGCGATATAAGAAGGAAGAGGATAGGGGGAGGGGGCAGGACGAAGGACTCGTGGAATCCGTCGAATTCGACCGCGTGGCGAGATCGAGAAAAAGTTTGCTCCGGCGTTTAACACCGGCCCGAAAGAAGGAGGATTGAAAAAGGAATGAAAAATAAGGACGATAGAACGAAAAGGATGAGAGGACGAGACGATGAGAGACGACGACTCGCGAGAGGTCTATCCTTCCTAATGGGAATTTGCGAGACGTTAATACGGAAAGGAGTTCCTGTTAACGTCTCACTCGAATATCTACCGACTCTGTATATCTCTCTTTCTAGAAACTCTAGAAACTGCCAGCTGAACCTTAGATTAAACCTTATGGCCTCGGGTTAGTTACGATTATCGAGATAATCGACTCGACTTTACGTCGCGCCGTGGATTTACGAACCAACTGTCCAGTTTCTTTCTTACGCTCAAGTGCTTTATTATTCTCCGAGAACAAGCACGTCAAACTTGCTATTAGAGAGAGATAGAGATAACCTTTCTTATTCTTCATTCGGACCCTTTGGCGAGGATGATGATGATGATGATGATGATAATGATGATTAGAATTTAAGATCTTAGAATGAGATTTTTGTATGAAGATTTTTTTCAAATAAATTATAAAATTATACACTTTTTGCAAATGAATTTTCGCTACATCTCTTCTTGTCGATTACTTTACGTTGTAATTGGACGATTGTTACTAAAAATAAAAGTTATGAAACGTCGTTTAACAAAGTAATAGTATATCCCTGGACACTTTCGATAAATCTAGAACGAGAAAGTCTTGATAACGAGTTCTAATCAAAGACTCTCGAAAGAAAACACTGCAACACGTGGGTGGCGATGACGGCCAGGAAGAACTACAGAAGATTCTAATACGTGTAATTAATGCGATCTAGGTATCGTGTTCCATGGACCATGACAAGTGACAAGGTCTGGATAAATAGCAAAGAGAAAGAACAACGAGTCTACATTCTGGTTGCTTCGTTACTATTCGAGTTTCTATTGGTTGTTAGATTTTTCCAATTTACGCGAACACGATGGAATCATTTGTCTACGTTCAACCAAAAGTAATTAATTAACATAAATGTTAATCTTAATTATCGTTAGTTTTGTTTGCTAGGAAAAAAAAATATACTCGATGATTGATATACTTTAGATGTTAGTTAATTTTTGACAGAACATGGACGATTTCTTAACGCGAAACTAATCAAAATAAATATCTTATTCGTTATACTTTTTGGAAAAGTACGTTAACCTTTAGAAAGGATAAGTCGAAACGCGATGAGAAAAAGATAAAAGTAGAGTTGGAAAGGATGAGTCCGAATCTCGAGAGAAATTGGGTCAACTTTTTTCGTTGTTCGACCATATAGAGAATCTAAAGATAGACAGATGGACGGGGAAAGAGAGATAGAGAAAGAGAAAGAGAAAGAGAGAGAGAGAGAAATGATTGCGGGTGTCGATGAGTAGCAGTTAATTGGTGTTCTATGAATTTGACGGCGATTACCGCGAAACGAAGTGGTCCCAGACGACGATGAACTTTTTCATTTCTTCCTTCGGTAGATGAAAGAGAAAGAGGGAGAGAGAGGGAGAGAAAGGGAGAGAGAAAGAGGACGAGGACGGGATTGGAAGACTACCGGCAGACTGTCTCCGCTCGCAACGTGGAATTTTAATTATAAATTGGTTGATTAACTCAATAGCGTTTTTGCTCGCGGCGACAGTGTCCCCGGGGCGACTAACACGACTGAAACTTTATGTCCGTGCGAGACGCGACTAAGATACACGCCGATGCGCCGACCAGGGGTTCTCGTTTTTCTAATTTTCATCCTTTGACAAACTCCTATAAGCTATCATAAGACTAAAACATTAATAAACAATTAATATCGAATCTAAAGAACCTGAAATACGATCTCTTCTTTCATCTACGTTCCTTTCTTTTACGAAAAAACGGAGAATGTATTCCTAATTGGTTACAAGACCTATTATTATTATTATTATAAGTAGTATAAAGTATATTCAATTAAATGTACTTTAATTAGAACAGAGATATTTGAATAATAACGGTTTATGCATATATTCATAGGAAATTTTTCGAGCATCGTCGTAAGAACAAATTATATATTTTATAGTAACACGAATGGGAAATAAGTATTCCCGTTATTATTATTCCATCGATAAGTGATTGAAATTATTTGAATGACTCTGTGTTGGCAAATGCGAACGGAGTTGAGAACCCACGACGATCCGTGGATACCTACGAGTTCGAGGTCGTGCAGGCATGAGAACACAATGGCCGCGAATGGACGCGGACTCGTCCTCTCCGCATCATCGGCACGCACAGTCCACGCGGGAATGCGTTTTATTTCATATTAAATAAAATATTCGACGCGGGACAAAAGAGAGAGAACAGAAACAGAAATAGAAACAGAAACAGAAAGAAAGATAGTGGACTCGGTCGTGGACCCATCATTTCTTCGAACCAAACTCCCGAACCGAATCTCCTTATATATTTTCTCGTATTTATTTATCATAAATTAAAAATTAAATATAAGTAATACACATATATAATAAATTGTTCTATCCCATCGTTTGCACCGAAGAGGGGGAAAAAAAAGAAAAAGAAATTACAACTGGACAGGTATCGTTCCTATTCGTCGCTAAGGACTCCCGAAATACGTAACTCCTTCTCGCAAAGATCTTTCTCGGGAAAAAGAAGCCTAATCGTCTTTTAAAAGGACAAACGTATCTCCTCGTATTTCGCTTTAATTTCGCTTTACTCTTGTTAAAACGAGTCGCGTGGGCGAAAGGGGATAAGTTTAGAGATACGCGATAAGGAGATCAAGTGGAAACTGTAGAACTGGCCTACCAGGGAGACGATCCTGGAATCCTAAATTAAGGAGACGAAAAGGAGTTAGATAGATATATGTACCTACTTTTATATACATAGAAAGAGATGGGACAATGTGTAAAAGAGGAATAGAAAGAAAAAAAGAGAGAGAAAGAGAATGAGCGAGGTCCCGCGGGTCAAAAGACGTCCGTCCCGCACGGTGTGCCCGTTCGGTGTGTTCTGGTTCGCATACCTAGCGAGAACCGGGCAACGTTGCACGAGTAAAAAGGATAAAACTTGTGACCCGACTCCTCCGGCCAAGAGGATCAGGCCCAGAGATGGAAGGAACAGAGAGAGAGAGAGAAAAAGAGTGAGGGAAGTCTTCTCTTGATCCTGCCATTCGCCTCGAAACCGCCATACTTTTTGCCGACACTCCGCAAAGTAAGAGAAAGAACAGTGTCCGGCACGAACGTCAGCAGAATCTAAAATATGCAATGCTGCTTCTCTTTCTCTCTTGTTCTTTTTCTTATTCTCTTTCATTCTCGTGAGACGCACCCATGAGAAAGACAAAGAGAGTGAGAGAGAGAGAGAGATAGATAGAGAGTCCTAGGAACGACCAACGTTCTGCATTATAATTCGGCCAGGGGTCACCCAACGTTCGCGACTCTTTCGAATGACGATGCTTCGCGAACTTATTCGAGTAAACGAGCGAAATCGGTGCATACCTGTAAGTAATGAAATTAAATCGATTGGATATAGGAAAGTATATGATTACTGTATTTCGAGTAGCAAGTAACGTTATAGGTAATTAATTAATCGGCTATTCCGATTAAAGGAGAAGAACTTTGAAAAATCTTCAATGGTGCGCGATGCTTTTCCACGCACATTCCGTACGCATCTATTTACTCGCACCACCACTAGCATTAACAACAAACCGTGTGGTGTGCACTTGCATCAGGAATTCGCGCTACGTAGGAAAGAGCTCGGATCGGTTAGAAGGTATGCGTCTACTGCGAGAAAGAGACAAGAGGACCGACTAGTTTCTTCTTCGTGTTATTATCTCTCCGAGAGTGCCGGAGATAGTCTGGACCAGTGGATGCTGTGCAGAAGAGAAAGAAGAGAAGGAGGAGGAGGAGGGTTGCACGATCGGCAATACGCGTGAGTACTTACGTCCTCGCGTTCCAGGACTCCATACTCGCTAAGAGATTTCTAAAGAGGTAAAATCCTTTGAAAATCTTTTAAAGTTCCTTACATCGTTCTTGCGTACCTTTAACACATTCGCTGACTATCTACCCCTGTTTATACCACCCTGTCTATTAGTTTTTATTCTCAACTCAACCCTTTTCGTTCTCGCATGCTCCTAACAAAATATCTCGCGCGGATATAAATGATTTATTTAAACTAGCAATTATCGGACCATCGCGTATATTTAATTCCAAGCGAAAAGGGTTAACGAGAATAGAAAAAATGATTTCTAATAAAACGTGCAACCGGGTCAAAGCGACCGATAAAGAAATACGATTCTTCTTCGCGTACGATCGAGAAAAGACTTAGGGTAATGGAGGGTTGGTAATGGAGGACGAAGACGCGAGACGCGCGTGTCGATCTCTCTTCTTCTTCTTCTTCCTCTTCTTCTTTCAACATCTATCTTTCTCTCTTATCTTCCCGGGACGTTCCGGTACGCCCACGCCATGGCCATTCGCCTTGATGGTGGCCATACCATTACATGACTTTTGATCGCCGCCCGTTACCCGCAGTATTTGCAACGAGTATTTGCATACCTACTTTGTCAATGTTGCATCAACGATCTTTAAACTTTCTTTCTCTCTCTTTCTCTCTCTCTCTGTGCTATTCGCGAAGATATCTTTGCAGTAAAACGTAACCAACCCATTCGCAAACTTTACCGATTGCCAGCACGATCGAGCAATGACGACTGAACGTTGTTGCTCCTCGTAAAAGATATACCAAAGTTGATTTCACACGCCAGATGCAGATACCAAAAGAGAAGAAGAGTCAAAGTCGTCTTTCCTCTCATCGAGTTATGTCGCCAAGAGATTTCTTTTTCCCCTTAAGTTTTTCCTTTTTTCTTTCTTTCTTTCTTTCTTTCTTTATAACGAGAGGAAGATGAAGGAACCGTTTACGAGGACACGCCTTGTTCTCCTCGCACGTAGTGATTATTATCGGTTGCCGGTCGTGGGAAATACACGAGTCTTGCTTTTCCGCATTGGTGCTAAATATACGTGGATAAACACGAACGTGTTAGAAAAAAGAAATAAAAGAAAGAAAAAAAGAAGATTAACTTAAACACATCCTTGGGTGCATTAAGGTTGTTAACATTTTCTCGATACTTCGTTATTACTCCAACTATACTTTTTCCTTTAATAATTTATCCGCGACATTATTATAAAATAATACAAAATTCCTATATTATAATTCATATTAAATTCATTTAGGTTTATACCGTGACGCGGATATATTCGAATCACGAGATATACACGGATGACACGAACAAAAAGAGAATATCAAAATAAAGAAAAGTAAGAAAAGAATTTCTTGGACCGTCTCGTTTCAGAGTAAGAAGAAAAAATATATATATATACATATATAAAAATAAAAATAAGAAGAATAAAGAGAGAAGAGAGACGAGTTATCATTAAGTGAAATGTCGTGTCCACTATCTCTCACCTCTCACACGTTCCCCTTTCTCTCTCTCTCTCTCTCTCTTTCTTCCTCTTTTACTCTTTGGAGTCGTTCGCACTCTCAGCTGGAATCGTTCGTTTCCTCGTCGCCATAGTTGCTTGCCAGCTTGGATATCGTCTCCGCAGGATAATCCTTTCGTCTCCTTTCCACAAACCCCAGACGCACCGCCACGAAACCTCGAGTATTAATAAGACTGCCGCTATCTAACGCAATTAGACGCAACGATTCTCTTCTTCTTCTTCTTCTTCTTCTTTCTCTTTCTTACTTATTTTGCGAGCACTCTTCTCTCGCTACGTGAGAAGATATCGCGAGTTCTCTTTCTCGGAAAGGCAGATACTTTTTCTTACCGTTTACTAGAATATATGCTCGTATGTACTTTATCCTTTACTTGCTTTATTTTTCTTTTCATTCAAATACACACACACACACACACATACAATATATATTTGTACATTCTCTATCTTCGTTTCTCTTTGCCCGTATGCGACACTATTTACGCGCGATACGTCCGATTTATTGCACGCTCGCACTCCTCCGGTTAATTCACCGGCTTCTTTATTATGTTCTCTTCCTTCTTTAACAGCCCTGCAAGTGCATATTTTTCACTTCTCCTTCGTAGACCGATACTTTTCTTTTCCTTTCTTTACTTTCTCTCTTTCTCTTTCTCTCTCTCTCTAACAAAATCTTTCATTTTCTTTTTGTTTCTACGCAACACGCGATCATAAACTTTGTGTCCCGAACATGACAAAGTTTATTGCGATCGTCTGTAATGGATCGTTATCTAATTTTTATCCTTTACTAACGTTTATCAGAAGAGAAGAATGTTTCTTGTAATTAATTGCGAAATATGTAGATAGGTACGTTGGATTATTCTATGGTAGGAGAATAGTTCTTCCAAGTAATACTACACACACACATGTATGTTTAGTAATTGTAAATATTGAAGATTTTTATAAACGTTCATGGTAAATTAAAATGGAAAGGAAAGAAAATTGGAAGAGAATCGTATGGTTGCCAACGAGTTGCGAGTTCGTGAAATAAGAGAAGAGGAGAAAAGAGAAAAGATCATCGATTGACTGAGAAGATACGATCTCTCTGAACGATTCTTGCACGACCTTGCAATCGCTAAGAAACCAAGGAAAACGTTAACGAGCGAGCACAGCCGGCAATTACCATACGATTCATCCTTGAGAATCTCGATTAAAACGAACCAACCGATATCTCTGGTATACGCGTGCATTAAAATCGTCATATCAAATGTTAACAATTAAAATTATGACCAAGCATCGAATAAACCAGTGGTCTTAAAACGTTTCAAACTTTATCTCGTAAAGAATACAAAATTCGACATTCAAACATAAAAAATAATAATAATACTATCGAATAAATCTAAAGAATCATTTGTGGCACCCATTCGGAAAGGTTTCGTTGAACGCAATTTAAAGAATTGCTCGAATAAACGAATGAAAATGTTTCCCTTGCGATTCGATTTTTTAATTAATTAAATATTACTTCCTTTTAAATGAGAAATGAGAAAGATCCGATAAGATGATTAATAGTGAATAATAATGTCATCGACCGATCGAACGATATCGAATCAGACTCGAAGGAAATTTATTAAAATTCCTTAACGGTCGTTTAAATTTCAAGAGAAATTTCTTACTTCCTCTTCCTTAGTAATTCGCGGTATAGAAGATATCGAAAGACAAGAGGTGACATTAATGATGCAGACTTTGGCTTAAATACCCAAATCCCAATCTCCGAGGCACATAAATTATATATTACCTATGTAAGCGTTCTACTTCTCGGTTCTCTCTTGAATAACTAATTTACCTAGACGCCTTTAAGGTGTTCACGAGGTACTCAGGACTACTCTCCTGTGAATCGGATCATCGACCCATTACCTACCTCAAATTCTATCCCAGAGTTGGTGACCCACTCTCTCTCTCTCTCTCTCTTTCTTTCTATCTTTCTCAAACATTTCGACAGTTCGTGAAATTCGCGAAAAATTTCTGTGAACCGTTAAATTGATTTCTACAAAAACCCTCAAACTACCATTTTGAATTTAAGAAAATGACCAGTGTTAATCGGACGGCTAGACGGAACATTCGATTGAATTTCTACCAAGTTAATTGCATTCAACTTCGATCCACAATACTATCCATATTTTATTTACCGAATCTGAAATAGCATTATCAAAGATGTACGATCGAGCAAACAAGCAAACAAGCAAGCGAGCGAGCGAGCGTTCCTTATTTATGATAGCAAGCAAACCTAATACTAAACCTTTCTGCTTTCCTTTCATTCTCTCTTTTCTTTTTCGAGTAGATTGTTAGAGACGCGATTGGCTTGAAAAATACTCTAAGAGGACACATTTTCAGTCGAAGACGATCCGAGTGAAAGGGGATAAGAAAAAGTGAGACAAAAACCTGATGACGAGATAAAGAAAGATGCTGTGTCGAAGAAGAAGAAAAAGAAAAAGGTAGAATAAAAAGAATAAAAGTTACAAGATATATTCTAACGCATCATTACAGCTAAAGCCCCACGTTCTGAAACAGCTAGTTACCCGAGGTGTCTCCTCGTAAACACTCGACATTTACATAACGAGTGACATCTGCCGAGCCAATCATATATACGGATACACTTAAAGAACGTAACTGCGATATCGACTCTTTATAATACACATATATATACACACATACATAAAACATATACGAAAACGATGGTAAGGTAGCCTCGTTTCTCAGAGAACTCGCTGCTGTTGCTCCTTAGCCTTCACCTGCATCTATCATAAAAGCTGATCTTGAATGAATCGACTGAATGATCAGAAAAACCTTACGATCCTTTCCCCAAATTTATGCCACCTCTTTTAATATACTTACAACTTCCAAGAGGTACGGAACTTAAGGAATGTTTCAAACCTGTCCCTTTTTATCGCGACAATAAATAAAATACTTCGAGTAGATAGATATTCCTTACATAAGATCATCCAAATAAGATTTCTTCATTTCTATGCTTCAGTAATACATATTATTCATATTATTAAATATTATTATTAATAATATTAATATTATTATCATCTAAGAAGTTGAAAAGGGAAAGTGTCCCGTTAATCCTAAAGTTAAACTTAAGTAAGGGGCTTCGAAGTAGCTCGGAATCGCTTTTGGTTAAAGTTTCTTGTCCCTTCGGTGTCTTATTCAGCGTTCCTTCGTAAGGAAGTTCCAAGGATGGTTCAGTCGAGTCATAATTCGAATCGATAGCTAGGTATATAGGTATATTCGATCGTTATGGGCTACATAGAGAGAGAGAGAGAGAGAGAGAGAGAGAGAAAATGAATGGGAATGAAAGGAAGAGGAAGAGAGAGAGAGAGACACGACCTAATTTGTCGGTGGTGGACGGTTAATTGGAGACAAAGGCAACGACGGCAGCAAGTGCTGAACGGCTTTCTCTCTCTCTCTCTCTCTCTCTTTCATACTCTTCTTTCTCTTTCTCGAGAGATCGTTTCTTCTCATCGAACGAGCGAGTATGAAACGCACCGCCTCTCTCGTAATCCTGGAGACGATGGCTTTTTGTGGGTACCACCTGTCGCTCGGACAACCGCCCTCGATCCTTTATTCCGATCATCGGCCCCGATCCGCTGTCATATTTCTTGCCGAGCACGATGCGCGACGAGGCAATTTAGAGAAGGCCGCGAATCGAAAGCGAGACTACCAGCGGAACGGGCCCACGTTCTTCGCGTTAACATTTTCCTTACGGATGGATACCCCGAAGAATTTAGATTCCGATTAGACACGATCTCTCATTGTTGGTTATATTATACTTTACAATATTACTTTTTGCAATAGTTTATTATAAACGAATGAAGCGATCTTATAACGTAACGATTAAACGCAGTTGATGCTTAAATATTTTGTCGAATTCCGTTGAAACTTACCAAATATATTAGGAAGATTATTCAAGAGTCAACGATAAACGATATTCGCACTAGCTTCGTCAAAAAACGACTAAGAACGATTACGAATAATACGGGTCGATGTACTCTCACCTTCGAGAGAGTAAAACGCAACGCAACATACGCGCAGCAGCACGCATACTGCTACGTTACGTAGAACGTTACTAACACTCGAAACCGATATACCTATCTGTTTTTACTTTGATACGTAGTTACATACATACGTCCTTTATTCGAGATAACGACTCTATCGAATAGCATTGATAAAAAGTGTATTCTACAAATATGGAAAGAGAAGGGGATAGAAATAATAAAGTCTTTTTTGAAGCTGTCGATAAAAGGAATGTAAAGTAACGTAAAGTAAAGAGGGGTGGGCTTGTTGGTTGTAATTGTAGTCTTCGTAGAGAAAGGGGGATGAAGAAATCATTGATTCCGAACGGGTGTGGCAACATATAATTACAGTAATTAGCGGACAAGTAATTAATTAGGATCGCACGTCGTTCGTTATTTCTGTTAACCGTAGCCGGAGGACAGCTAGCAAGCAACCTCAACCTTAGCAAGGTTTACCTGTGGGATACGTGTAACTACCGTAGCATGTCCCTATACGTCCTCGTACTGTGTTCAAGGGGTTACGTCTTGATCCCAATTAACGACCGATTTTTTGCCCTTCGCGTTCTCCGCAAGGATGCACGGAAGAAGAGAAAAGAAGATAAGGCGCTGCAAATTGTGCGATCGTTTTCTCCATCGATCCTTGAATCTCGTGGATCTCTCGGATCGATCGATCCATTGAATCGCTTTCGATCCCGCGAAGAGATGGCAAACCTTGTCATTGGGTGGTACTGATGGATCGATATTTGTTCGAGCCTTTCCTTAAAGGATCCATCGGCCCTTACGAACTTCCCCATCTACGCCGTTTTTATTCCTTTTTCCTGATTTATTTGTTACCATTTTCGTTACAATATATATATCCCTTTTTACGGTACGTACTCTCTCTCTCTCTCCCCATTTCAAATATATAAATACAATTCGGATTGTTAGATACTGCTATATAATAGGATGACAAAAAATAAATATATAAATAATTGATAACGACGCGACTCTATAGAAATATTTCGAATCGATCAACCGGAACAAATTAACTATGCGCTTCGCGAGAGAAAATTCATTCGCTCGATCGAACAAAGTTAATTAATTAATCGATTACATAGACGATCGACGACTTGCGAGAAACAGGGATGACTAGGGGTGACTAGGGGGGACTAGGGGGAAGAGGGGAGGATTGGAAGCATACTAGCTAACTCGATGAACGCGGAAACTCGCATATATTTTCCTACGTAGGAAATGCATTCACCTATGCGCTCTCTCCTATCTTCCACACACACACACACACACACACGCGTACACGGGTACGCGCGCATATATGTGCATACACGTATATCGTGCTCGACGAATTGGATTACTCACCGAATTGACTCTTAGTGCACTACGGAAGATTGGTCGTGTTACGCGTTTGCCAAACATTTCGGCAATTCCTTCAAACCCCTCCCTCCCACCTTGCCGCCACCCTTTCCGCGCAACCCTCCTCCACCCTCTTGCTCTTCTCACCCTCGATGTTTCGCTTAGAGAACACGCAAACGGCGTTGCGTAGGATTCGTCGGCAATAAACATAATAGCGTGCGCGTCGTTAATTAAGTGGATTTTCAATCAAGATTCAATCAGGCTCGTTGTTAAATGTAAATGCACGCGGAGTCAGCCTAGTCTCTCACTCTCCTACTCTCTCACAAACGTGAACACACATATTCGCGGAAACATACTCTCCGTGTATGCCTTATTGGTTATCTTAATCGTGCTATTGCTGCTGCTGCTGCTGCTACTGCTGCTGCTTCTTCTTCTACTTCCTCTTCTTCTTATTTTTTTGTTTCTTACCGTCGAGAATGTTACATTCGACCTAAAGAAAGAGGAATGAAAAAGGAAGACGTAAACGTGAATTTACTGCTGGAAACTTGTTTTAGGTATCGTTAATTATTTCGTATATTTCTTAATATGAACATTTTAAATAATCGAAGCGACAATAATTTCGGCATTTTTAGGGATCGTTTGTACGAAATCTCTCATCGCAAATGTATGATCCCGAATGAAGATCTTCTTTCGTTAAAGGTAGAAGCCTCTTTTTTCTTTCGCCGCTTTCCTTTTTCGATCGATCGATCGAATCCATCGATTTTATTCGTCTCGTCTTCTCGTTAGTAGCCGCGAATTTTTGGTCGAAAAAAAGGACAACTGTCTTTTTTAAAAAAATACAAAAAACATTTCGTACGAGCATGCGATCCCCGATCGAAAGGATTATAAGAAATAACGAAAGAAAAAATTTAAAAATACGCAAAGAAATACCGTCCGCGATGAAATCTTCGAAGAGACAGTTATAACGTTGAGAAAAGAAATTGAATTTTTCGTAACTAATTGAAAAATTCTCGTTTACTCGATCGTTTGAAATTTTGTTCGACGTTACGACATACAAAATGCATTACGCGAATGATTTGAAACGAAATACATATATAAACGCATACACGCATATACAAATAGATATTGCAAAGGATTTTACTGGCAAACGGCCACACCTTCTCGCGCCTTATTGCGACCGACTCGTAACGACGACATCAAATTCTACGTGAACGGAATGAGAAAGGATGCTCGGTTACTACGAAAAATGTTCGAAATCGCGTGAAAACCTCTGAAGCTTCCCCTGCCCCGTCCCCATCCTTCTCCGCCTCTTCTTCTTTTTCTAATATATTCGGTCCTATCTTCTCGCATATTCGATGCTTAACCTTACTCGTTCCTATAAGAGATTATTTATGTAACGAGTAACATCTTGGAAAAAGGACGAGCGCATAAAACATTTTCCCGGTTGGTCTAGCACGCGCGGAATTATTTATATTTGCCTCGCGTATCGGATACGACGTGTTTACGGCGAACAAAATGCACGCGTGGATTTTCTGCTCGGTTCGCGAATGCAAAAGGGATTGAAAATTAAGTATTTGCTTACGTATTATACACGCATACGAACACATAGATGCATAGATACAAACGTACCACTCTCTCGGTGAAATCTCGGAAAATTTATCGTACGTAAATACTACTTACGTATTACTATACACGCGAACGAATACTATGTACATTGATTTTTAAATACTTTTACGTACTCGTAATAGATCATGTCTCTGATAGGTCCTACGTGTATCTCTAAATTATGTTAAATCTATGTAGAAACGTACACGCGTACGAAACTATTTAAATAAAAATAAAAAATAAAAAAAAACAAAAAGAAAAGAAAAAGAAAATGTATATTATTACCGATCTTTTTTTATTCTTTTCTTTCTTTTCCCTATTTTTCACTGGAACTTTCCGAACGGCGAAGGAATTTTTTATCCACGAGTCTCGCACAAAAAAGTCCCGGGTATTGTTTTAACGCTATTTTTATTTGACCAGACAACTCTCTCTCCTATGTATGCGCGAATGTATTAGTATTAGTAATGGTATATATACTATATACGTAAATCTCGTAGCTGGAAGGAACAATGGATAGAAAGAGAGAAGTAAAGAGGGTAAAGTCGAATCGAATCTCTTTGTCTCGTTCCATTCTTCTTTTTAAATTTTTTTCCTCCCTCCCTCTCCCACCCTCCCTCTCTCTCTCTTTCTTTTACTCGCTTCACGCTCTTCTACTTTCTTTCTCATTTTACCCAGCTATCCCTCTTTCTCTTCCTCTCTCATTTTCTATCTCTTTTCAGCCCTTCGCTCGGATGAAATTTTCCACAACATTGGATTCGAATGCGATTAAAGCGCGTATAGCGAGCTGATAGCTCGTAGAATAAAAAACGAGAACCGCCCGCGGATAGGTTCGTTTCACCTCCATCTCTTCTCTTCTCTTCTCTTCTCTTCTCTACCATTCTATTCTATTCCGTTCTCTTCTTCCCTGAAACTTCTTCTTTCTCCAGCGTCGATCTCTCTCGAAATCGAATTGTAAGTTGTAGCCAACGCCTGCCAACCCTCCACGTAGAAGGACGCGTGATTCATCGGCGAGTAACGCCGAACGCCCGAGCTAATTCCCTTCCAGATATCGATTCGTCTGCTTTGAATTCGAAAACTCTTCACCTACCATTTCTCCTGTCCTTCTCTCTCCAACGCTAACCTCTTTATACCTCTAACGCCCATTTTTATCAACCGTTCTCTCATTTTCTCATCTTCACCAACGAGTACATCTCTACGAGCAGAATAATCTAATTCGATCCTTCGACTTATTATACGCGCCAGGAACCCATCCTCTTTCTCTTTTTTCAAAAGAAACATTTTTAAAGGTAATAGAATAAAATGAATGCGAATCTTCCGAAACGAAAAGCGTTCTTCATCTCGTGCATCTGGGAACGTATCGAGCGGATATCTTCTTCCTCTTCTTTTCGAGTACCCAAGGTAGATATAGAAATAGGGTGGTTTTCGCGATACGTTTGTTAAAAGAAAGATATAGAGACTAAATAAAAAGGAAAAGGAAAAAGAAGAGTGTAAGAAAGAGAGAGAGATAGAGAGCAATAACGCGTCATATATCACCTGGCTGTAGCTAATGCTCGGGGAAGGTGTGCGTGAGGCTATCTGCGCGCCATAAAACACTCGCGCGTTCTACTCCAAGAGGGGTTGCTCGCTTGCTTGCTAGCTCGCTTGAGCCTTGGTGGCGAGTGTCACCACAGGTGCGGACATTCTCATCATAAATACCGGCCTGGCGCAGGCCGTAAACCGTCTGGTGAACCTAATTGGGGCGTGGCTGCGGTTACACCTTCCAAGACTTTGCCTTACCATCGTCTTTCGCGCCTTTCCTCCTCCTCCTCCTCCTCCTCCTCCTCCTACTCCTCTTTCTTCCCATCCCTCTTTTACACTCTTTACCAAGTCTTCCAGTTGCAAGTTGTTCATTTTACATACCGCTCGTGATCTATAGCTATCGGATAAAGTTGCCAAAACACGTCATCGTCTTCGAGAAAAGGTCGAAACTTTTGCTAAGGAGGATGTCTTCCTCAACGATTACGTACTCAATTCCTTCTTTTCAACGTGGGAAGATTCGATAAAACGATAAAAAAAGAAACCACAATTTTACGTGTACACGTATTTTATAACTACGCGTAGATTGTATTATACGAGTAAATATGTACAGGATGTAACTTTTGGCACGGAAAATATGTCAATAGGTCGTGTGGTTGAATTTATTAAAAAGTTCACGACATCGATCTAACGTTGGAAACTATGTACATAGGTACACGTTCGAATATACGCAATACGTTGCTCTTGTACGATAGAAAACTTTACGCGATCGTGTCGAAGGTACAAGCGCGTTCCTTACTTGGAATAGAAAAAAGAAGAAAAAAAAAAAAGAAAAAAAAGAAAAGAACTTCACGATGAATTGCATTAGTTCGTTCCTAGCTAGCTAGCTAACCTACCTTTTGTTTCTATTCTATTTCAGGGCACATTCGCAGCTGGCTAGTTTCACGAACTCGAAAGAAAATTCAACGGATTAAATATTTCAACGTTTCATACGAAATTTCTATTTACCCGTCCTAATAAGCCATTTAAATTGACCTATAAAAATGTCTCTTCGCGTCTTTATATTATTTTACTGGGTAATATACAATACAAAAAACAAGTTATACTATATTATATTTTACTTTAACGAAGCATCTATTAGTTTCTTCTATTTTAGACACGTTTGCCGTACACGGATCGACATTCTATTCCATAACGAGATCCATGCGTGTTCTTTGCTCTTACGGGGGTGAAACGGGAAGCGTTAAAAGGTAGGCCGGTTCCGGCACACCTCCCCGTTTAACAGCTTCGAATCATTTCGCACCCGCACCATTCTCTCTCTCTCTCTCTCTCTCTGTCTCTCTCGTTCTATCTTTTTCCCTCTCTTTACTTCATCCAAATTTATAGCGTCGAACATCCCGCGGCCTTAACTGTCCGTTGGCATGAACCTGCGAGCGATAACGAGCTGAAGCAGCACAGGATCTCTTCTCTCTTTATTTCTCTCTTTTTATTTCTTATTTCTTTCTTCCTTTTTCTTCTTCATCTTCTTCTTCTACTCCTCTCCTGTCTTTCTCTCGGTCTTGCCAGGTGAACGTAACGGTAAGAGGACGAGATACGTACGAGCTAACAACACTGGCGTAGCTAGGAAAGGATCCTCGACACGCACACTTTACGTTTCTCATTATTACATCTATTATTCATTATTCTAATACTAAATCAAAAGGACTTGACTATTTTCTACGAATATTTATATCGAATAATTTCATCATTTACTAAAACATTAAAAATCAAATTTATTATCATCGTATTTATAGAAAAATTTCAATACCGTTAGATTATTCCTACGAGATTTGTAGAAAAATTGTTTAAAAATATATTACGTTGTTTATTTAACTATGGATTAATAAATGAATGTTCTTTGAAAAGTTTTCTCTCACGGTTACGCTACTGTCAACCGGTTCGTGTTGCGAACAGACGACGAAAATTATTCTCTCGCACGCGTATTCGCATCTCGATAACAGGAAACATCCTTAATCATGCTCCTTTTGTCCTCGATGAATAGAAAGACTAAACAAAACTCTCATTCTAATCTTAAAAATAGCATCATTTTTTCCACCGTAATAAAAATCGATGTTTTACACAAAATAAATAAAAAATTCTTACGAACGGTGGGGTATCATTAAATTTAAACGCAATTACGTACTCGAAACTAAAACGAGAAACCATTCGCGATAATCCAATAAGAAAAATGCGATTGGGCGTAAGCGTTTGATGTTCGTAAAGTACAAAAGCCAATTATTTACAGACCCTTTCTTCGTTTAAAAAGATTACTGATATTCGCGTATATGTAGTAAATACATTGCATTTAGATATATACAAGTATACAGTTGATAATTAAAGTTCGACTTAAAATAAACGAACCTACACGACTAATTAAGGAAAATCAAGCACCACCGAAAGTCCTAGGGGAAAATTCGTAAGCCAAAGGAAAATTTACTGACATTATAACGCACCTAAGCAAAACCTGTCGAAAACATACGCTAACTCGCCTCTTTCTCTCTTTCGCTCTCTCTCAGTTTGTCGAGATTTTCAATCGGGAAAGTAGCTGCCCTGTGTACACGATTAGCGCGCGTTGCTCGAGATTAAACTAATAATTAAATTACAAGAGAGGAGCGGAGAGTGTACATCGGAACAGCGGAGCAGGGGCAGGTAGGAAGGAGGCTGGGGGGTGGGAGTGGGTAGAAAAGGGAAGGGGTGCTGTACTCGAGAAGGAAACATCGTTTCGATGTCGTATGTATACACGTACGTCGTTGTTTGGTGTTGTATACGAGGCACTAGAAGGAGAGCTGGATGAGGAGGTGAAGCGGAGAGGGTGAAGGAAGAAGAAGAAGAAGAGGTGGAGAAGGAGAAGGAGGAGGAGGAGGTGGAGCTAACAGGGCAAACACGGAGCCAGTTAACAGCTCAAATATTTGTACCTGGCCGGATCCCAGGACGTTATCTCGAACACGCACAAGTCTTCTACGAGAATAAGAAGAAGGAGAAAGAGGGGGAGGAGAAGGAGGAGGACGACGAGGAGGTAAAGAAGATGAAGAAGGTGCGAGAAGAAGAGGGAAAGCTAAGCTCGATTCACTCCTACCGGTGCAACTCGCTTTGCTATTAATGAAAGGCCTCCTTTCACGCTGAAGAAACGACCGGAGACAATAAAAACACCGACTAAGACGTAACTTTTCTCTCTTTCTATTTATCTCTCGATCTTTTTCTTTTACTCGGCATCTATCTCTCACCTCCTACTAACACCTTCTCTCGCGCAAGGTGCAAGCGAGGAACGATTTCCTGTCGAGACAACACCACTCGTAACGATAATCTAATCTTCGTTTACATCCGCACCGTAGCACCGTGAGTTCGACTTTAACCAACAAGGACTTATACACGACTAAAGGTCCTTCGTCAAAAGACTTCGTTGTTTTCGTTAGAGATACCCTTTCCCTTCTTATGTACTACCTTACCTTACATTTCTTTACTCCCTAAGAATTTTTCTTACGACTTTTACTCGAACGCGAGCCTAATCTCGCATTATTCTTTGCCAATGTCTTTTTATTTCAGGGATAAATTGATAAAAATGAAGAATGAATAAATGAAAGAGAAACAGAGAGAGAGAGAGAGAGAAATGAGGAATAAAAAATTGTAAGGAAATAAGAAAAGACTTAAGAAAAAAAGAGAGAGAGAGAAATTCTCTAATCGGTGCTTCGATCACCGGATTGGAGGGTTGTCGTGGTAGAAGCCGAGAAGGATAAATCGCGGTTATTAGCGCGAGATTACGTGGGTTTGCGCTCGGATTGGCTGCACCGTCGATGGGGCCAAATCCAAAATCTATATATCTCGTGGAGCTACCCCATCGGTACTGTTACGACCATCCAGAGAACACGAGAGAGAGAAAGAACGAATGTATAGGTGTTCGAAGAACAAAGAGAGACGCTGGGTTTGCGCAAGGGGGGATGTAAGAAGATTCCGACGCGTGCACATTGTTAGGGGAATCAGATTAGTCTCTGCGAGCCTGATGTATGTCTGCTTCTGGTAACGCACTCTTTCTCTTTCCCTTTTTATCTATATATTTCTTTTCTATTCTTGGATTAAGATCGATCTGACATTAAGTAACCACTAAGCACGGTCCATCGTCGTTAATACTTCTTTTCTAAGCTCGAGCACGCAAGCGAACATCAAGTTAGCTCGTTCGTATATAGTCTCTACATTTAAACAAATCAAATGTAACATTAGTACCAACGCGCTTACCAATATAATTCGACGATAAATTTCTGACTATCTTTATTTTTGCAATTCCAATTGTCAAGTACTCGTGACAATTTTTATTTCCTTTTACACAGGTTCGATTAATTTCTTTATAAACACTTTTTCACATCTATCTAATAGAGTCAAAGATACGATACGAAGATGATCTGTTAAAAAGAAGATTGCACGTGCCCTGTCAACAACTTGTATCTACAACCTACACGCGAGAAAACGTGAGAACACAGATCGACGATTTGCTTCTTAACTTCCCACCCTACCCCACCTTACAATCCCCATCCCTCCCACCTTGCTCGCTCGTTCTTAATTTAATTCTCGTTTCTTCCGCAGCTTGTATAAAATATTCTATAAGCCGATAAATTTCTATGGAATAATAAATGAATCGATGGTAAACGTCTTCTTCTATTTGTCAAGGACGCCAATCGATTCTCTTTTTTCAAGAATATGTCGTCGCTAAAGCGATCGACGTTTCAAATGAATTTTTAAAACACATTCTTCGATTCGTAGAATACGATTTCATTATATGAATAATGAATAATCACTTACGATTTTTCGAGGGGATCGTGGGAGGAATTATTCCGAGTGGTTGATGGTAGTATATCTGTGACTTACCTGAAACAAACAAGATAATTTTCTCGTTAGCGAGCGAGGTTTTAATTAAGATCGGTCTATGATTAAATAATGAGAACTAATCTGATATTGTAATTAATTCATTATATACCATTTTCTAAAGGATTATATTTCAACGATCAGAGAAGTGTAGAAGAGAAATAGAATAATCTCTCTCGAAAGATCAAAGTTTGAAAATAAAATAGGAGGAAGAAGAAGAAGAAGAAGAAGAAGAAGAGGAGGAATAAAAATAAGAGTGCTAATAAAACGGCACGAGCGTAAAATTCAATTCATCGAACGGGAGATATCGCGATGATAGAAAGAGAAAGAGAACGAGAGAATCGGGAGGGAGAGGAGTAGAGAAGAAGGTTCATGGGAAAACCTAGAGGAATGTAAGGTAAAAGTAAGAGTTTAGTGTTGGTTTGAGGTCCTCGCGAATCTCCGAGTTTTCTTCGTGCACCCTCGAAAGGAGCAAACGGTAATGGTACTTGGTGGCAAGACTCCTTCTTTAGTGGTGTGAGAACGGTATTGTCTTTTTACGGCCTCCGCAGGCATCGAGAAACGCGTCCCAACGCGACGCGACGCCCAAGGGAACTCCTTCTCCGTCTTATTCTTGGAGACACCTTATTCTCATCCTCCCTCTCTCTCTCTCTCTCTCTCTTTCTATCTGTTTTACTTTACCACGTTTCACCTCCTCCGACATTATCCGGGAGAGATCACCTTTTTACCGGTCGTTGCGACCTCGTCATTCCGCCCTTATCTCGAGACCCCCACGAGAGTAAGAGTAAGGAAGAAAGAGAGATGGATAGATAGAGTAGAAGAAGAAGGAGAAAGAACACGTAGAGAAAAGAAGAGAGTCCTCGCCCGAAGGGGAAATGTAGGAGACCGTGACGAGGTCGTCAAATCCGCAGGGCGATTGAAAATTATACAGGGATCAGCTTTTACGAGCGGACGCTTTAGCTTGCTGACGTGTCGACTCTTCTACGCTCTTTTGTGTCTTCCTCCATTCCAACGAAGCATTCTATCCACAAATTTCTTTCTAATACTTCCTAAAATTATCCGACTATTATACAGAAATATAAAGAAGCACTTGGTCGAAGTATCTTTCGAAAGGTAGCAGGAGTAGTTTATTAATTACTCGATCATTCGATTCTTTTAATCTTCTTTTTAACGCAAGTATCCTACGCGCGTACTTATGATAAAAAGAAAAAAAAAAAGAAGAAAAAAATATAGAAGAGCGTTCGTAATTGGTCTTTCTGCTTGGACGATGCGCGAGCTCGATGGGATTATAAATTACAAATTATACGCGTTGGATAGCGGCTCGTAAACGTCGCCTTTTCGAGCCACGTAATATTCATGAGATTTGCAAGCTGCGTTGTATAAAACGCGAGGAACGATGCGACCGTTCTGTGTATACGTTGGCGACTATATATATTTATATATATGGATCTCGTTGGACGAGAGAACCATACTCGATTTATTCCTAAACGCGTCGGTCAGATCGATATAATGTCTGCGCGTGTGTATGACTGCTCCATTAGCCAGGACTATATATACAAATAAGCGATATCACCGCGAAGCGTAGACGTTAATCTCGATTTGATGGCTCCTAACTATAAATTGCTTTGGATTTACGTACTCGGATTTATCCAACCTTTTTTTCTTCTTTTCCTCTGCCTCCTCCTCCTCTTTTTCATCATCATCATCTTTTTCTTTTTCGAAAGATATCTTTTTTCATTCCTATTGTTAAAAAATATTTTCTTCCTTCGACAATAAGGATAAGCTTTGATAATGATGTTCGAGTTAATCGAGAAGAAATCATCTACTTGCCCGAGATTAATCGTAATTGTAAATGACATGGGTTACTCGGTAAGACGGTCTTTTTTTTTTCTACTCTCTTACGCGAAACAGATACAAAGTCCAAGGATTACGTGGAAATAAAAAAGTAAGGTAAAAATGAGAAGAGGAGAGGGACAAAAAATGCAACAAGAAGATAAATGAGATGGAGATACGATTAAGAAAGAGAGAGGGAAAGAAGAAGAAGAAGAAGAAGAAAAAGAAAACTATACTGTACTCGTTTATGTCTCATACGATTATAGCGATCGTAAAAGACTGGTACGATAAATTCCGTGACATACGATCGTGTTCATGACTCGTATCATCGCTCGTGTGATATAGTAATTATATGAATTATCGAAAAGACATCGTTCTAATGCTATCGGAACATTCCTTACGTCGTTTACGCGATAAACCAATCAAGAGAAACTGTTGAATGCGAGAATATCTGTGTACGAGAAAGAAAGAGAGAGAGAGAGAGTGTGAACAGATCGTGCAAAAAAAAAAAAGAATAAAGAAAAGAAAATGTAACGAACGTATCGGTCTCATTAAAATGTATGGATAATTTATACCTCGGTCTTATCGTTGGCTTATGTAACACGCAAAAATGTCAAGCAGAGATGATTTTATTCGACGTCTGACCGGTTTTTCCATTCATTTCTTATACGCTTTCAATTAGGACCGTGTATGCACCGTAACGTATCGACAAAATTTCCATTTTCATTGAAAACGAAAGTTTCACAACTTTCTCGAGGTGTAGAAATGAAAAAAAAAAAGAAATGAAAGAACACGATGATAAAACGTTTCCTAATTATTTACGCGCCACTGTGCGCCAGCATTGTTCGTTTCGTTGCACATAAACCGTACCGAATCGCGGCTGCCTTTTGCAGCCCTTGCCGATGCCCGTTTTACGTCTTTAGTTTCGTGAATGGAGCAATTAGCATTCGGTAGTCGAGACTTGGCCATTTAACGCGTATGGTATCAACCACTCCCTTCGACGACCCTCTCGATCGTTCTTTACGAATTTCTTCAAAACTGCATTTAAGCGCGTATTTCTTTTTTATTAAAATACGTTCGCGCTCATTTGTATTTAAATTAAACGCGATTTTGTTTAATTATACGCGTCTTAGTCGTTATTTTTAATTATCTTTCCGTATCACCGAATTTTTACTATCTTTAATTATGTTTCATTCTTTTTTTTTCTTTTTCAATTCGCATAACTCGAAAAGAAAGAGGAGAAGGGTGCGTGTGTGTCGGGGGGTACGAAGACAAAAGAAAACGAAGCGTTTACCGGAGCATAGCTCGAAATGAATCGGCAACTTTTAATTAAGATGGTATCGTCCTCTCGTTTGCGACCTCCCCCTCCCCCCAGGCTTCTCCACTCGTCCTTCTCGTCCCTCCTTCCCCCAGCCCACTTCGGTCTTTCTCGCGAGATCACCGTAAAAGATCGTCCACCGAGGGGTGGTTGGTTGCGACGGGGACGCGGTTAGCATTCTTTTTGTTCATGCCAACTATTCATCATCGGTGACACTTGGAAAGATAGAGGGAGTTGCTTCTTCTTTCGTCCTCGACTACTACACCGTCTCCGAAAGCTTCCCGGCCCTTGGGGGTTTTCTTAATGGACCTCGAGCGTGGTTCACCCTTCACCCCACCGCCACCCCCCTCGCAAGCACATCTCTTTCTCTCCGTCTCTCGTTCGAGTCCTTTCTATCGTCTTCCGTAGACTTTAGCAAGGATTTTAATTTCCAGACTTCGCCCTTTCCAACCTTTCCTCTCTCTCTCTCTCTGTCTCTCGCACTTTCATTCGAAATAACTCGGCAAACTTCCAAAAGTTGGACTCGGAGAACCGTTCGGTTCCTTGTTGTTGTTCCTTTCCGTGATCATTATAAACGTCTAGAATAATCTAAGAACGATTCTCGAAATTGTTATTACGAACTATATAGGGTTACGTAATAAAGAAAGAAAGAAAGAAAGCAAAAATAAAATGGGAGGAACCTAAAGGAAAGAAATTTGCCCCTACCCTGGCCTACCCTTGGTTATATTTAAGGAATTACGCAAAAATAACGGTGGTGGTTAAACGGTCCTACGGTCCAAAGCGAGCGAGCCCGTTGAATCCTGTAATTATGACACGTCGTAAACGTACGGTCTTCCTTCATAAGACCTGCCTCTTCCGGACCTTGAGAAAAGAACTCGTCCCCAAAAACTAAGCGAAACGACCTACTGGACTCTCCCAACGGACACGAAGCTAAACCGCAAAACTTTCGCGTCCATTCACGAGGATGCAAACGAAATCAAAGAAAAGGAACGATCGTCGCGCGCGATACGCTCGATCTTAAGGGAACAAAAATAAAATAAAATATAAATGAAAATTTAACGAAGAAACGAGAGATAGCCCATAGCAAAAATGTGGACGGACGTTTTTATCGTTTCTGCATGTTGGATGCGTGATAAAAAAAAAATAGAAAAATAGCGTCGCGTCGTCGAGGAGGGTAGGTAGGTAAGCCGCAAAAGTACGCGCACGGGAGGAGGAACCGGGAATCGTGCCGGTGTTACAAAGCGCGCGTAAATAATAAATACCGGTGTGTCTCTCGAGGTGTTGCGCATCGGAGAAGAAAGACTGCTAAAAGAAGACAAA
Organism: Polistes fuscatus; assembly: GCF_010416935.1. Taxonomy (NCBI): domain Eukaryota; kingdom Metazoa; phylum Arthropoda; class Insecta; order Hymenoptera; family Vespidae; genus Polistes; species Polistes fuscatus. The sequence goes on from NW_025113104.1 coordinate 2,003,987, forward strand.
GATGAAGATAGAAAGGAAAAAAGTAGGACCGAGGGTGAAGGGTATAAAATAACGTAATCATGGGTAAGCGCGCGACGTGTGACGCGCGTGCCTTCGTCGAAGCGTGCGAAAAACGTCGGAAAGGCTTTTTCCCCGTAACGTAAAAGGAGAGAAAATTTCCCGTCCTGTCGTTTTAATTCCCATAGGAGTAAAACACATACACGCATATAAGAGCTAGAACGAACGAACGAACGAACGAACGAAGCCACGAGAAAGTTGTGTAGCGAAATAAAGGGAGAAAAAAAAAGAAGATAGAGGATGTGGGTAGATCGAAGTCCAAAAAAGAAGGAGCCAAGGGAGGGGGAGTAAAAAGAAAAAAGAGAAAAACGACGAAGAAGAAGAAGAGAAGACGCTAGGACGGACGAGCCACCAAGACTGCTGCTGTGCAGGTGGCTGCCTTCTCCTCCCCCCTCCCCTTCCTCCTATTCCACCCAACGTCCCATGGGAAACGCTGATAAAAACAAATGGCGCCGCGAAGAGGGTGAACTCGAAGAGAGAAGGTGGGAAGAGAGAAAATAAAGAAATTACTTGGTGCCGCGCCCCGTGTAAACATTGCCGATGAATGGACGAGAAGCTCGTTCCTTTCCTTGGGGATGAACTTTTCCCCGCCACCCACCTACCTACCCTCTCCCTCCTTCCGTTCCGTTCCGTTCCGTTTCGTTTTTTCTTTTGTCTTCCTTATCTCTCTTTTTCTTTTTCCTCGCGGGTTTAATCAGAGCGAAGGTTTTATCGAAGGATACGAGTGATCGATTATCGTTGTCACGTGTCACAAAATCGTCCTCCTACCAATCGATTCCCATTTCTTACGAGACATTTTTTTTTCTTCGCTCCAGATATTTATCCACGTAAGATTACTTTTGGATTAATCTCGAGAGATCGAATATTCGAAGAGACATGATAAACGAATAAACTTATCTCCGAAAATGATAATATAAAGTTGAGCATTCGTTCTCGTTACGATGTTTCGTATACGCGACTCTATCAAAAAAGAAAAGCAACGAGAAAAAGTAAAGGAGAACAACTCCCATTGAATATTTAAGCTTCAATTTCATAGCGTTTCGCGCGCGAGGTGGGTGCCTTCGTCGTCGTCGGAGACATATTAAAAAAAAGAGAGTAATAAAGAAAGAGAATGCGAAAGGAGATGAAGAAATTGCCAAAGGAGGGCAACAACCCATATTCGCTTGGCTCGTACAATGCATTCGGAAGGAGGAGGAGGGGACGAGGGTGCCGAAACACCGAATATAATATCCCTATTGTCTAGTTGTTGCTTTTTTCTTCTCTCTCTCTCTCTCTTGTCAAACGTTATACGCGATTATTATTCATTATATCTTTGCTTCCTCTATCTTAAAAAAAAAATAGGAAAAGAAAAAAGCACAAATCCCTTATGGTATCTCCCATATAAGCAAGTATACGCGTTTTGAGTTATCGGTAGACGCGTGGAAACGCCATGAATTGCAAATCATGCGCAAGAGGTTGTTGGAAACGAGAATGAGAGAGAGAGAGAGAGAGAGAGACGTATGTGCCAAAAAGCAAGAGAAATTTTGCATGCATAGTCACCCCTCGTGACTTCTATCTTTCTATTCCTTTTTATTTTTTCTTCTTCCTTCTTTTTACTCATAGTACAAAGTTTTCCCTTCCTTCCTTCCTTCCTTCGTTTTTTTTCTTGCTCTACCTATTCTCTGGTCGTTCGCCATTCGTCTTTCTTCTACGTCATATCGTTACGGTTATGGCATTAGGCACACGAGGCTAAAGTACAAACGGTTATTTCGTTGGAACGAGCTTCTCGCACGGCACGAGCACACAAGCGGGAAATACTTTCCCTGTTTTCGGTACGGGGAATGATAACGGGCGAAGGTTACGAGGGGTTCCAGTAAAGGATCCATCGAATTTTCCGGTTACAAGTTCGAAAGCGGTAGAAAAGCCTTTCCTTCGCGATAGATAAAACTAACGCGAACGAGATAGAATTGAGATTTTGTTTTTATACATGATTTCATATTATTTATAATTAAACTATACACGCGTATACACGCGTATAAATATTTTCAAGTATTATCATTTTTCTCTAATATTTTCTATTTTATTACTTCACAAAGGGGAATAATTAAAAGACAACTAATGACTCGGCGAGTAGAGACAAAGGGTTCATTTGCGCGAAGCGGCAGGTGTACGATCTTTCCTCTTCCTCCTCGTTCCTTCTTTGAAAGCTCTCTTACTCCTGTTTATCACTCGACTCTCTTCCTCGACGAACAACGCATCTGCTTCCAAAAGAGAAAGACGGAGAGATAGTAGAAAGAGAAGGATAGAAGATGCCGATTCGAGCGTCAGCAGCGAGAGGAAGAAAAAGACGGGGCAAAGTAATTAACATCGTCCGAAGAAACTTTCCATTACGAAACCATTAGGCAGCCTCTCCTCTCGCTCTTCGAAAGCCGATGGATTATTCTCTCCTACCGTGATCGTCGACCTTCCAGCGATCGAAGCAACAACCTTTATACCATCTAATCTAACATTAGGTATAATTTTCATTAGTTTCGCTAAACGCAAAGTAATACCAATTCAAAAGTAACACGTGCCTGGATCGAAAACGTTCAAGGTACCATGCGTTTGTTAACGTTATCCGAATATTTCCAAGAATATCGTGGGTTTAAGATTAATGTTGTGGGGTGAGTTTGACGAGTCTAATGGATGAACGACGAGATTCGATGGATCGTGCACGCGAACGGCTGTCAGAAGGAGACGGTCTCTCTTCATCAGATATCCCGACAAGAGGATCCAAGCCGGTAACCGAAGGGCCTATACTCTCTCGCTCCCTGAAGTACACCTACTATTCTGCCCTCGAACGCTCGTGAGATCTCGAGTTTAGCATCGAGCAAGCACTACAACGGGTTCTCTTGCTCCACCACCCCCTAAGGCCACCCCTGACTGCGTCGACCTTAAGATATTAAGTACTTTACCCGCGATTAGATCTCTCATTGTGCGGCTCGGTGTCAGACAAGCGGTTCGTTAGGCCCCAGGGAGTAAACGAGAAGGAAAGAGAGAGAGAGAGAGAGAGAGAGAGAGAGTAACACTGGACAGAAGGAGAGAGAGCGGAGAATTCAAGAGACAATGCCGGCCTAAGAGACAATTGCTCCAAGTGAGAGAAAGAAAGAGAGAGAGGGAGAGGGACAGAGAGAGAGAGAGAGAGAGAGACTGTCTTCTTAACTGCTGTATAATTTCCTGCAACGACACCTTCATTGTGCGCAAGGCATTTCATTCTTATCGCCTGGATGCCACCATGGTTGGAAAGGGTAGAGTTGGATAGTAAGAGAAAGAGAGAGAGAAAATCGGGGTTGTGGAACGTCATGAATGGAAGCAGAAATGCAAGGAAGGAATTTCGAGCTTTCACGGGCTTGTTCGAGACTCGGTTAGACCGATGTCGCTCTTCCGAGTGATTTCCTTTCAAAAAAAAAACAAGAAAAAGCATATTTAATTCTCTATCTTGATATTATGTTTTCAAAGAATATATTTGATTTTACATTGGATCGTTTTTATCGTGAAATTGATTCGAGTTATATACGGTATTTTATTTTATTTTCTTTTTTCAAATTCGTAATGAAGTAACCGAGTTTAACAGGTAAGATAATTCATTCGGATTTAATCGAGATAAGGAATTAAGTGCTAACGATTAACATATAATGGGCTATCGTGTTAAAGATCGTTGGATCGAGATTGGAACGGAAAGATATCTAAAAGTCGTGCGAAGATTCTAAAGAATATACAAAACCACGTCAGAGCAGACTTTTAAAGCGTTTGAAATTTTTTCTAACGCGTTACAACGTTCTCCTTTTTTCTCTTTTTCTCCCACGTTAGTTGAAAACGAGAAAGATGGGACCGTGGCTGCACTCGAAAACCTTCGAATAGAACCAATCACCGAACTTAGTCGTGCTGCAAACGTTGTCGTCCCCCCTTTTCTTTATTTTCTTTTTTTTTTCTTTTTTCAAAGAGAGAAAAGGAATTCGAGGGGTCCCAATTCAAAGAGAAAACCAGAACAGATTCACAGTTTGTTTTCTCAATGAAGGTAAACCTTTAAGTGATCCACTCGAAGGGGATGCTTGAATTAAGCAGACAACAAATAACGATTCCAACTATTATCCCTCTTCTCAATTCTTTTTATAATCGAGTGAAAAATATTTAAAAAAAACTTAATAACTTTTTTCGACTCGTCCAACGTACGACGCTAAAAACACTTTTCAATTTTGCCAATTTATTTTCTATCCTAACTTGTTTTATTTCTCTCTTCTAATCTACCGAGAAAATCTTTGATAAAGCCAAGAATTTCGATTTAATCGTAAAACCGTGAAGGGAAAGGGCACGACGAGACCTTTTCAAAGCGAAATATCGGTTCGGGTTTCTCACAGAGACGACGACGACGCGATGCATCGATCGACAAAGTACCAAGAAGAAACGCGGGAGATGCTAGAGGTGGAAGAGAAGAAAAGAAAGAGAGAGAGAGAGAAAAAGGAAAAGATGGACAAAGTGAGAGGAGGAGGAGGAGGAGGAGGAGGAGGAGGTAGAGAAGGTGGAGGGGCTTAAGCGTTTTTGTAGATTCGCTACGCAAGCCGACCGCAAAATCAGGAATGAATGAAGAAGTGACACAATGCAACGGTGCAGACATTCAGAAAAAGAGAGTAAGAGAGAGAAAGAAAGTGTCTAGCGCCCTGTGGAAGCCAACCCCCTTTTTTCAGCCGCATCCCTTTCGGACCCTTCACTCTCCGTTTCTTTATCCCTCTCTCTTTCTCTCTTTCTCTCGCATAGACTTTTTCTCCTGAATAGAACAAGTAAGAGAGAGAAAGATAGAATAAAAAGAGCATAGAGAAGAAGCAGGTCGTTTTAAAGAGATCGTTGATGCGTAGCAGCAACGTAGAGAGAAGCAAGGAAGGTCTAGGTTATGTATTTCCCTCTTCATTGTATATCATCGTGCACAAGAAGAGGCCCCCATGCTTTTCTATATAGAATACTATCGACATGTGACGGATCGCCGTTACGGAAATATGCCAAGCAAGAGTCAAACGTAGAAGAGATTTTCTTTTGTACCTTTTCATTAGAGTTATAACAATTTTTTCTCAAGTATGTTTCATATTTTCTATAAAAAGATTTATATTTAATAATTAATAGGTAATATAGCAAAATATAATTATGGAAATTCGGTTCGATGAACTGAAAATAATATCGATCGATCATGAAAACACCTGAACGATTCGTTTATTCGTGGATCGTCGTCGAGAATCGATCGAGAGGAACGATTCGCGACGGTTATCGACGTCTCACCTTTTTCTTAATCCGATTAAAAACATTTTTCTTTCTACTTAAATATTTTGATTTTATTATTCTTTGAAACCGTAATTATCGGCTATCTCCTGGCTTAATTACGTAATAAACGAGAGAAAAGAAGACGAAAATGCACGGTAGACGGATTCGTCGTATCGTAATGACGTAAAATGGCGAATAATGGCGTGGCCTCGACACGAGCATCCTCCCCATTTTCCATCCCCCTTTTTCCAGCCCTTCTCACTCTTTATCTTTCCAAACGTTCGCCATTTTCTCTACTCTCGCGGAGCGTTATTTCGTCGGTTCCCCGCGTTTTCAATCATACACATCGGTGAGTTTCATTATTACCGAATTTAGAGTCTATCTTCCTACTCCTCGATCGATAAAATCGTTTCGAACTTGAAATAAATTAAATCCGTTGCCAGTCCGTCGAGTTTGTTTCCTTTCGATTCTCTTCTATTCGATTCCATTTGATTCGATTCGATACGATACGTTCTTTCCTACCGACCAACAAGGAATTTAAAAGAGTTCGAGTTAAAGAGAATTAGAAGGTGTTGTTCTAGAGAGAGAGAGAGAGAGAGAGAGTTGAAAGCAAGCAAAAAGTAAAACAGACGAGCGTATATAAGCGTGCATTGGCGAGCAACGACGCTTAAAAGCGGCGTTAATTGCGCGAATGAAACGAGATAGCGTACGAGGCAAGTGCCGGGCGAGTTTTCGTGACAGGCGACAACGTATCTTCTTCATGTACATGACCCACAATTCTTTTCTCCTTTTTTTTCCCTCTTCTTCTTTTTTTACTTTTCCATTTTTGTCTTCTTTTTATTTTCTTCCACGTTTCGCAAAGTTCTCCTCCTCTCGACGAGACGACGATCCTCGAAGCCCACGATGCGTTCTCGTTCGCGTAATTACCAAACGACAATGTAACAATACCCTAACTTACACAAACATAGAAACGATCAAATGGATAATAATACAATAGAAATTCTCTCGAAAGTTGAAGCGATGAAAAGTTTATCCGCGTAACAATCAAACGTACGAGTGACACGGACACGCGCGTGCTGATGCGAAGAGAGATGAACTAACAACGAATGAAGAAACGAAAGGCTCGTTTCTATGCTCGAGGAAAGACACCGGTTGTTGATCGCTCGCCAACGCGTCTTTTGCACCGTTACCTCCGTATTTACTCTAATTCCGCGCATAGAGTTTACTACGTGTTACAAACACGTCGATTACGAGCCTCGCGTGATCTCGCGTGCACCCACATGCACCATTTTCTTGCCAATTATACTCGAGGATAAGGACCTACCGCAAAATCGGCCTTTACAACCACACCTCTTCTCTCTCTCTCTTTTACGTTAAACGTTCCAGATGTAAAAAAAAAAAAGGGATTTACGTACTCGGAAACTAATCGTTAAGTCTTGCACTCCTTAAAGCGTTCAATCGTAAAGTTTAGACTAGAAACTTAAACTAAAGCACGCGGTATTCCATTTCTATACATGTATCTTTCTTATTTTCTCTTTCCTTTTTCCTTTTTATCTTATTTTTATCTAGCTATCTACGTCCCTCTTTCTTCGCGTCACGTTTACATCGTACACGCAATAAAAGTCACGTCAAAGAGGTGCTCGAGGACGAAACGACCGACAAAAAATTGAGGAAACCCGGCTGCAAGCCTCGAATGAGCCCGTGGATGAACGAACGCGAGACTTTCATTCTCTCCCTCTCTCTTTTGCTTTCTCACGCGTTCCGTTTCCACCATGAAACGGGCAGACGCGTAAACGCAAGCACACGGCCTACTCTCTTTACGGCCGTACTTTGTGGTTTTGGAAAAAGTTTCTTACGTTACTAAATCCTCCTCCTCCTCCTCCTCGAAACCCTCAGTGATTCTCTTCTCGATCAAACTAAACCGTTATATCTTATTCGAATTTTTATCTCTCTAAGACAAGACGATATCGTCGATGAACTACGATAGGGTAGAAATATCCTACGTACAATTTTTCACGAATTAAAAACGGCTTCGCGACTAATTAAAAAAAGAAATGTATTGAGAAAGAAAAAAGGGAATAAAATAAAAGCAACAAACGAGCAACGATGCAATGTCGTTCGAGCGGAATACCTTCGTTAAGAGCGCATACTCTCTGCTCTCCTCTCCTCTCCTCTCTCTCTCTCATCTCATCTCATCTCGAACTCGTGCGCGCGGGAAAAAGATGACAAATAGATGGCGGACGAGGAGGAGCGTGTTAAAAATACGATTTTATGGTGTACGGAAACGTTTCTTCTTGCTGGGGACGTCGTTACGGCGTGATTCATCGAGTCGATCGTCACACACACGCACACACAGACGCGATCTTTCCTCTGTCCACTGTCGCAAAGTAAAAGGACGCATCTTCTTTTCATATGCATGTGTGCATATGAGAGAAAAAGAGACTATGCGAGCACGTCGACTTTAGTCTCGTTCGCGAGTCACACGTGCGCGCTCATGAACGCGTAAAGTGAAATCTCATACAAGCCGGTCGGGGACAGACACACTTGTACACCAATACTACTACTACCACTACTACTAATACATGCACAAATAAAATGTTAGTTCGCGCGAGATGAGTCGCGCGTGTGCGTGATCCCGAGGCTCTGCGGTTATTTTAACAACGTGGCAACCTCTTTGTAGACCGCACGCTTGTAAACCAAGAATGAAGTCTGTTCGTTGGGGAGAAAAAAATAATTCTCCTCTGCCAACCTCCCCGCCCCCCGTTCCCCTATCTCTTTCTATTCCTCCTCCTCTCTCGTACTATTTTTTCTTTTTCTTACATCGCTCATACGAATTCTAATCTAAACTCTTCTTTGATTCTTACTCGATGATAAAAGTGTATGCATTGAAAATAATATGTTCGAGAATACGCGCGTATATTCATTTAAAAGATAAGACGAAAAAGTTTTCGGAATATGCGGCTACTTTGAAATTCATCGAATCGTTCGCTGACGTATTTTGTGTGCGTGTGCGTGTCTCTCTCTCTCTCTCTCTCTATCTCTCTATTTCTCTTTCTTTCTTTTACATACGCGATTCCGCGTGAGTCACGCTCTAAATTTAGAGAGTCGTGGAGGCGTGTTCGAACACACGCGAGAGAGACCGAGCAAAAATATGTCATATACTCATCTTTATATCCGCGGCTATGTAGACAGCGTGCTACGGGCTAGAACGAGCGAGTGAATGAAAGATAGAAAGAGAAGGATGTGTTAGCAGAAGGACGATGTGTCTTTTATCCCGTAGACGCGATGTGTGGTCCAGCAGTTAAAGTCGTTCGAATCGCCCGCCGCGAAGAGCCTCGTCGAACGCCGCCATCAAAATCCAATGGTGAACAGACCGCTTCTTCCCGTTTACTGCGAACACGACCTAACACGAAAACCAAGAAAGAAAGAAACGGAGAAAAGCCCAATATGTGTCTTTATTTATAGCCGAATAACAACTCCGATGATAACAAATTGAACGGCGGTAGTGATCGTAACCGCGTCGAATGATCCTTTTGATGAACGATTCTTCAAACTTTCCGCCTAGGAAAATATTCGTCGTCAATGTTTTATTTGTCGGAAAAAGAAACAAAGAAAAACGAAAGAGTAAGTGTGAGTAATATATGCGTTCATTTATTAAATAATCGACTAAACTATATGGAATAATTATACCGATCTGTTCAAATATAAAATATGGGAGAATTAGATACTTCCACCATGTTATTATTTCTCGTTACTTTCCGAAGCTACTACTTTCCCCAAAAATCCCTGATTTTTTAATGACTTAACTGAACTCTACGATTTAACGTCGACAAATATAATATTAGGTATACGCAGAAGTATAACAAATAATTCGTAGAACACGGGCATAGATATGTATCTGTATTTAACAACGATAAGCACGCTATATAACATATTGAATATTAAAAATATTTTTATCGTCTTTCGTTTGGTCGTTAGTCGGTTCTGTTATCTCAACTAAAAAGAAATTTATGCGAATAACCAACTAACTAACTGACGTACGAATGTACTGCGTAAAAAACATACAACGAACAAATAAAACAAAATACATCGCATGGAAATATACGTCGTACGGTGAATTACGGGAGGCATTCGTATTTTCCCTGTCAAATTAAAACAATCTATATTTTCTTGTAATACGATATTTCAAAATTCTTATCGAACGAGTCAAGATTAAATTCGTAAGAATAAATTCGCGTAAGAAAACAAAAGAAAGGATCGCACAAGTGGTCGAATCTCGACAACGATTGAACCAGAGAACGTCGAACAATGGCTGCTCGAGTTATGGAAAGAGGGTTGTTCAAGGAAGGAAGGAAGGAAGGAAGGAAGCAAGCTAGAGGAAAGAGGGATGAGAAAGAGGGGGTGGAGGGGGAGGATAAGAAGAAGAGTTTAGAGGCGAGCCCCGTGACAAGCCCTCTTTCTCGTCACGGCAAAGTTTCATCACCGACACGACGCAAACTCATTCACTCCCCAGGCCCTACTCTCTCTCTCTCTCTCTCTCTCTCTCATTTTCTCTCTCGAGTCGAGCCCTCCTCAACTACTGGAAGAACTTCCAGCAACAACTTTGACTCTCCTCCTCGTTTATTCCGGCTGACTGCACGTTCGTTCGTTCCGGGCTCGGGCACCACCAAAAGAGGGATAGGATACTCTCTCTCTCTCTCTCTTTCTCTCTCACTTTCATCCCCTTCGCCCGTTTTCCACCACACGGCCATCTTTCGCTCTTAAAAAACTCAGGAATATAAATTTCGATGGGTGCCACGATCGTTCGATGAATCTAACCGAGTTAGAGCCCGTTCGTTCGTTCGTTCGTCGCCTCGTTTTTACGCTAAACGAAAGAACGATAGCGATCGTTTTAACTCGAATCAAGAATCTTCCTTTTTTCTTACGATCTACTGGAAAATGATTATGTTTCTTTTTCTCGTAAGAGAAAATAGAATGAACGAAATAAGAAATTGAAAATAATAATAGAAAAGATTTTCCGATGATCATGATAAAAGTATGAAAATGTTAGCGTATAAAAGATCGCAAGGGGGAAGAACGAAGGGGTGGGAGGTTTCGTTGGGAAAGTGAAGGAAATAGGATGAGAAGCTAGGTAGTTTACGTAAGGGTGAAGAAGCTCCCGGTGTTCCCGTAGGAAGGTAAAAGCAAGCAAGAGCGCGGAAAGGAAGACGTTAGGAGAGGAACGAGGAAGAATTAGCTAATGGCGCACGATGAATCCGTAATGGGTTTGTGCTGTTCTTCTCGGTGTTTCTCGGGGGGGTTGGACGCATCCCTGGGACTTCGAACTCTTCCTTTACTTGCGCTGTTTGCCCATCGACGCGACGCTGAAACGCGTGGAAAGACGAACAGACACCGAGAAAGAGTAAACGAAAGGGAGAGAGAGAGAGAGAAGGAAGGAAACATAATACCCGAAGGAATGCAGAGAAGATGGAAGCTCGGATAGAAAAGGGATCTTCTCTTGTAAGTAAAGGGAGGATGAAAGCGGGCTGGGGGTAAGACGAAAGCAAAACGGAGGAAAGAAAAGAGGTGGTTTGGCCACTCTCTCGCCAACTGGTGAATCCTTGCGGAAAAGCTTACAAGAGTAAAAGAGAGAGAGAGAGAGAGAGAGAGTTGAGCTTTCGTTGAAGTGCTGTTTGCGGCTGTTCAAGAACAAACTCCTCCCTTTTTCTTTATCCTCGGAAAACTGGCAACAAACGTGTTGCTCTACTCTAGTCTACTCGGTTCTAACTCCTTTTTCTTTTTCTCATTCTTATTCTTATTCTTCTTCCACTTCGACAATACTTCGAGATTGTTTCGTATAGGAACGAGAAACGTTTTATCGCAAATATCTTTCCTTCCTCTCCTTCCGCCGATTCGCGTATCTCTAAAAGTTTTCGGGAGAGGGTTTCTTACCGAGAAAAGTAAAAAACCACGAGCCAAAATATATGCGAAGAATTTTATGAAGAGAAAAACGTATTAGGAAATATTCAGACAAATCGAATACGCGTTCATCTATCGTTGATCGTAATTAACGATCGTCGAGAGAATTATTCGTGGAATCAATCTAAACTTATCTACGACGGGCGTGTATTATGCGAAGAAAGAAACAAAAATAAAAGAAATCGCGTTAATTGCCGTCGTTTAAAGCACTCATCGACGAGAACGAACGAGCGTGAGATAATTATTAAATGATACTCGATATCGCGTTTAGACTCTGGACACTGACGCGAAAAAAAAAAGTTACATCGGAAAAGTATGCTTGTAATTGTGGTTAATTAAATGGTGTTAGGTCCGTTTAAAACGTGCGAACAAAATTATCTTTCTCTCCGAGCTTCGTTATTTCAAGCAGAAGTAGAATTTTTATCGCGGATAAGGAATAACATAAATTTAAATTGATATCGCGTTTCCCGCAATTTCTTGATTAATTCCATTGACGTTGTTCCGTACAGTAAAACTCATAGACGATATCTCGAATAGGTTAGAAAGTATCTAATCTCTGAGCTATCATCTTTTCTTGACACCCGGTAGTCGAGAGAAGCGGGAAGTTAATATTCGCAGAATTCATCTTTCTCTTTGTTTTTTTCTTTCTTATGCCTGTGGTAGCGCTCGTGGCAGACTTCGCGGTAATTCTTAAGCTATCCTCCGACTACTAACCGGCTGACAGTGTAGAGAAAAAATCTCGATGCTTCCGAGAAGACAATCAAAGAACCGAATGGCGAGCCAGCCAGCCAGCCAGCCATTTGGGCATGACGACTTTCAAAAAATATAAACCGCGTCGATACGCACGCGAAGCTCCCATAGCGGATATACAACGTATATGAAAAGCAGAAGAAGAAGAAGAAGAAAGAAAGAGGGTGCCCTTAGGCTTCCGTTATCTTGCGTATTTTTAAACAGCTGTCGAACGACGGTGCCCAATTAGAAAATTGAACGAATTAAACGATCCCGACTTTAACTTCCCAAATTTTCCATAATTTTCTCCAATTTTCTCACCGAATTTTTCGAAAAATGATTTTATACGATGTTAACGAATAAGAAAAAAAAGAAAAAAAGAAAAAATATACGAGTCAAAGTATGCACATTATAAATCTAAAGTTATGTTTATTAACGTTGATAAATATCGATAATTATAAACGATAATATCGATGTATCGTGATGATAGAGATACGATTAGTATAGATATAGTGTATTCAGGGGTAGGTGTGCGTATAGCACGCATCGCAGGTGGATGTCGATATCTCTATCAGTAATATCTATAATTAGAGATTAATATCTATCAATATCTATCCATATGTCAATATTAATGTCATTAAATTTCGATCTATCGATAATTCGTGAAATACTCTACGGAATCATATATACATTCGCATAACTATTACATCTATCAACCGAGATCGTTATTATAGTAATAGTAGCAGTAATAACTAGACATAGTAAGTATCCAACCGAATCGATTATTAATATCTAATTCAAGTTTATACATAATCTTAGATGTATCATCGCTCGAAAGGAACGAGTTTCGCGCTTACAAAGATGCCGCAGTTGCGGTTAATGTTTCTAAAGGTGGCAGCGGAGGCGTCTTCGAACCTTATCTTTTGTACTAATCGAAATCACGTAGGCGATTCGCGATCGCGAGTTATTTGCATCATCCTCTTCGCATTTTCTTTCTTTTTCTTTTTCTTTCTTTCGTCGATCGCAAATCGCATTGTGTGTTAATCAACGCGAGACTCGCGGAAACGGCGTTTCCTTCGGTGCCAGAACGAGATCTCGTCTCGTATTTCTTCGAGAGGAACGAGCCCCGTGAAACAAGAATAATAAGAAGAAAACGAGAAAGAAGAAGAAGATAGTCTCTCTTTCTTCGAGTGGTCGAGAACCATAAGACAAGGATATTAGTGTTCGTTCAAGACGGTCAGGTTAAACGCGAACATCTCACGCGATCTATTCGCCAAAACATTTCATTCCTCGAATCTTCCAAACTTTCATCTCGCGACCCCGCGCGATTAATAGTCGACTAATTTACCTACGCGCGATTAACGGAAAATAATAATACAAACGCGAAGAAAAACAAAATGTCAGTTAAACGAATTGAAAATCGCGTACGAAATCAACGCGGAAGATAGGAGAAAGACGAGGGATGAGGCGTGGGGTGGGTGTACGTACGAGTTGGTCGATAATGCGGTCACCGATACCCAGGCTAGATTTGGCAATCGTCCGTAATTGCGTCGATATTTCACATAAGCCGCTTAATTGATTTTTCTCGCGACTCTGCATGAACCTCCTGCCCCCTCCTGCCCCCGCCTGCCCCCTCGCCAATCGCCCCTTCCCTTACGCTGTCAAACTCTGTCTCTCTCTTTCTCTCCCTCTCTCTGTCCTACTCTTTTATTTTTTATGCGTGTAGAGAGATATGCATGTTCGTTTGCGAGAAGAGTGAGGGAGGAGAGGTAGGCCATATTTACGAGTATTTTTAAATCGTGCGGAATAAGCGACGTTTATTAGGATGCCGATGAATCGACGGGCTGCGAGCGTAATTTTGAAATCCGCTATTGGCAAAGGCTCGTCGATAAATAATAATCTCGATATACATATATGTACAATACGTACGAGCGTGTATGTACGTACGTGCGGAATTATATACAATAAGATTAGTATATATTGTATTTACGCATGAAATTGATGACGCACGAACGAAAGTAAAAAAAAAAGAATAAAAAACAAAAAAGAAAATTTTTCTCTACATTTGGATTAAATAATGTTACGTTATAATATAATATATATATATATATGTAGAATATATGTGCAGAAAAAGAAAAGGAACGAACGTTTATGTAAGAAGTAAATAAATTATGCGTATTTAAATGGAGGGAAAACAAAATATTCAAAGAATATAAAAAAAGTATAAACGTTTACACCGACAAGATCGAATTATACTTAAGTACATAACATTTAATTAACTCGAATTAGAAAGTCTCTTGACTAGGTAGAAAGAAAAACGATTAACCTGGTTAACTCGCGTAGAATCAGTCTCTCTTTGTGCATTCGAGGAAAGAAATTTTATCGAGCGTGTCGATGAGAGAGAGAGAGAAGGGAGAATAGGAGAGAATCGATTATAGTTGCAACAATATTTAACGATTTCGTCGACGAGCATATCTATGAGAAAGAAGTGGGGAAAAAAGAAGGGTAAAAGAATCGACGATAGTTGTAAGAATTTTTAACGATTCGATCGAATACAAAATTATATAAATAGAGTAAAGATTTTTCTAATCAAAAGGAAAGAAACATTTACCGAGAAACGTGGAATCGAGGAAGACGATAACGCAGGAGGGAAATTATTCAAATCAATGAACCCTGACAGTCTCTCTGCTACGAGTTAGCTGCTAAGGAATGAATTGTGCGTTGGGAAAGAAAGATAGAGAGAAAAGAAAAGAAAGAGAGAAAGGGAGAGAGAGAGATTAGAAACATAATAAACAGTAATATTAATGAGCGTGCCACCCGCTGTCATGTCCGGCTATCGACCATCCTGCGAGCCATCGATACCCCTGATACGATACGCCAATGACGCAAGTTTATTATTCATTAACATGCCAATTAAGTTCGTTGTCGTATTGCTCGATCTGACTCGATTTCTCTTTCCCTCGTTCTCACTTAAAAAAAGAAGATACGTATACATAAATAATATGCATCTCATTCCCGATTATACTCGTCGAAAGAAGAAAATCCGTGAGAAGAAACTTTTAACCCAAATATAATTTTCCGTTCTTCTTTATTTTTTTCTTATACATTTATAAAACCCCTATAATTATCTCGAATAAATTATAACTTTGATCGATGGATTGTATCAATCGAGACGAGGTAAAAAAAAAGAAAATGATAATCGATCGGAAGAAAAGTTAACAGTACAAAGTCGATCGTGGACGAAACTCGAAAAGCACGCGTCGATTAAACGCGAGAGATTTTAAGCGTCCAATAAAAATCACGAACGAAAGGCCGAAACGATCTCAAAGTCGTGTTTCCAAAGGTTTTAACTAAGTTTCCCCTTTCTCCATGGAAAAAAGGGGGTACAAGGCGCAGAAGTTCACGACATGAAGGCCTCATTATGCTGCTTCGAGCGGGAGGACGGAAAGAAAGAAAGAAAGAAAGCAAGAATGGAAGGAAGAAAAAAAATAATCATGGACCGATAACCGGCCGATACGGCCGGCTCGCTGAAAACACAGAAAACAGAGAATCAGCCTCATTACTTCTATCTTCCTCCCTCCCACCCCCTCACTCTAACTCTTTCTCTCTTTCATTCTCTTACTCGCATATGCCGATTTCCAGGAATTCTCCGTGATCTTTGGTCCCCGTACACGCTTTAACACACTCCCTCTCCCTCTCTTTCTTTTCTACTTTTTTTTTTCTCTCTTTTATTTCTTTCCATCCTCGGCAAGAGCTGATAGTTGTCAGAAACCGGAGGATATCTTCTCCGGTCCCTCCTAACACTCTCTCTCTCTCTCTCTCTTCTCGTTTTCTGTCCAAGAAAGAGACGGTGTCGACGAACCGTCGATTAAGGATCTCCACTCGCACGAAAAGTCCAACGTTGAAGGTTGTTACGAAGGGTCTCCCGACAGTCCCCGTAGCCGGTGCTCTCGCTTGACAGGATACGTTCCCGGCAAATCGAGAAGGCCGATCTGCTTCGAACTATCCGTGGAAAAAAAGAAGAAAAAAAAAGAAACCAAAGAGAGAGAGAGAGAGAGAGAGAGAGGTTCGTGGGAGAAGCGAATATTTGTCCACTCGAGAAACTTTACTGACGACCGTTTTGTTTTCTTACAATGTTCGCGTATCTTTTTATAAAATCTATCCATTTCTTCTAAAAGAGAGAGAGATCGACGCGTGGATGGCTAATTAAAAAATTGTCATTGATTAACGACGATAAGCGAACGCATTAATCGCACAAAATATTCATCGATTTATATTATATGTTTGAATTGTCGATAAATGTTTGTTAAAACTATAAATACGTTTATGCAAACAAACAAAGAAATAATATAACACGCGAGCCAGGAATAGAAAAGATGAAATACTTATTGCTATTATTATTACTGCCATCATTTACTCGAGTTGATATCGCGATCGATTCTATTAGACGCGATAGAATCTATTCTAACTTCTAAAAGGAGGAACAGTAACGTGTTTATCCACGAGCGATTGCGACACGATATGTTAATATCCCGTACCATACCTTTCCCATGTATCCCGCTATAAACTCTTATTGGATAAATAACAAAAATAATTCTAGGAAAAATATAGAATATTTATATCGCGACCATAATGATAGAAAATGGTGCTTTACGAAAATTGCTCATTACGAAATTTTATTCCAAAGACACTTATCGTAAATAAAAATAGCAATTAAAAAGAGAGAGAGAAAAAAGAAATAGAGAGAAATAAAAAGAAAAAGAGAAAATACATCAATAAGCAATATAAAATAAATCTGCATTTATGTATTTGCGTAAAGTTTGAGAGGATAGAAAAAGTTCGTAGAAAAATATTTTTCAACAAAATTCGTGCAGCTATCCCCTTTCAAAAATGAAAAAACAATAAACTACAAAAAAATAGACAGAGAGAGAGAGAGAATATTTCAATAAACTACATAAAATAAATCTGCATTTACGTATTTGCGTAAAGTTTGAGAGAATAGAAAATTCGTTTGAGAGGATAGAAGATTTATTTTTACAAAATTCGTATCGATGATCCCTATCGAAGGTGAGGAAAATATTAACTAGAAAAAAAGAGAGAGAGAAAATATATGAATAATATAATTGTAACAATGTAAAATAATTGATATTCTTGCATTTGCGTATAGTCCGATATGATAGGAAATGTGTGTGAATTTTAATTACGAAATATAATTCCAATGATCCTTATCGATAAAACAATAAAAAGTAAATATGTATTTATGCATTTATGTATAGCTAATACGTAATATTAGCGTAAGGAGGAAAAATTGCGTAATTTGTACAGTCGATGAAATGAGGTAGAAAAAGAAACTATCGTCATCGGATAAATGGAATTGAAAATGAACGTGTCACGAGGCACTGCGCGTGTTTTTAGAATTAAATATACGTGCTTAGATAAGTAACGTAAAATAAATACGACTACACACACTTACCATATTATTTTACAAACGTTATATATTCTCCCGATATTAAAAATAATATTACAAATAAATAGAACGTTATCGATAAACATTTATTTCCTAAGAAATCAATATAAAATAAAATAATAATGGAAGGAAAGTTGAGCGGCATTCTTGTTTGTTGGAAAGAGTCACGAAATTATTTGAAAGCGTGGCGATGTTAACGGATGACGGAATACAAATTAGGTTCGTCGACTTTGGGACTGTCACTCGATGCTTTCGGGCCCAGTCGAAAAAGTGGACGAGGATCGGGCGAGATGATATCTTGTCGCAAACAGACTGGCACGTTAATGAGCATTGGAGACGACAAAAATGAGAAAGAATTAACAAGAAGGAAAAAGAGAGAAAGAGAAAAAATAAGAAAATAAAAACGTGGAATCGGAAAGCAAATAGCAAAACAGTAGAAAAAAAAAAAATATATATATATAATAGATCAACGAAATTAAAATTATAAGTAATTAGAAAAATTGATTAAACTAAAAGCTTCGTGATATTTTAATCTTTGTATCTTAAACGTTAAATAAAATAACTACACTCGATCGTTTTCCTATTCTTCTGTTCGTATTACGCACCGAAGTCTGTTCCACGATGTATACTAACCTACTACGCTTTGATATTACTCAAAATCTAAATAATACTATAATTGTAAATTGATGAGAGGATAGCATGCCTAACTTATTGTTAGACTTGTTTACCGTCGAGAATAATATCGATCCGCTGGATCGCGTTCTCGCGTTGTTTTTTTAACATTATTTTCTTCCCCTCCTTCTCCGTTCAATTTTTTTATTATTACTACTATTATTGTTATAATAATTATTATTATTTCACAATCTTCCTCTGGCTAGATTCCTTTTTTTTCTTTGACCTCCTCCTCCTTCCTCTTCTCCACCTTTTCCTCGCGAGAGAGAGAGAGAAAGAGAGAGTACGATAAATTTATTCACCGACGTGGGTGGAGCTCCTCGCGTTATTCGACGCTGCTAGTTGTAGAGGTTGTTTATTAATTCATTCCGGATAAACGAGAGTAGGTGCCTATTTCTTCGTTTTATTTTTCTTTCTTTCTTTTTTTTCCCCTTTTCTACTTTCGTTATATCAAGTTCGATAACGCGGTGGGGCGAGTTTGAACAAACACGTTTTACGAAAAAAGGACATTTCCCGATACGAGCCCGAGCTCGTGGTCAAATCCAATTACGTTTCATTATTAACGACGAGTTTCTATCTCTTTGGGAAAATGTTAATTCGTTTCTATATGAAAATAAAAGGTAGAAAATAAGAGGGATAAATTGCAAAAGCCTTGTAATATTTGAAAATGAAGTTAAAAATCGTTGGGACGACCACGCATTCTCTCGTCGTACGTAGACGGGGCAACCAACCAGCGGTATCGAATTTTTTCTTCTCACGATCTCGCGCGTGTCACCTCGTTGCACTTTCTAGGTAGAACGAACGCTTTAGCGAAACCGTACTAAACCACCAAGAGTAAGAGTAAGAGAAAGAGAAAGAGAATGAAAGAATGATCTCGCGTTCGAGATCGATATCTGGTCACGAACCGAGCTCGCCTGCACTCGTCCGTGAATACACGCGCGTTTATTAAATTAACACAGCGAGCGAACCGAGAGAAAGACAAGAAAGTGCTCGAAGCCAAACGAACGAGCAAAAATAAAAAAAGGAAACAAAGAAGAACAACAAAAAATCCTGGAATGCGCAATCCCGTAGACTAATCGGTAAGTAAATCGCCGAATCGTTTGTGAAACCACGCAAAACACAAGTACTCGCAGGTGTCGGATCTCGCTAACAAATTGCACGTATACACGAATGAAACTGATTCCTATTATGCAAGAGATTATACATATTATAGTTCCCATAAGTGCATACATACATGCATAAGTACATAAATATATTATACATATACATCCTGTATTAAGTATAAGATAAAAGTATAAGGGGAGAAAAGAAATTATCAACGAGGCCAAATTATATTTGACTTGAAAAGAAAAAGAAAAATAATAAATAAATAAATAATAAAATATATATCTGCCCCTCTCGGGGAGGGCGAACTTTTCGAATAGAACGAAACGGTTTTAACGAGCGTCCTCCTAGAGAACGAGCACTGAAATTAAGATTATCGCTCGTTAACGAGTCGCGAAAACGTCGTTCGAACCGTGCACATTTATACACGCGCGCACACACGTAAACGTACACGTTCGCACTCATAGACATATACGAGGGAAAGAACAAATAGGACGATGCATGGCGATAGGAAAAGGAGGAAGCGAGTGCAGCCGCGACAGATTTCTCGCGGAGATTCGTATCTCGTCACGAATTAGCTCTTGCTTCGTGTAAACTGCTCGAGAACAATAAATCCAAAGACGCAACCTCGACGACGTTGCTTTAAACTTATATGTCGTTCTCTCTCTCCCTGTTTTTATTTCTTCGGTGTATGTGTTTTAAAGGTTAACGTAACTCTCGCTTTTGATTGTTATTGATCAACCGTTTTGTCTCCTTCTCTTATACGTATACGTGGACGCTTACGTGTTTGCCGTTCGGTGCGTGCACGCTTCGTCGAGCTGGCACGCAACGCGGCTCTATAATGTTGGCACGACAGAGCGAATATAGAGACGACGGACCTTAATGAATCTTTATGGGATGATGTCGTGAACTTGTATTCCCTCTGGTGACTGACTGAACCCGAGCATGGCCATTGGCGTGATCCGTCATTGCTACCGATCCTTATACTATACTATTCTTTCCTTAAATATATATCATTTCAAATGGATTAACTTATATATCTGGTCAATTCTATGCCAAATTGTTCCTTCATTTTTATTCCTATTTGCGTACTTTCAAATATTTTTTAGCGACATCTTCATTGAATTTTTCCCGAAAAAACTGTCGCGTAATTTTCAAGGAATTCGATCGATTAATATTTTCACCCGGAAGAATCAAATTTGAATGACGTGTAAATCATACGAGAGATGTTAAAAAGAAAACTGAATTATTTGGATTTATTTGAACGAGAGTAGATTGCTTTGTTTTTTCTTTTTTCTGGATTAGGAACGAACGAAATCTACGCCAATGGAACACGGTCCCGCTCGTTAGACTCGGCGTAAGCCTTTAGCTTTTGATAGTGTCGAGGAGCGCACGCGTGTTCGTAAAATTTGAAGGGCGTGCAGAAGGTCCGTGGGGTCTCCTCGATCCGCGTCTTGATTGTCATCGACTCGTCGCTCGTCGCGTGATATCGTCGTTGGGTCGCGTTCGCGAGTCATCAACTTTTCCCCCCACCTTTATCGCCCTCTTCCCTCTCGATTATTTTCTCTCTTCTGTACGAATAAAAGAGATAGAGAGAGAGAGAGAGAGAGGGTGGGGTAGGACAAAATATAAGAGGGAGACCTACTTTCGGCGTTCATCGATCCTAAACTCGAGTCGAAAGTTTCTCGACGTCCTAAATATTATTCGAAAAAGAAACAACGAACCACGAAAATAATTGAAATTAACTTACCGGGGTCCGAGGAATCCAAACTGGTAGGTGCTTGTTGACTGAGTGGTCCAGGTGTACCACCGCTTCCAGGACTACGTGCATCGTCGTTACCTCCTGCACCAGGATAGGAAAGCGACGAAGAAGGTGGCCTCTGTAATAACGTACAAAAAGAAAATAGTATGATTGGCGAGCGAACAATTTTGTTCCCACGATTACTTTGGCACGCGTGATCTTCCGAAATGACGAAATATGCGAATGAATCGATCGACGTAAGGATTTAGTGGAAAAACCGAACCAAAACCAAATCGACGAAGAAAAGAAATTGGAAGAAGAAGAAGAGGAAGAGGAGAGGATCGAATGACACGACTGGCGAACAGTTTTGTACACGTCTGAAATTACGAAAAGACCCGCGTATGTTACTCCCGAGGACTTATAAAACGTGTGCCAAGAATTTTTGTGGAAAGTGGCTGGTTATAAAGAGAAAGAAAGAAAGAGATAAAGGAAAGGAAAAAAAGGAAAGGAAGAAAGAAAGAAATAGAAAGAGAGATGCGCGCGCTTGGTACGTGAGGAGTATATGTCAGTTTGGTCATTGATGGGACCATACGAAGCCGACCGATTTCGATCTCGATTAAAGACGGAGCACACGTAGCTCGGCACGAAAATGCTCCTGGCATAAGTGATTCGAGAGGACCCTGTCTCTTCGTCGTCGTTGTCGTACTTTTCGTGGCTTTCGTCGTTGCTCGTACGCGTCCATTTTACGAATCAACGGATTTTACCGAAGGTCGACCACGGGCACGATTTTTATTTTTTTTTTTTTTCTAATATATTCCTCTCAATGTGTGCGCGCGTGCGTGTGCGCGTTACCCGAAAAAGGTAAGAGCTCGAATATACATATTATTACATTATATCGAAAGATTTGCTTTCTTTCCTTATTTCTTCTTTTTATTGAGAAAAATAAAGAAAGAAGAGTAGAAGAAAGAACGATCGACCTCCCAAGATTAAAATCGTAGCTGATGCGAGCACGCTGTTAGATGCAATGTATTCAACGACACGAGAGTAAGAGCCCACACATTGATCTAAGCCAATCCGACACTTTCGAGTCCTCGAGCTTTCAATGACGCTCCACGAATGCTCTAAAGTGTTATTATAAGAGCTCCAACTTGACGAACGAACGAACGACCGAGAGAGACAGAGAGAGAGAGAGTGAGAGAGAGAGAAGCCGGCAGTCTCATCGTCTCAATGATCCTTCATAACGATCGTGCGACGAGCTCTCGCTTTGTTTCCCAATCGTGTCGTGAATGGCTCTTCGTGAGACCTTCCGAAATAAAAATTCGTCTCGATGATATTCCAACGTAAAATAAAAAGACGACGAAGGAGGAGAAAAAGAAGCTGATAAAATAGATAAATGAAAATAAAAAAATAAATTAGTATTGATAAATATTCTGTAGATATGCACGTTTCTCGATCTCGTACGAGGTCGAAGGGTAAGGATTTCAAGATGACCGATAAAATCTCCGAGAGACGGTATCACGTCTACGCTACCAACAATGACTGACAGCTACTCCCACATGCTGTCACGCTCGTCATCTTCGCGATAATCGACGCGCACAATTTCTCTCTCTCTCGCTTGTACTCTTCGTTGACCGGGTCCCCTCTCGAATCTGCTTAAAATCTAAACGCCCTTCCGACGAAAGGACACGCGGATGCGGATACGCCGATCAACCGTGGTCCTCGAAAATAGAGTAGATTTAAAGCGGAGTAAGATAGATATATAGATCCATCAACGTTTCAACTTAAACGTTTAATCCAAAATTGATCGAGAGATCGTCTCTTTTAAATAAAGAAAGAACAAAATCGAGAAAGGTAGTTGTAATATTTTGGAAGTACGATAAGTTTCGCGTCGCTTCTAAACATACGTATGGTTTATATTATCCGTCGCTGTTTACGGTGGGCCTCCATAGCTGACGTCACTTCCTACTAAACGCTGAATCGCCGTTTTTTAAGTGGACAGTAGGGTCCACCGCGTGACTTGTGTCGATGCAATGATAAACGTTTAACGTGTCGTCGACGGACGACGAGCGTGAGAGCGACAAAGAGAGCGACGAAGAAAAAGACAGATAGATAGATAGATAAATGGATAGAAAACTATGTGATCTCGTCCCACCTCATTGGCCCTCTCTCTCTCTCTCTCTCTCTCAGTCCATCATTTCGTGGTCTCCTCGACACCGTTTTTATCTGCCACTCTCCTTGTCTACGGGCTCTCTTAAAGAGTAATTCGACAAACCGGATGTCTGATGCCTGACTTGGACCCTTAAAATAAATCACTTGCCCGCATCTGATAATCCACCATCTTATTTCCTTCGCCTACGAACTCGCGTTTCCTTCTATCCTAACGATCGAAGAAAATCTTCTAAATAAGGGTATTATTACCCATTGGGGGTTTAATCATTCGATATTATTTTATTTAGAAAATATTAGACACGTTTAATAATCGATCGATTAATTTCATCTTATAGAATTTGAAATAATGTAAAATGATAGTGTAATAACGTAAACGGTAACGTTCAAGGAAGTTTGGAAATATGAGGGGAAAAGATAAAAGAGAAAGTATGTTTAAGAGAGAGAGAGAGAGAGATAGAAAGAAAGAAATAAAGAGAGAATGACTGACAGAGACAGAAAGAGATGCTGAGGAGGATCTAAACGTCAGTCCTAATTCTCCGACGTGAAGAAGGATACCCTGGCGCGCGCCCGACGTCATCCTCGAAGCAAGACAATAAATTATAATCGCGTTTCTCTCGCGCCGCCTCGAATGCACCGAGCACGCGTGCTACTCTGACACAAACACACGCACAAATCTCTTCTTCGTAGCGCTTTGATCTTGTATTTAAAGACAGAGCGAAAGAGAGGGAGAGAGGGACAAAATTCGAATAAATAATTGGATAATTAAACATCGTTATATATGTGTAAGTTATGGAAGAAAAAGAAAACGTTTGATTTAAACGTTGAATAAAAATAAAATTCCAAAAAATAGGACACAGTATATTCTTTTGTTTCGTTTGCACTTACGATTAGAGTGTCTAAAGTCTCAATAATAATAAATTAACTCTTTCGTTTTATTCGCCATCTCTTTCTTGTCATCATCATCATCATCATCGCCATTATCAACATCATCATCATCTTCTTCTTCTTCTTTTTGTTCGAAGAATCGATACGAGATGATGACTTACGCACGTATTAATTGGTCGTCGTAACGTAACGCCATATAATTATGTAATTAGCAGCCGAGCATTAGCAGCCGTTGACTGCTTTATAACCGAGATACGTAAATCTCTAGAATTAATTTATTGGTACTTGTTATATTGTATGTGTGTATATATATTTAGTACTTGCATACGCACATAACTTGTATATAATAAAGAAACTGTAAAAGATGGAGAAACAAGGAAAGACGTGTGTCCGTCCGTTGGTCGAATGAAAAAAAAATAAAATCGAAGAAATGGTTCGAGGATTGAATGAGAGAGGGAAAGGGGAAAGAAAGAGGAGGAGAATAAGACGAAAAGGGGGAGAAAGAAGAGAACGTAAAGTATAGTCGAAGAAGCATCTTTACCGAACCGAGACCGAACCCCTCTGCCTACCGAGTCGATTCTTTCGTCTGAAGAGGCGGAGAAACGGAGAAGAAGAAGAACAAGAGGAAGAAAATAAGAAAGGAAGAGAAAATAAGAGAATGGAATAAAGAAAGAAAGAAAGAAAGAAAGAGGTAGAAAGACAGGAGTCTCGGTCTTGAATTTCTCGACGATACCGCCGGCCATATAGGGATCATAAATTACGATTTATTGCGGAGGCAGCGCCTCTGCTCGACGGATTATCTTACCGTTATGTCAGCACGCTACAATTATATTTACATTTTCCTCGTAATGGAATTCTATACTTGGCCTTATAGTCCTTAGAATATGCTTCAACGATTGTCTACTTTTTTTCGGGTATACGATATTCGATATCCTAGAATTCGACAACACCTGCACGAATAAGCTTTTGCAATCGCGAATACGAATTAAATATTTTTTTAAACACATCCTTCTATTTTAAAATACGCTACAAGAGTCTTATTATACTTCGGTTATAAAATATTAGAATTTGAAAAGTGTATATAAAGTGTGTACTTCTTTTAAACGGACCCTTCAAATCGAAAAACAAATATTCTTCTCGTGTCCCATATAAATATATTTTAATTGCGAAAAATAAAAAGAAATGTAGATAAAGATCGATCGATAGATTCCGTTTAATGATTGTAAGAAAAAAAAATAAATGAAAAGTAAGATAAAATATTGACGAGAGTAATACCGTGTTACGTAGGAATACCTGTGTGGACTGGCCCTTAACAAGATGTACACCTGACTGGCGAAAGATTTTAAAACGGTCGTATAAACGAAACAAATTTATGACGGTCGTAGAGAACCGGAGCACGCGCGAAACAGGGGAAGAAAGAGAAAGAAAACGAGCCAATGAACCGGTGAGAAGAAGAAGAAACAGAAGGAGAAGAAAAAGAAGAGTAAGAAGGACCGAAAGATAAAGAAAACCGATCGAGACCTTTTAGAAGGCTCCCATTTCACACGTGAACGTGAAACGTCGTATTCACGCACGAACGACGAATCTTAGAAGTCAACTTCCCTTCTTTCACCGTAAATATGGAATTCCGTATCTTCCCATAGAACCATTACTGTCAATAAAACCTGGATTTCCGATTCGCCCTATTGTTTTTACGAGTATTCCTTAGTACGAAACATATCTGCGTTAGGCGATAGAATTTCAAATGATCGCTTTTTCTTTATTTCCTTTCTAACTTGTAGATTACTTGTAAACAACGTGTTTTCTTGGCCCACCAAATTCTACGTCTATGCTGGCTTCTATGGGAGTCTGCTTTAGGGCTTGTAGAAAAGATACGCGTATTATGTACCATGGGATGGTATATTTAAAAAGGACCAAGGTCGTACTTCCTAGTATAAGAAAATTTTGTCTTTTATATATTTTATATATTTTTAAATGAGATATTTTTGTTCTATTAACATCTTCGATCATTGTTCACACTTTGCAACGAATTTAAACTATATAAAAATTGTTAAATATTTATCCTTTTACATTTGAAAATAAAGAATTTCAATTCTACGAGACATATTATCAACGTTCTCGCATAATGGACGTTCGCGGTCGAGTGTACGAGAGACGAAAGGCATACCACGGAGTGCGATAAATGCCAGAGCAATTAGGTATTGACAGATGTCAGTGCATCGTCTGATCTCGAGTTATTCAAAGCTTCTTCTTTTTCTCTTTCTCCTTCTTCTTCTTCCTCTTCTCTTACATATATCAATAACTTCAAAAATGTATATCGTTGTAAAGAACAAAACTACGGATCGAGATCCGACATACACGTGTGGTTGTTCTCGCGACAAGGATTTCTCGAGTTAAAAAAAACACGTTCAAGGCTAACTTCGAAAAAGAGATGAGGAGAAATAAAGAGGGAGAGAGAGAGAGAGAGAGAGAGAGGGAATAAGAATCTGTTCGTCAAAAGCGAACTAAGAAGCGTCAGTCTTCGTGGCAGGGCTCGGAGTTTGGGTCAGGGTCCATGGGTTTTAAGAGGCAAAAGGTCTAACGAAAGGTAGGAGGGCCGCCGTTCGACCAGCTGATGGATCTAATCAACATTCCTCCCTAATCACGATATGCCTGGCCTCTCTCTCTCTCTCTCTCTCTTTCTCTTACTTTCGTGCAAGCGAGAATGAGAAAACGAGAGAAAGAGATGGAAGAGTCTCTCTTTCTCTTATACAGTCTCGATGGAGATTTGCAGAGACGCGTCGCACGCATTCGTTTTAATTTAAAACCAGCGTATAAATTAGACTCCCAAATGATCGTCGTCTTCAGTGGTCAAAGAAGCAAGTTTCTGTTTGGTCAAAAAACTACGATGCACCGTTCCTAATCACCGACCGACAACTAAGAAAACTAAATAAGGAAAAAGTTGGAAATCGATGTACACCCTTTGAAAATTATTCTTTTCGATTAACATTATCTTAAGAAGAAAAAAAAAGCTCAAAAGATTAAATATAAAATGAAACTATAAGGAGACGAAAGTTAGAGATGCATTATAGATTCTTCTCGATTATAATAACTTATGTTAATGTTTCGTTGAAGAAATAAATAGAAAGGAAAAAGAAGACAAAATAACGGATGGACATTGGAGAGAAAGAGAAAAGGAATTTCTTTTGATAGGATGACGTTGTGATCTTATGGGGGGGAGGTCGGTCGAAGGTTCCGGAGGAGAACAACGACCCACCGTCTATGGTTTTGCTGATACCGATAACGAAAGGCAGTACCGGTAACAACGTTCGTCGTCCACAGACCGGAGAAACTCACAGAGACCACGGACTCATATCTGGTAGCACGGTGGCGGCGTTCTTCGGCTAATTGGTTTCCCGTGTTGCCTCCTCTCCCTCGGGATAAGGACGAGAACCTACTCTTTTTCTTTCTCTCTTTCTCTTTTAGTTCTCTTCTTTCCTTTATTCGTTCGTCCTCTTCAAAAAATCCACGAAATATGATATTCTGTTTCATCTATCTATGTGTCTATCTATGCGTCTATCTCTCTCTCTCTCTCTTTCTTTCCTTCTTAGCAAACGTGAATAAGATCTTTTCATAATCTTCTTTGGAAAAATAAGGCCACAAATTTGAAGGATCAAATTTAGAAATAAGAATAAAAATACGAGTTCGTCTTGGAATATTTGAAAAATGTTAAGAAGGAAATATGGTTGAGTTTAAATTAGAAACGAAAAGATAAGGCGCGTTCGGTCTCTCTTTTTTCATTTGTTAGAAAGAAATTAGAAGAGTGCGAGGGCGGCGGTGGAGAAAAATGTGCATAGCTTTTGCGAGTTTTCTCGGTCAAATAATATTATCGTTCGAAGATGGGAATATTTGTAACCCGCGTAAGAAGATTCGCGCGAAAGCGTAGCAAAGGCAAAGGCAAAGGCAAAAGCAAAGGCAAAGGCAAAGGCAAAAGCAAAAGCAAAAGCAACGCTAACGATTGCCAAGAGGCAAGGAACATCTTATCGCGAGTTGCGATCGCATTAAGCGCGGCCAGTGACACCCAAGCCCTCGGACGCACACGCACGTGAAAAACACGCATACTAACGTCCAAAGGTATATATACCTTCATTAGCGAAAAATAATTGTGGGCTCGGCAACCTCGTGTTCGCCAATGAAGAGCCTCGTAAATGCGGCCCGTTATTACCGAAGGTATGCGTCCTACGACTACCTTCGAGCTTTCTTTCTCTCTTTCTCGCATCTTCGCTCAAAATGATGTTCCTTTTATTCTTGATTTTATTTTTCATTAAAACGACACGACAAAAAGTGTCTTCATTGCCGAGAATTAAAAAACAAAGCAAAGAAAAAAGAGGGGGGGGAAGCGCGGGTTTGAAAAAAAAAAAATCGAAACAAGAAATGGGGGTTGAATTATTTTCTAACTATACGATAATAAAAGTGAGAACCACTGAGAGATGCGCACAAAAGAGACGAACCGGACGAGGCCTCGATAGAAACTACTCCTGCAACGTCCAGGTAAATATACACAAATGTAGACGAGTATATATACATAAATATATCTGTATACATATGTTAACACATATTTACGCGTACGCAGGAGGGAGGAAGAAACCGATCAACGGTCAAAAGTGTTCTAAAGAAAATTGGAAAAAAACAAAGAAAAAGAGAAAGAGAGAGGTTTGTCAGTAAGGCTCGTTAGCTAAGCAAAACCACGAGTAATTACGAAAAAGGCAATTGCGAAATTAGTTGCCGCCTCGTTCGAGTACCTTCGTGCGATTCGTAATTACACGCCGGATGATCAAATATTCACGCATAAGCAGAAAGAAACTTCGTAAATAAATAAAACGAGGTACGCGATTTTTCGTAATTTTTGTATCCACTGGCACGATCGAAAAAGTATATCGAACCCCGAAGAAAAAAAAGTCTCCCACCCACCCAAACGTTTTGACGAGATTAAACGAAACTGTTTGCGATGAAAATAAAAAGAACGCAAATAACAAACAAGAAGAAGAAGAAGAAGGGAGTGGAATGGATAAGAAATGTAAATACCAAACGTTTTCTCTGTTTGAAATCGAAGGGTGAACTGAAAGATGGTGTGGAGTTCGATAAGGGAAAACGTTAAGAAAAGGACCGCATCGACTGAACGTTTCGTGAGAGAAGAAACGCATCCGTCCAGCTTGTCACGCGTTCTCGATTCAAAGGAGAATATATGTATCTACCTACGTTGTTATTTGTATATGTATATATATATATATATATATTTATATCTTTATGTGTATAGGCACGATCCATATCCGTAAAATACATTCATATTTAACGAAACCCGGATGCGTACGCGGTTCTGTGCAAGTATGTAAATCGTTGCGAAAACTTTCCTCGTAGAAATATGTACGTGCGATATATGTGTATATACTATGTATAAGTATTAGTAATAGTAATGGTAGTAGTCGTGGTAGATGCGAAAATTCCGGACGAGGGAGAGAGATTCCCCAGATCCCACGTGCGATCAAAAATAGAAGACGGTGCTACTACTCTCCGGGCTCGCGGCTTTTAGCGAAAAAGCTTCGAAGCGTAGCGATATGGAATCCTACCGCGTGATCGAGAGCACCTTTCGACGAGACTTTCAAGGAATTTCATTCGCTCGAGAAAAAGATCGAGAAAATACTACCTCGTACCTACGTACATACATACGTACATACCTACGTAAGTGCGAGCTCGATTGATTTTAAATCAATCAAATCGATCGAATACAAATCTTTCGATCATATTTTTCTTATTATTCTTATTCCTTCTTAAATATTTCCCATTCGTTATCGAAACATTAAAAATACCATTGAAAAAGAAATAGTTGCCGAAACGCCGTTAACCACGTTCCGTTAAACCACGAAAGAAAAAAAAGAAAAGAAAAGAAAAGAAAAGAAAAGAAACGCTGGTAATATTTATCATAGATAAATGTATCTTTTTACGAAGGATGTCTTTATCGTTGCAGGTGCACGTTAGCACCGAATATTGATTTGCAATTTCTCTTTCTCTCTCGCTCTCTTTGGAGCTGTCGCTTATCGACTACCCTGTTATCGTTCGAAACGGCGTAATTAAAGCAGAGCGGAGTAGTAGGAAGACCGGAGGAACGTGCTGAGAGATAACTATCGGCGGACGGTCATTATTCGACCATGCGTTTTGTTATCATCCAACGGAGTTGGACATAATGAGACGCGAGCATGCTCGTTACCGGAGTACGCGCTAATAATAACGACGGACGTAATGTAATTGACCGGCAGTTTCAATAGAAAACCTTTTTTTATTAAATACATTTATTTACTTGTTAATATATAAACCAAAAATTTGTCCTTTTCAAATTATAATCAGACGATAATCGTTAATATTTCCTGACGGGGGATTTATTATTAAGGACATTTTTCTTTTCGCATCTTCTTCGTCGTCGTCGTCGTCGTCTTCCTTTTCCACGATGAGTAAGAAACAGATTTTTGTTAAAACGACAACCGCAATATCTCCAGATGCTACGATTCGCGTTATGCGGTCATCGGATAAATACAGGAAACGAAAAGTACCTATATGATGATGATTCTGTTCGATGAATAATGAAGAAGAAGAAAATAAATATGAGGAAGATCGTTCGGGTCCACCGCAAAGGTTTCGGTAACGAGCCGATCCGCTCGTTTCCGCGAGGAAACGAGTCGAGTTGCATGGTCGTTAAGAGGAAATGCTTCTTTTTCTTTTCGAAAAGAGGGACTCTCGAGAGAAAGAGAGAGAGAGAGAGAGGAAGAAGGAAAAAGAAGGGAGGGCAAAGGGAATACGTTTTGGACGTTTTCTCGCTCACCTCCTGTCTTTACTTCTGTCACACGCGACACGCAACTGACAGACTCTCATTCTCATTCTCATTCTCATTTTATTCTATCTCTCTTTCTATCTTTTTTTTCCTCCGTCATGCCTGTTATTACCTTGACCACACCACACCGCGTTTGTAGAAGAATAAAGGGGGCGGAGAGGGTGGTAGGTGGTAGAAAAATGAGATAAAAGATAAGTAAGCATTATATGTCTTTTGTTACGATTCTCTCTATATTCTTCCTTTTCCGTTTCTACTCTAAATCTATTATAACGTAACTAGAGTTCTGATCAAAATCAGCGCGGACAGCTCGGATATTATGTGTAATTAGAAAAACAATAGACCATAAATGCGGGAATTAAAATTAACGAGATTAATGATCAACCGGTGAAAGAGAGAAAGAGAAAGAGAGGGAGAGAAAAAAAAAGCCAGTTATTATTCATGAGATAGCGAAAGAAACAACGGGTTGTTTCCGTTTTAGTTTAACCTGGTAAAAGGTGATCGATACGCGTACTCCCAAAGATTAAAACACGGGGGAATTGAAGATAATAATAAATGACAATGCATACGACCATTTTCTATTTCTATCCTAGATTGTAAGAAATAATCAGAGATATTCATTCTCGACGATAATTCACGTTTGATCAATCATTTTGAAGTACCACTCGATCTTAACTATATTTTTTGTTTGGTTTTTTTCTCTTTTTTTTTTTAGGAAAACCCTTACACGACGCGGATAGAAATAGAGATAGTAATGGATAAAGAGATGAGGAGAGAATGATTTATAAGAAATGGCAAGGTGCATTTTACATAGTCTATAGTAATCGCTCGTTATCGATATCTGAAAGCGAGTGCGAGGAGCGTTACGTCGTTAATCGCGCCCATAAACTCATTCCTTGATTTATTTACCCTACTCGTTGGTATATACACGCATGCACACACATATATAATATACATTCTCGAACTAACGAAAGAACACGAACGAGTTTATAATTACGCGTATCCGTTTTAAAATATTAACCGACGAGTACGGAAATCGTTTCGCGTGTCTCCAAGACTCGTAAAGTATCCTAAGATGATTGAACAACGCTAGTAACTAGTACTCGCGTGTGTGTGAGCGTATGCGCGAACAACTCGAACGTTTGCATCCTTTTCCATAGAAAATTTTCTTCCACCGAGCAGATCCTATTAAACGAAAACTTAAATTTCGACGAAAGGCACTTATTTCATTTTTATTCAAGCGATCTAAAGAACATCGTTTTGTTAATATTTATAGGTGCATTATTTTTATTTTTTTAAAAAGAAATTGACTCGACTCATTAAAAATAAATGACTCGTACGCGTGAATTTGTACAAAAGTTGGTTTCTAAAAGAATCAATGTAAAATATGATTTATAATGATTGACTTATGCGATTAGGTGTATATTATAGTACAACCTATCAATGATTCACGGCACGTCTACAGTGTAGTTCGTCAACGTGCGTTAGTCTTCGGTGTTGTTTGTCAATGATTTACAGCGTAATACTACGAGTTACTACGAGATAGAGGAAGTAGACACAGGTTTTATAGACATCGGCAAGCTGATTCCACTTCGGCTTTAACTTTATGGGTGAACACACTCGGGGGCACCAAACCATCGCCATATAATTATCATATTACGATTATGTTTACGGGGTTCGACGTGATCCTAATTAAATGTGTGTGTATATCCAGCTCGAAGAACCGCTTCTGCTATACCGGCAGCCATTTCGTGTTTACAACGACGTTAAAGGCGTCATCCTTTTCGAAAGAGAATTCTCTCTCCCACCGAGACGTTTGCCGAGAAAAACTACTATCGACAAATCATTTCATATTAATTTTTAAATCATCTTAATTCAAATTTAAGTAAAATAATTAATCGATAATATATCGTTGATCGTAATTTTGTCATTCGGGGGATAGGAAGAAGCTTGGAACACGTGCGTGGAAAGGGATAAAAAGAAAAATCGAAAATAAAGGACTCGAAAGGAGGAAGAGAAAAAAAAGAAATAAAAAGGAAAAAAAAGTAGTAGAGGATAGAAATACAAATCGTGCAATAAAAGGTTCCGTTGGTAGGATCGTTATCGTTTTCGGAGATCTTTACCGAGTCAGAAACGTCTTCGAACTGAGAGACGCGAGGTTCGTGTATCGAAGGTTATAGCCTCGTACGCAGAACATAACAATATCGAGACGAATGAGAGTGGCATTGCCTTCTAGGCGAATTCCGGACGTTTACGAGCTAAAAGAGGAAAAAAGGGAGGGTTCGCGATCGGCCATCGAGATTTCGTTTTCAAGTATGGGGAACTTCTGAGGAGGCTTTGCCATTACGCGGATACGAAAATTCCTCAGCGAATGCCAATAGGAATACTTTTCGATAAGCACGCCAAAAATTATCCTACCTCGCGAATCTGGAAAATACCTTATGTTTACTTTTTCTTATTCTTTTTCTTTTGACGTACTAGATGTATTTAATTATTTTATCTTCTCGCTCGATGTTTCTTCATTTTTATTTTTTCAATTTTTTTCTTTCCCTTTTCTCCTCGTCTTCTTTTTAAAGATAAATGCAACCGATCGAGATCTGCAAGGTGATTTGCTAATTATTTCGTCGAGTTCTTTCAGAGAAGAATTTTAACTAGCTTTAGTATGATTGCTTCTCGCAAAGAAAAAAGAAAAAACAAAATAAAATGAAAGGAAAGAGGGAGGAGAGAAGTAGATTAAGAAAGGCTAAGTATTGAGAGTAAAATATCGTATCGAGCTGCTAGGATTATCGCGACACGAGCAGTAATTGCGTCGAACGTGCTCATGCTCGTTGCAACATCAACGACCGTTGTTCTTTATTATTAAGCAAACGGTTGCCCGATAACACGTTGATGCTGTATTATCGCTTAGCTCTTCTTACACGATCGCTAGTTTTAAAAGAAGAAGAATTTTATACGCGCTAAAGTGTACTGACATATTTATTTTCGAATATATTCGTGTACGTCATTACGAAAGACCGAACGAACGAACGAACGAACGAAAAAAAAAAAGAAAAAGGAAAAGCAAAATGAGAGAAGAGAAATCGATGTACGAGACGAAAAGATTTTGTTCTTTTTCTTTCTTTCTTTGGTACTCCGTAGACGTCGATAACGTGAAAGAGAGAGAAAGAGATAAACGAAAAGAGAGAAGAAGATGCTGGAGGATTCACGCGATGGGGTAGAACGCTTCACTTTCGAAGAACGTATTCCGGAATTTCTGGCCGCTAAGTGGTCCAGAGACTGCAGGCATCTTTAAAACATTCCCTCTCATTACAGACTTCCCGAAAATATTTTTTTAACACTCGGTAAGAAAGCCGCATCGCGTGCAATTAAAAGATCTAAATAACGATATACTTATATGTACGAATAACAAAATGTATAGACATCTGTGGATAATACATGTGTAATGAGGATTTCAATTTGAGAGAAATTCAATATCTAAAAATGATCAAAATTGCTAAAAAATTGGTTTCCCTTTGAAAATATGAATCTAGCAGTTTGATGAAATCTCGTTCTCTAAGCATCTTCAATACTTTCAACGACTTTCCATCGTCCGGTCCTTTCCACGAGTAACGAAGCTTAACTGTTCACCGGCACGCACGCATGCTGACCGTACGCTGAATGGTTTATAATTGCGGTAACGTAGATATAGTACGCGATACGTGCTCGCGTTTATTTCCGCGCTCGATGCACCCTCCTCTTTCTGCCCCTTCTCTTCCTCCTGCTCCTCCTCTTCCTCCTCTTCTCTTTTCTCCTTTTCTCTTCTTTTCTCAAGCTTTACACGACCGACGGCATTTTCGTTTATACACGTCGAGAGGCTACCGCACAAAATTATATACCACTCTCGTATTTTTCGTACACGCACGCCCCACGATTCTGAAAAACCTTCCTATATTATACCCGGTACCAACAATGTAACGTTTCTTAAACGTTTTCTTCCTTCGTTTGTATCTACCTAAACTATTTATTTCGTGTCTTTTGAAAATTAATAGCTATTGTGAAACATATTTTAATCAAAATTCAAATAATTTTACCCTACACATATAAGGATACATACAAAGTGAATAAATTAAATAACGATTATCGAACTTATACATTCGAATTTTGCAATAATCGTTTCGTTAAAAATTATATCGACCAGCGGATAAATTATGTGTATTTTTAAAGAACAGATGTTCCATTTCGTTGACGCATACGATCAGACATTTTATCGGAAAGAAAATAGGACTGAATTTATACAACGATAGAATAATTATCAACGTTCAAGTTCAATAAAACGACGTACAATAATTATGATTATTATTATTTGAGAATTCTTTTTACATAAAAAAAAGAAAAAGACAAGAAATAGTAACTAGAACTCGAGCAATGTTAGCTATCGGTATCATACTCGTTTGGTCAATTTAAAACGGTGTCAATGCGTTACGGTTAATGCGTCTCCCGTGTGTTATGCAATAATCAGCTGAGCGTGTACATGCACGTGGTCGAAATAATATGTCGCGTATGATACTTCTTAAATACAAATGCAATTAAATAAATATTACTCGCTATTTTATATCCAAATGAATTATAACACTCTGAACACCTTTTTTCTATTTATTTCCTTGTCTCTCCTTCCGTTTACCTTTTTCAAACCAAAGACTAAAAACTCCCTATCAGTTTGTTGCACAATTATTTTTTCTACGTTCACTATTCTTGTCTCTCTCCTTCCCGCTCCTCTCTCCGTTTTTGTTTCTCCCTTTTTGTCTTCATCGAGCTCGTTATTAAAAAGATGCATGCGATTCGTGCTCCCGTAAGGTTGCGCGAACGTAACGATCTTATAATGACACGGCTGCGACGAGCTAATGTTTTCGACACGTAGCGAACGAATGTTCGAATTCGTGTGTGGTTTCGAAGACGAGTTAGTCGTGCTGTTAAAAGTAAAATGAAAATAACAAAAACGACGCGAGGAAGCAAAACATTCCCTCGATTTAACGAACGATTCATTATTATCTTATTACAACGAATTCGAATTACCGATTTATTTCCTTTTTCGTTTTTCTTTCGCAATATAATACGCAATGAATAAAATCTAAAAAAAAATAGTAAAAATTATTATGAAATAAATATAATTATAAATTATTGTTCGATATTTTTAGCGTTTGGTAGAAAAATAACGTTAGCAAAGAAACCCTTTTAAAATATCAGATTAAGATGAAAATAAAAAGAAAACTAATAAAACTTGAACCGAACGTTTTCTATTCTTTGAAACATAGTTTTTATTTCCAAGTGACGATTTTACGATCGATACGTTGCTTTTACTATCTTAACCCCTCGGCGCATATTTACGGGTAGGTACGTTATAGAAAACGAAGAGTTTAATAAAAAGGAGGAAAAAAGAACAAGAAAATGAAGAAAAAAAAATAAGAAAACAAAGAGCGAACTAAAGCAAGAACAAAAGGGAGATTAGATCGACACGATCGTCTTTAATTATTTTATATTTGGATCGCGTGTCCCGGTGGCACGCGAGAACGTGTTCCGATGACGTGAACTTAACGTTCGAGCTAGTGTCATGCCTTGCCAAAAGTTTGCTTTTCTTTTTTCTCATTTCATTTCACGTGTTAAAAAATCGATTGATTTTTTTCAACGATGCCTCCATCTCCATCGAAGTACGTAATAATCGTTTAAAATTTTCAATCGTTACGAATAATAATAGTTCGCGAT
The DNA here is from genome assembly GCF_010416935.1 of Polistes fuscatus. Classification (NCBI taxonomy): domain Eukaryota; kingdom Metazoa; phylum Arthropoda; class Insecta; order Hymenoptera; family Vespidae; genus Polistes; species Polistes fuscatus. The sequence continues at coordinate 2,040,635 of NW_025113104.1, forward strand.
AAAATACACAATACAAAGTATTGTAATAATCGTTGTATTAGCATTCGATTAATCAAGTTTCTCTCGCGCATTGAAATCACCGTTCTAATCGACTTGTTATTAGAAATAAAATTACATCTCGATTAATATTTATTTACATAAGAAATGAATTCTGTGTAATCTTTTCTATAAATTCAATTTATCGGAAGATAAATCATGTAAATTAATAATAAAGAAAAACCTACGCGTGATCTCGTTGATCGCGTATACTAAAAATCTGTACGATAAAATCTAAAAAACATTAGCAGCTATTATAGAAAACCGTTGAACACGCCAACGAAAAAAATCCAGATGCTTGAAACTTTTGGAATAAACGACTATAATATTTATACGTTCGTGAATTATGCAAACCATACCTACACATATAATATATATATATATATATGAGAATTATTTCGTATAGATGTACGAGTAGATCGTAAAGGGAAAATATAAACGTTTATATAATCTACGTATAGAAATATAATAAAATATACTAAAAATTTATATATGTATATTCATATAGTCGGTTTCGTGTGGGGTAAAAGAGACGAGTTTCGCGGAAAGAAAAATAGAAATAAAGAAAATAAAAGAGAGAAAGAGAGAATGTGTGTGTGTAATGGCTCGCGTACAGTCGTCGATTTGCATAGGCTAATGAATATGTTAAATCAATTTAAGAAAACGAGCGAAGCGGCCACCGAGCGTAAGTGGGCAAGCAAGTAAGCAAGCAAGCAAGCAACCAATGAAGGAAGGAAGGAAGGAAGGAAAGGAAAGAAGCGAGCAAGGAAGCAAGCAAACGTCCGTTTGTTCAGTTCGCTCACTCGCGTACTCGGAGAACGAGGCGCGGAGCTCTGTTATTATTGTAATTGCCGCGCGTGTAAAACCGCGTGTGGAAAATGAGCCTAATGTGACGTGTGCGGGCGGTAGGTAACTATAGATATATATAAACTCCCTACCACATACACGATATACGCCAACGCTTTCCCGCCGCTTTACCTGGACCCGACAACGCACCTTGGACACCTGGACTTCTCTTCGTGAACAACGAACAACAGAAAAATGAAAAAGAAAGAAAGAGAGAGAGAAGACACTCGTTATGGGTCCGTCTTGCTAAAAAGAAACGAGTTCTCTCTTCCTCCCTTTTTCTATTATCCTATAGAAAATCATACCTATTTAACCGAAAAAACTTTACCTTAGTACGATTCTTTGATATCGAGAAGAAAAATGAAAAGTAATCTTATATTTTTATTTCCTTTTTCAAAGTCTAATAACGAGATGATATTATTGTAGATAATAAAAATCAGATTGAAGCGAATGTACAACTACTGAAATAACGAACGAACGAACGAACGAATGAATGAATGAATGAATGAATGAACGAACGAACGAATGGAAGAGGAAAGAAAAGAGCGAGAGAAAGTCTTGCTGTGCGGTATGCAAAGTTCTCTCGTTCGTTTAACGAGGGAAGCGAATCTCGAAGACGATTCTCGAGGCCTTTTTCGCGTGCACCAAAAGAACCCCTCCTCCTTCTTCTTCTTCTTCTTCTTCATCTTCGTCGTCCTCGTCGCCATCGTCGTCGTGTGCGTTCGTGCATTCGAGTGGATAAAAGAAAGATACCAAAGAGGGAGAAAGAGAAAGAGAGCCACGCGCAAGAGAAGCTTATTCTTCTTCTTCTTCTTCTTCTTCTTGTTCCAACGATGTTCCTTCTTCTCGCCTTGCAACTGCCTTCTCGAAAAACTCCTCCAGGCGAAGGTTGAAAAACTGCTCTGCCTAACGAACCATCGCCCATTCCCACTTAACCGAGAATGCCAGTTACGCTTTGCAAAACGCCATCGAGTTCTTCTTTACTTTCTCCTATCATTTTCTATATTTCTCTCTCCTTCCCTAACTCCGATCGTAGATTCCGATCATCGGTTTATTTGTACGAATTTTACGAACGGTTTGTTTTGAAAATTCGTCGCTTTGGATTATTATTTCACTGTACGTTAGGTACTTCCACCTACCTACTAACTTATTTTTCCTTCAAATAAAACACCCGGATGAAATGTTAAGCAGATGCGTTTTTAACGATAAATATCAATACCATTGTATTTATTATAATGAATTACGTTTGTTTATGTATTCGATCGCTCGAACGAATTCCATGCCGATTTACTAATTTATATATATATTTGCATTGTATTGTAATAAAATTAAATTAACGAGAAATATGAAGAAATAATTGAATATGTAATAAACCAGGAAGGTGTGTAGAACGTTTAATTAATAATCAACAAACTTGATATAGTGTATAGTTTAGAAGTCTCGAATGGAAATAAAAATTTGAAAAGAGTCTCTCCATGATGTGACTCGTAACAAGCTTGAGAAGTCCACGTGGATCGTTTGCACAGCACGGATTAATGAAACCTTCTCTCGCTACCGCGTTAAATTTGCGCAATCCCTTATCGTAGTAGGCTCGTATACTCCCGTTGTAAATATGGTTGCAACAGCTTATAATCCAAAGACATATACTCGGTTAACGTACACTATCACACACACACACGCGCGTACAAACGTATACCAATCCTCTTCACGAAACTACTCTACGGTAAATGCAAATACCTCGACATAATGGAACCTCCCGAAGAAGCCTCAATAAACGCGACCGAATCCGCGAACTACAACTGACACACTGATATCGAAATAAATTTATCCTCTCGGAGTATTAAATTTACATTTTGTCAACAACGTATCATCTATATACGTTGTAAAATATAATACAAAAATAATTCAAATTCATTTAATGTGAAATTTCGATACTTTCGATTAATTAATTCTCGATCGATAACCTGTTGCATTGCTCGTCCAAATTATTGATTAAAATAATAATTAAATAAAAATAAAAAAAAAGGAAAGAGAGGAAAGATATCATTCCGCGTATACTATGAAACAAGATAACGATAAAATCGAAAGATCTTCGTATGGCACTGGCACGTGCACCACTCCATAAGAATAAGAACACCTGCTCCTCGAGAGGTAAAGTTATAAACGTTTACAGCAGGACATAAAATGAAATTAATTCCCGATTAGCACCATAACATAGATCCTCCGAGTTCGAACCTTTTCCTTTCTCTCTTTATCTGTTTTACCCCCGTGTCATGTTCGTCTGCCTATTTGTCTTTCTTTTTTTCACTTGTCGGGAAACAAACAACTGGCGATGTGTTAAACAAACTTTAATACCCCTTCTTTCTTTTTTTTTTTTCCAAGTCTCTTCGCTGTAATTTTTTAATACGAGTCAGACACGATTAGATCAAAATCAAAATCCAAATAAGATGAATGATCGAAGCGTGCTAGAAAAAATACGAATAATTAATTTAACGGGATGAAAAAGAAAATAAATATATACTAGAAAAAGAAATAATCGTCACGAGACGTTCCTTCGGTTCCTTCCGTTTCCGTACGTAGACCCGTATCATTAAATTCCTTAAGCACACGATATCTTTATTATCGAGCATTTATCATAGCCCGCTCCTTTTACGAGCACGTAACGTCGTCCTTCCAATTAAGAATTCATCGAGCTGATCGCACCGATCTTTATTACGGCCACCAAACACGTTCAAGGTATATCTTGCTTTATTTCATTTTTTTATATATCCTTTCCTCTTTCTCTCTCTCTCTCTCTCTCTCTCTCTTGAGATGTATGTTTTATCAGCAGAATTGCTAAAAGCAAAGATCGAAAAATTCCAATCGAACAAATTCATGATACGTTCGAGTTTGAAGAAAAAACTATAAAAAAAGAAGAAAAAAAAGACTTTAATGAAACTCGGATAACACCTGCTTTCTTTTTTTTTCTCACATATGTATATCACTTCCTCTCGTATATAAAACAGATAAATAAATATTCACTAGCGTTGCGTTTAAGTACACGAAGACATTAGCCCCATAATTATTATCCCTACAACTCTGTAATTTTCCTGTCTTTTCTAAAGTACTTATATACTACTAAGTACATACTACCATTTTTGTTATCCCATATAATATCTTAATATCCACAAACGTAACCAATCATTTTTCTTTGTTCCCATTTCAATTCCTGAGATTGAAATAATCCCTTAGAACATTAATCGCGACAAGACTAATATTCGATCTCAATTTAAAGTACAATGTTTAATTAATAAAACATACGATAATATTTCTTAATTCCCGAAAGATCGAACAGTTCCCACAGAAACGATGAAATCACGATGGGAGTGGAATATCATTCGAGTGAAAAAAAGGAAAAAGAATTTTTGAAATTAGTAAAACACTGTGGAGGACTTTTCGTAGCATAAGTTTTCCCTCATCTTTCTCAAGGAAATGTAACACTAAACCCGTACTCGTCAGCGCTTCGATGCCTGGGACGGTTTACACACGTCGTTGAAAAGCCACGTGGGCCCCCCGTGGGGTAAAAGTCTTTCTCCGGAGGACCGTTTGCTCACCATGTGTTTCGGGACCCTTCTTCGAGGGCCACAGGCGTGGTTGCGGTCGCGAGGGAGACAAAAACATGTAGAGAAAAACAGTGAGAGAGAAAGAAAGAGAGAGAGAGAGAGGGAAAGAAATAATTTTTGGAAAAATTCTTCGAGCAGAGGAAGACGAGGAAGACGAAGGAAAAAGAAGCAACAGCGAGTCGCTTGTTCCCCGGAAGAGAGCTAGGATTTCACGCTCGTAACGAGAACGAGTGAGCGGCTATAAAAACGACATAAAGATCGGCTATTTTGACAATCCACCAGATCTTTTTCTTTTTCTTCTTCCGTTAGTCTCTTTTCCTCGACTTGACATCGACAACGATAAACTTTTACGACGAAGCCGAGAGATTCCTTTTTATTCTTCATTCGTCCCACCATTTAAGCGTTCCTTTTTCCACTTTAGTCATTTCTACACACATTGCTCGCGATAAAAGAGCTACACCTTGTCGAGGATTTATTCAAATTTTCAAAAGTCAACAAGTAAATAGATAGAAAGAAAGAAAGAAAGAAAAATAGAGAGATAGAGAAAGAGAGAGAAAGAGAAATATTGAAAGATATAAAAGGTAGACAAGGATAATAGGGTTAGCTAGGAGGTAGCTAGGCTACCTGGCGAAGAATTTTCGAGTCACCGTCGACTTACCGGCTCGGCTCGGCTCGGCTAGGTGTTTGCACGCTCGGTTAATATCGATCGGTTCTTCGGAAGGAAAGAAAAAAGAATAAGAAAAATAAAAAGAATATAATAATAATAATAATAAAAAGGAAAGAGGAGAAAAAATAGGAGAAAGAATAGATCGTCGGACACGGTCGTGAAGGGTGAATGCGAAAATTCATGCGATAGGATGAAAAGAGGAGAGGAGAGGAGTGGAGAGGAGTGGAGTAAAGAGGAAAAGGAGGACTAGAGCGGGTCACCTCGATGGTTAGGGTGCAGAATGCAAGTCATGCTGGGTAATTGCACCACGCGACCATTAGCTCGCGTGCGAGTTCACGACGACGACGACAATGACGACTACGACGACGACGACGACGACGACGAGGAAAAAGCTTCGTCGTCGTAGGTGGTTCCAACGAATGTGTGTTGGTTCATTCGTTTTCTGTTCCCGAGCTATTCTGTTTACACAGAGACCACCGATAAACTTCATCTTATCTCGTTCGAGGTGACGATCCACGACCGTTCCAACTTTATATTTTTGCGATAATTATTTATTCATCGGCACACATCGCTCTCAATTATATTATTATTTTTATTATTATTCTTAAGATCGTTTAGTTCTATTCTTATTATTCCTAGTTAATTGATAATTCAAATCTAACCGAGTGACGTATGCGAGCGATATTATTTTTGTTAATTAATATTATTATTTCTAGATACGCGTCGATATGATTTTTTCTTCATTTTGTATTCTTTTTTTTTAGATCTTTATACCCTTTTCTATTGAAAGTGCAGACTGGTAACAGGTCGCGTGACTCACTACCTCTTTCTTTCTCTCTCTCTCTCTCTCTCTCTGAACGTATACGCGTCGAATCAATCCGTTCGACCGATTCCTCGGTTATTTTCCAGGGAATTTTTCCAGACGAACGAACCGCCGAGTTAAATTCTCCCGGTTCGATTTCAAGTTCAAAGCGAACGCGTCACGAAAAAGATAGAAAGAGAGAAAGATTGCGAGAGGAGAAGGAGGAGACGACGCATCGGTGGATGTTTAGACTGGTTAACAGATGCTGTGTGCTGGTCCTACATTGGTCCTCCAATCTTCCCGCAGATACTCTCTTGCACGTTCGAACGAACTTGAATCGGCAAGAACCGACAAATAAATCGTCCTAAATTCAACTTTTAGCGATCGTCAAACTTTGACGACAATTTCCGTGGTTACGATCAACTGTGTTGTCGTCTTTCCGGCCGTAGCTGAAAGGAAATCAGAAATTTCTTCCTACATCTCGAAGTAACAAAATCATTCCTACCCTCTTTTTAAAAGGATTCTCCAAAAAGAACGACGATCGTTCTCGTGGAACCCTCTTACCTATTTTTCCATCCATAAAAAAAAAAGGGAGAGGGAGAGAAATCGGTCCAGTCAGCTGCTTTCCTTGCAAAAATTCACCTTCTCTCGAAATCGATTGAACTGTGAATTTATCTTAACCTAGTTTTGTCGAGTAAAAACTATCTCGCAGAAGGAAACCTTAAAGAATATTTCGAAAATGTTCGACCAGAGATAGAAAGAGGGAGAAAGGGCGACTCCTCCTCTTCTTTCAACATTTTCTCAAACGAAGGAACAGCGCTTCTGTACACAAACTTCGTGTCCTGTCCCTATCGAGCAGAATGTTTAAAGTTTCGGACTGTTTTAGGATAATATTTATACGAGACAAGCTCGAGACCTTCCTGCGTATTATAACTAAAATCGTATCGTTCGAGGATAACTCGAATATCATTCTTTATCTTTGTTAATCCTAATCATCCGTCTTTCTACTTTTCGTAAAAATGAAATTAAGATTGTAAATAATAGGTTAATGAATTTTCATGAAAGATCATTCAACCTGTGCAATATTAGCCACGAATGAAAGTCGATTTAATTCAGTTGAAATGTATATCAGAGAGAAACGATACACCGTACCGTACCGTACCGAAGGAACCGTAGAGAAGTAACGACCGGTTGACAGGCGGAACGAAGTTTTGACACGACGCGATCGCCATTTGCAGCCGACGCCATGGGCTGGATTTCCCGACTCTCCCTTATTCTCTCTTTCTCTCTCTCGAAATTTCTCAAACAGCGTTCAGTTCGCTTCTACTTTGTCCAGAGTTTGCCCAAAGCTTTCCTACTCTTCCTCTTTTGCACGATTCATTCCGGAGAAACGAAGTCGCGAAATTAATTCTCTCCGACGATAGCCTTTCCAACCTTTGACTTGGCAAACATCAAAAACCGGAAAGAAATTCTTTAAACGGTAGTTAAAAGTCTGACGATCTCGCGTTAGACGTTCCACGATCGAAATCGACAATTTATTTGTTATATTAAAACCTAACTGAGAAAGAATTGTAATTGTCAGCTGAATGGCCGCGTCACGTTCCAACCGAACTACGGTGATCCGACGAAAGAATAACAATTATTGGCTTGATTAACATAACAGAGAAGATAGGTATCTCGTGTATCAAATTTCAGGATTCGTTTTCCAAAGTCCCTAGAGAGAAGACTAGGGAGTTTGCAGGGTGCCACAGAACAGGACAAAGAGCAACGAGCTTTCCTTTCTACATCGAATCAAGGCTCCATTATTACATCGATAATGAAATTCGACGATATTGTACATTTTACAGGCGAACCTATAACGATCTGCCCCCTGCTAAGTTTCTACCCCCCCCCAACCTTTCTCTCTCTGTCTCTCACTCTTGCTTTTCGAAGTCCATTGTAAAGACCGAGACCACCGTGGTGTTTCTGGTTTGTTGGTGAACACCCCCTTTACCCCGAATACTTCAGCCGAGTTATTATTATTACGGTTACGTGGCTCCTGGGTCAACCCATATCCGGGTAACACGCGGGACGCTTGATTCTTCATTCGGGGGTGCACATGCGTGAAATCTTTCGCTTGTTACGCGTTTTGTTAATCTACGCATCGGTGCTTCGTCAAAGACAAGTCTCGTGTTCCTTTCACGGTCGATTTATTTAAAGAAAGAACGCGTAAACCTGAACGATAATATTATTCAAATTGAATTCATAATTATATCGGTCTTTTTACAAATTCGAATCACTTTTATTTTTCCGAACGGATCACCAAATCCATTTTATTAATCGTTGCCAACGTTGCTCGACATTACTTATTTAAGGGGAAATAGTAATCCTAAGTGACTCTAATCGCTGACTGTATATCTCAATTAAATAATAATCAAAGAAAATTTACCGTAAATCGATAAAAGGATCATTTTTGTTCTCGTAGAAAATCCAGTTTTGATCCAGTAATCCCGAAAGTCTTACAAATCGACTTACATAGTCCCTCGAGTTATAAATTCGGTGATAGCAAATCTAGGAAGGGAGACCCTTTTGCAATCAGCACGTTTGTTTACCGAACTTTCTTCGCGATAACGGGTCCTACTCGAACTCTTAAAACACGAGGAAGAAAGATAGAGGGAAGAAAAAGAAAAAGGAAAAGGAAGAAAGAGAGAGAGAGAAGAAAGTCGATGACATCCAACAGAGTTTGTTGATCCAGTCGAGGAAGAGTAGTAGAAGGCGCCGGTGTAGATAAGCGACGTCTTCCTCGAAGACCAACCAACCAACCAACCAACCAACCGACCGACCGACCGACCGACCCATGCCTGCCTGCCTGTTCTTTCTGACACGGATATAAAAGTGAAAAATCTGGGATCCCTTAGTTTGTTTTGCGAGTAGCTCGTGGAAACCGTTGTTCCAAGGCCGAACGTCGGCCTCTTTCTTCTTTCTTTTTACAGTGATACAGTGTATCCCTACGCAGGAGGACATCTGCTTTTTTTTTCCTTCCTTCGCCCACGCAAATATTTCATACGAAATCTATTGCATTATTTATTATATCTAGCAGATTTCAACGTATATTCCACCTGTTTACCCCATTGTTTTATTAAATATTAAATTGATTATATTAATTGTACTATACCACAAGGATCCCTGTACTTAACTGAAAAGTAAGTTAGTACTTTACTCTGGAAACATGTCGGAGAAAATTTTGACGAGAATATCACGACGCTTATTGAAATGCCGGCAGTGTTCCTTACCCTCCGAGCGTGTTCGCGTTATGTTCAGCTTACCAAATAACCAACCCAGGAGGTAGAGTTACGGATGAGTACGACGTTGTGACCTTACTCGCTAAATTACAGACTCCTATATTACATCGCACACCATGCACTCGACATAGAACGTACACACGTATACACCAGAGGGATAGGTATTTTATATAGTATATATTCGCGGAGAACGTTTTTACCCTAATCATATGTAAACACTAGCGCGTAAAACTATACGAATTAGAGAGTAAAATAACAGAGAGAGAGAGAGAGAGAGAGAGGGAAAGAAAAATAAAACAACAAAGAGGACGGAAATGATATAGCACGGTGTAGATCGCAAAATGACAGGAGCAAGAGGGAATCAAGAAATAGAAAGAGGATGAGGAGGAGTAGGAGGACGACGAAAGGTGGAACCTTCCGGTATGAGGAATTCCCTTGCACGGTATCAACATGGAAGGCCGGACACACAGCAGACATTTTCCATTTTCAAGCCTATATATAGAGTTCTCAAGTATACTGGTGCTGGTCGTTAATGCTGATTCACCCTGGCGAGTTCTCATTATCCCTGTGCGACTGCCTTTCAGTATATTTCTATGTTGAATAAAAAATATAAAAAGGATCTTAGCGCTGGTTGACGTATTACCTTCCTACTGTTATTTAATTAAAGCGAATTAAGGACGGCACCGATCTTCCCGATAGCCAATCGAAGCAAAACGACGCTCGGCAAAACGTTAATTAAAATAGATAATGTCTATTAGATTGTGCGTTTGTGTGTGTGTGTGTGTGTGTGTGTATGCGTCCGTGAAAGAGAATTAATCGTTCAGGATGTTAAAACCGTCGTCTATTGGATGAAATTTCTTAAGCCAGTGAGCAACGTATCAGCAACTTAGGTATATATATATACTTACTACCTATACGTGATCGGATTACGTGAAATTATTCGAACGCCGTCACGGCCTACTGAAACACCTGCTAAGGAATTCTCCCACGTAATGAAGACGTAAAGCGTTTCCGATTACTCCCGTTTGGCTAATTAATCCTTTAACTGATCGATCTAACTCGAGATCGAATCTTCTAGCCAATGTTTTCCTAACAAACTGAACGAACAAGCTAATTTATTATACGCAATTAAGTTTTTCCTTTAATATATCTCAATGAAATAATAAAATATATAATTAGAGTATAAATAAAAATGCATTAACTCTGAAAACATCCTTATCAATTTAAGCTGTTGTTTATCGTAGAAATCGCTATAAAAATAATATGAAATTCTAATAGATCTTTCCGAAAAACATACTCTTCGATATTATCCACGTGATGCGTTTCAAATGAATTAAGCGTAATTCATTTTTGTTGAAATATTTCGATGAAATAATAAAATATATGATCATAAATAAGAATAATGCGTGTTTACCCTTATAAATTCTTTACCACAAGCTGTTATTCATAGTAGCGAGCACCCTAAAAATACCATGAAATTTTAATAGATCCTTGGAAAAACACACTAGGAAAGAATTGACTCTTTAATACTGCCCACGTGGTGCATACACCATACCATAGATAAAAACAAAATCAGCACGCGGAAGCGATCTCGACGACCCTTGACTGCACCAGACCCGAAGATATTGTTTTTGAAAACACCATTAGCTCGGATGATGACTGTCGATTGCGTTCTCGTGCGAATGCACCCAATACACGCACACGCACGAATACTTAAACACAAATATATAGACGAATACGTGCATAAAGGAATTCAGTGATGTGCACAAGCTCAGAAGAATCCCGTTCAGAATGACGAGTATTTTTGTAACGTGCTCGGGGCAGCCATTGTTACGTTATTATACGTGTCCTGGCCTGGAGGGTACATCGGGGGGACACGCTGGATCAAACCGAGCGGACCCCCTTAAGAGTCGACCGAAGGGAAACAGAAATAGAGAGAGAGATTCTCCCCTTTTGTATATACGTTCGAGGTGTTACTTCCAGGACCACGTTTCGGAGGGGAATGCACATTTTTCCTTCTCTTCTTTCTCTCTGAACCATTTTTTTGTTGCACCGTGTACCGGAAAGATCGAGGTGAGGCGACAATGAAGCGGTATTTTTTTACGATAGGTAATACGTGCGACTTTTGACAGAAGGATGACAGCTGTTGATGTTCCGAAAAAAGTCTTCGAAAAGATAGAAGAAGAAAAGAAAAAATAGTGTAAAAGGTATGCAAGATTTTCGTTTGTAAAATCGAACTGATCATCCGAGAATGAAATCTATGCATAATAGGAATAATTCTGTACGATTTTTTGGAAGATAATATAATGGTTTAACTCGAACGTATTAAAATAAAAGAAAAATCATGAAAATAGAAACGTTTAGTCGAGTGTCCTGATTTTTCTTTAGCCAACGTTGAACCCTCGTGAGACTTTAGTCGATTCGTCATTTGGTAAGAACGCATCTCCTGTTCTGCCGGTTACACATCCGTCACCCATCTGGCTTTGGATGGTCTCGAATCCGCCCAAGCGTGCCAGTTTTACGCGCTGCGCCCCGATACACGTTCGAGACTATCGACAATACGAGCAACATGTCGACTCGCCTAAAGGAGGGTGCATAACGAACAGAACTCGAGAGAAGGACGCGAAGCTGGAGGGTTAGCAACAACTAGAAAAAGCCAGAGAGAGAGATAAATAAAGAAAGGGGGCAGGGGGATGGTGGAAGCAGACTAGGGCGGAGGGCTCGTGTATGCTCAATGACTTCGTTTCCGTTTGAAAATTAATGCGTTTGCCAGTGAGACTTTAAAACCCTGTCGTCGAACGATCAAAATAAATTTCTAAATAAATTTCTAAAATAAAATATATATTCTTAATTATTCTTTCTTTTTTGCGTCTAAAGAAAAAGATGTTAAAACAACAAACGATTCAAAGTTCCCGTGTAATTTATAGGAAACAGGAAGAATAGTGGATGAGGAACGTTTTATCGAAAGTTTATCGTTGTTTCCATTACGTTGCTCGTCTCTGGTCTGGAAATGACGGGCCATGCGAGTTTCTCGCTGGCTACGATAGTCTAGGAGAGAAAGGGCGGTAATGGGCAAAAGGGTCCCGATGATAGGTGATCGCTCATCGTGCCTTGACAGTCGCTACAAAAGTCTACTATGCCTTATCGCGCCGATGGATTCGAGTAGATCGAGTATCATCAAATATTCCGATTAGAAATTATTCAAATAAAATGAAGCAACGTATTACATTATTTCGTAAATAAAATAATGTAAAACGAAGATTAATAACGTCCAGACGAATGAGAAAAGTGGCAGAAAGCAAGGTGTAAGACGAGGGTTACGAGACCGCAAATCGAGCATTCGTCCGGCCACCAAAGTCAATTGGTATTATTAGATTGGCACCCTTGCCGAGCATCCCTCAACGGTATCCAACCGAAAGCACCCTCGAAAGCGCGTCCGAGATACGCTACTGATGTGAGTATGTGCGTGATGGTTGGCGGTAAATTTCATTCGAGGAATTATCATGATCGAATCAGCTGCTCCGCTCCACTCCAACGCCACCACTTCACTCGAGTTAGATTCCCGTTCGCGTTCTCGGAGGACCCCTCTGCTAACTCTAACTACTCGCACTTACACCCACTCGCAACCACCCAACCCCTAAACCGTCCCTCCTCGGTCTACCACCACCTTCCTCTTAAATTCCACCTTCCATCCTCCCTTGGCCGACGACCATCTTTAACCGATCTACCGAAATTTTCTTCGAGAATACGAAATGCTCGCTTCGGGGAAGGGATATTCGTTTCTTTTTTCGTTTACCAATACCATTAACTTATCTTTTCTCAAATATTCATTCGCGTAATTAAAGTAACACGCGATATCGCGTTTCGTTTTCTACAAATAATCAAGCCACGCGTGTACGCGCGTCTTTGTTTAATATTTATTTATCTACATAATAGAAATGAGACAAATTTACGTTTGAAAAAAATAAGATAGAGAAGGCTCGTCGAATAATCGACGATTTAAATCTACGACATTATTCTCCCTATCGATTATCAACGGGAATTTAATCATACGCGAGGTTATCGTGTTCACGCACGAACGTTGTCATCGGCGTCGCGGATCAACAGCGGCATTTATATCTATCGTTCTTTATCGCCATTTCCTAGAAATGCAAATCAATATCTAACCGAAAGATAAAACCTCTCTGATATATTTCCTCGCTCTTTCTTTTATATTTTATTGTTTTGCAATAAATGGAAAAGAGTAATCAAAAATAATGAAAAGTAAAACGAGAAAGAGAAAGGATTAAAATATTTCTACGATGACAGATTTCGCGAACGACTTCAAAAAAATGATTACGCGATTAGATATATGCAATATATTGATAAATCAAATCTCAACATTGGGAGAGAGAATTTGATCAACGACTTTGGTCCGTTATCGGTCACGTAAGGGGTTACGTCTTTGCAAAAACAACAAAATAATTATGATGACGACGATGATAAAAAATTGATAAGAACGCGATAATAATACGTAGAATGTTATAATAATAATTACCAGCTATTAACGAATTCATACTTTAGCTTTTAGCTAATGCTTATCAAGGATACACATTACGGTCGACTTCGCAAACAGTAGGGGTGGTTAGTAGGGTGGTGGTGGTAAGAAGGGGATTGCACCGGATCGTAGACGCCTCTTTTCACCCCTCTAAGCATCCCTTTCGCGTAGGACAGAGGAAAAGAGAAACGGAATAAGAAAGAGATCGAAAGATAGAAAAAGATAGAAAATGACAATGGAAGGCACCCTGTGTGAGAAACGTTCACGATGTTATTCCACGATTCACCCCTGTCATCTGGTGGTGACTTTTGTAAACACCATTGGCCGTAGTTCGAGGATGGACAGGGGTATGCTGCCGATGGGAACAAACCAACCCCCTTATCCGATAGATCCTTTGTAAAAAAGATCCTACGATTCTTCGATCTGCACGCATTAAAGTCTCTCGCGTCGGTTTATGTTTGCGATGTAATATACTATTCAATACAATATACGAAGAAAAATAATCTATGCGAATTATTATTTAAAACGAGCGATGAAATAAAATAAAATAAATGAATAAAAGCTATGCGTACGATACTTGATATAAAACGAAATAATTCACCGACATAAGAAACTTTTGTTTCATTTATTTGTTTCGCGTATCCACGAAATAGAAATGTATTCCAATCCGTTCGAATCTTCTTTCAACCCTCTAGAAATGATTATAGAACCGCAGCAAACTAATGCACGTGGCCGAAGTCTGCAGCCGTCACAGTCACACTGGCCAATTTGCGTTTTCATCGTCTCTTAAGCTCGACAATAATAGGCCACCCTGTAGAAAAGGGGGCGTACTTGTAGGGCCGCGTGCACCCTACGATAATCCTCGTACGATCGCACGAACCGAAATTCTACGGCAATGCGAATTTGATTTCGCTATGAAAGAGTAAAGTATAATACAAAACAGTACTGTGTCGTAAAAACGTGTATTTTTCTCTACGTATTAAATGAACAAAAATAAGAAAAATTAATTATTTAAATAAGAAACAGAAAGGGGCGGAAGAGGGAAGAATATCGGCAATAACACGTGCCGAATAGTTAAGAAAATATCTATGGGAAAATAATTTAAAAAGGGACACACAAAACGAACTTCTCAATGGAAAATTCCCGACGCATTTTGATGCATCGTTTCTTTCGTTCGTCGATTGTAATCATGAAAAATCCTGACAGTAATCCCCGCTGGGAATTTGAATAAAAACGAAAAAGGTAACAGATTTCCTTGACTATTCTGAATATTCTTCAAAGTTTTCTATTGAAAATTTTTCTTTTTTATAAATTCAAAAAAGGAGATATAGGAATACTCCAGTGGGGGGTAAGTATTTTCTACTAGACATTGGCAACAAGTCTTACAAACAACCGCTGGCGCACGGTTTTATTGTTCGATAATGTAAAAAAAATAAAAATAGAAAGAGACACGAGAGAATAGAAAAATAAAGCGGAAACCCTTTGACGTTTAAGTCGTATACAATCTTTTGAAAATTTGTTTTCTTTTTCTATGATCGTCAAATATTTAAAGAATCTAGGTGAATCAAAACTGTACCAATCTTAAAGAAATGATTCCAATTTCCAAGAAGAATCGTATTACAGTTAATAGCATTTTTAAATAAAATAATCCAACGATAAATAATAATAATAATAAAAAGGAATTTGAATCTCTTTTAGGATAGGAATAGGTATTCACATGTGGGGCTTTCTCGTCGATCTCTCGAACGACGAAATAATCAAATCAAACAAAAAAGAAGAGAAGAAAGCAAAAAGACAAAAGAAAAAACTAAAGGAGTAAAGGAAAGAAAGGAAGTAGAAGTGAAAAAGGAAGAAGAAGAAGAAGAAGAAGTAAAAAAATAAATAATAATAATAAAAAAAAAGAGAAAAAAGAAAAGGACGACGAAATTCAGTCCCATGCCAGCGGCACCGGCGCACGTCCTCGATATGTGACTCGAATAATGGGGGAAAAAGTTGTCGAGTACAATGGAGGACAACTGAGGAGGAAGCTCTCGAGTAAGAGCGGCAGCAGCAGCAGCCAGTAGTGTACCACCATCGGTGGTACTGCTTCCAAAATGAAATCTAGGCAAAAGGGGTTTGCGAGATGTCTCTCTCTCTTAGGTAAGCACATACACAGATATGCTCGTGAAGCTTACGCGCAACAGGAGCACGCTCGAGTACGACTCTTTATTTAACTGGAGTATAGAAGATGTGAATGCCTCGACGGATTAAAAGCACTACGGAAGAGAGAAGAGCGAGAGAGCAAGAGAGAGGATCATTTGAATGAGTAATACTACACCTCGCATACCCACCCACACTTCTATGGAAGTCCCGTGCGCAGCAGCTTTGTTTGATATGGTGCATTGTGTTGGCTGCCACCGGTTCACTTCATACCCGTACACGCGTATATACCTTCCTACCTACCCCCGATGCACTCTTTCTCTCTCTTTCTCTCTCTCTCTCTCTTTCGATCTCATTCCCTCGAGTACTCGGCTAGAACTACTGAAAATTGTATTATAATGCGAGCAGCCCAAGCACGACAATAAGGGAGCGGTTTGCTCGAGTTGCCTTATGCCAATCTCCAGCGGGGGCGGTTATGATTTCAATGAAAAGAGAAAGGGAGAGAAGGGAAGAATTCGAGATAATGAGATAGAAATGTAAGAACCTACCTACGCATAGTCTAACGTACTTATCTCGGGATCCTTTTATTTTCATTTTTTAAATTCATCGTCCGTTTAATACAAAATATTACGACAATCGTCCTCCTCGTCGTCATCATTATTATCCAATCCAATTGAATCTGGATTCTTTCGACTCTCAATTTTCGTAGAAATTGTACGTTCCAATCGATAAAGGAAAGTTGACAATTTTAGAAATTTGGAAGGGAACCTATTAGACTTTCGGCACATCTCTCTCTCTCTCTCTCTTTCTCTCTGCACTCAGAGCGATAACGGAATGCACTATTCGCGTAAACCTAATCCGTGAACGGTAATCGGTAGATCCTCGGTAGTGTTGCTGCTGCTTCTGCTGTTACCATTGCTGCTGTTGCTGATGTGCTGGTGCCGTTGTTACTGCTACTAGTACTCTCTCTCTCTCTGTCTCTCTCTCTGTATAGAGATTTATCTCACAGGGAGGGCAGAGATAAGAACCGTTGAACAGTCGTGCTTTATCCCGAACGGTTAATAGCGATCGAGCTTTAAGCTCTCGAACGAAAGGTGAGTTAGCTAGTTTCCTACCCATTTTCGAACTCGCGCTATTCAACTTGAATTTCGTATAGTTACGTCGAACTGTGTGTAATTTTGTTAAACCTTAAGTAAACGCGATAAAATCTAATTTAGAAAGTAAATAAATCCAGCAACAATGACCGATTAATTCGTAGTAACAACAAAATCTGTGTAGAAGCTCTTTAGGATGACTATTTAATATTTAACAAACTATCTTCGTCATTAACGTTAATCTCGGTAAAGCTATTGAAGAATAGGAGGTAACTGCTCGGTTCGCCATGGATAAACCTCAATTTCCACTAATTGTGGGAATACAACCTATCGTTAAATCCTTTCTAATCGAAGGATCAGCTAATCCTTTTAGATCCTATTCCAAACAAAGATAAAGAACTATAAACCCTCTCGTTTTTCTAAGCTAAATATATTTCGCTTGTAATTATCTAAAATATTCGTCGAAAAAATGATTATGTTTATTATCCGTGATATAAACTATTGTGTAATAAGTAAAAATGAATTAGAAATTCTCTCGTTGGATTTAAGAACGTAAGACGCGAACAGACAAGAACATTAATCGTCCGGAATAATGAAGTTACGCAATCCGTAGATATGTAAGTAACGATCCGTTACATCCTTCATGGATTTTCCATAGAAATCGGGGGGAGGGGAGGGAGGGTAAGACCTGGCCGAAGGAAGAAGCGGAAGGCTTAAGGGCTTGCTAGATAGGTGAAGTTAGACAACAAGGAGGATGCAAGCCGGGCTTTATCGCAGACAGCAGGATAATTAAATTTGTCGAGGTGATTTATGGTGTTGCACGGTAGTAAGATGGCAGGATGAAACACAGAAGGGGGATGATATGCCTTCGTTCCTTGCACTTACACAATACACAATACTCTCTCTTTCTCTCTCTCGCTTATTTTCCCCTGTATCTACCCTTTCCCATTTTTCTTTCTTTTTTCTTTTCTTTCCTTTTCTTTTATATATTTTTTTTTAGCCTAGGTTCTACCGAGAAGAGACAAGAATTACTTACGACGTTTACTCTACTACTGTAGAAAATTACTTCCAAGATACACACGCCTATTCTACTCGCGAAGAATATTAGCAGAAACTATCCATTCTATAACGTTAAAAGTTGAACAATAAAAAAAAAGAAAAGAAAAAAAAGATGACAGATGCAAGTAGCCCGTCGTTTTTATGATATACCTTCGGAGTTTGTCATTCTCACGGCTCAAAAGAGGGATGATATCCAGTAGCGGCAGGTAACAGAAAAAATGCATTCTTCGTCCCTACATTTTTTCTCATACAATGAATGTACGAACAAAGCTAAAGATTTTTTACGGTCAACGTCCGTGAAGAGATTCGACTTCTTGGCAGAAAGAGAAAATAACTTTGTTCGAAAGAAAATACGGACGAGGGAAGGAAAAAAAATATAGAAAAAGATCGCTCACCAGGTATCGCGGTTTATTCTAGTCAAAAATTTCACACTCAACCGAATCGACAGTCAGACAGTCAGTCAGTCAGTCAGTTAGTCTGTTTGTCCGTCTGTCCTTATTTTCCATCGCAAGAAGATCAAGGAGAAAAGAATTAGGGGCTCGATGGCGATGGTGGCGGTGGTGGCGGTGGTTATACCTCGTGGGAGTGGTGAACTTTCTACCCTCGTGCCAAGTGTCGCGGTTCTCGTTAAATATTCAACCCTGTAATACAATATCCAGCGTGTAGAAGGCACTCTACAAGAGGGATAAACGATTTGCGAGGGGGAACCCCAACGCCGTATACCGAGGAGAGAAGGCATTTGGGAAACGGTGCTTTTATCTCGATACAAGATTCTTTTTAAATTTTTTCCTACCAAGTTTAAGCGACAAGAACGATAGGATACTCTTTAAAGCTTCTTTACTTTTCCTTTTTTTCTTCTTTTTTCTTGTTTATTTTTACACGAGACGAATGAATACTCGATGACGACGACGACGACGCCGATTATCTTCAAGATTTAATGATACCCGATCTTTTGTAGCGATTATTTTGATAATTCCAAGATGAAATTACAGAATTAACCGTTGATTTTAATATTGTTTTTCTATTTTAGATTATTAATAAAAATATTTTACTCGATAAAAACGACCCCACGATTATCTTTAGAATGAAATAATAATATATGATCTTTTCTATCGATTATTTGGACAATCTTGATTATCCAAGGAAGCAACGAAAAAGAAAAAAGAAAGGAAATATATCACGAGGCGAGAAGAAAATTATCGTTCGGCGATCGATCCGTTTTTTTTTTGTTCGGGGATCGAGCGAAAAAAGAAAAAGGAAAGGAAAAAAGGTTGCCAGGAAATTTGCAATATTTTTCAATGAAAAAAGCCTGCGGCGAGATCGGGGTGCCCGGACGAGAGATATGAAAAGGAGAGATTTCGAAGGGGTGCAGAGGAAAAAAAAAGGAAAAAAGAGTCGATCTAAAAGAGAGAGAGAGAGAGAGAGGAAGAGGGGGAGATTTTTGCCATCACCTTCGAAGCCCATTTACTCTTCATAATGTCCCGCTTCCGTCGATCTCTCGATCTCCTTTCTATCATCGTATCGATCACGACTATCGAATACACGTAGTACGTACGCGAAATACGGAATTTAACGACAAAATAATATCAAATATTGATCCCTGACATAACAAACCAATACGATAATCGTATCTAACCATAAACAAATGCCATTAAATAAAAGAGACACCGGTCTGGGAACCGAAAATTTGATACTGCGCAATAAGGTGAGAAATACTTTGTGGATTTTAGAGTAGGTACTCGAATAACTCGATGAAATATATAGAAACGAAGAGAGAGAGAGGGAGAGGGAGGGACACTTTAAGAACTTCAACTGGCATATAAAAGCGAAAAGAGCAAAAGCGAGTGAAAGAGACGGGGGTGACGGGGGGGAATGGGGGGAAGATATGGCGCCACCGAGAGAAGAAAACGTAACGTTACGTTTTCGGATCTGTTTTCAGGGAGCACGAAATTTTACTCGTCGTAACGGTCGAAGAAACGAAGGAACGAACGAACGAACGGCCAGAGCCAAAGAAGAAGAAGTAGAAGAGGCGAAACGAAGAAAGAGAAGGAGGAGGATGGCAAACGTGCTAACTTGGCGAGGGCCGGTTATTTTAATAACGTTATAATAAGACGTCGGGATTGATGCTAAACTATTTGTTGGCAACGAGCACCAAAGTGCCGCACCACTGTAGAAGAGAAGAAGCTACGCGAGCTAGCAGCTAGCTAGCTAGCTACCTAGCTTAGCTTTTGCTAGAAGCTAGAAGCAGAAAAGACGTCTCGATTCGTGACTACCCTGTCGCCTCCAAGTCATTAACATACTTACCATTGGACCGCGATAAACTTTATCTTTTCGCGTGCCTTCGAAGATTAAACATTTTATTTTTCAACATTTTCCCCTTTGTACTCTTTCTCTCGTCCCATAGAATTTTTACCAGTTCATTTTCTTTTCTATTTATAAACGATTTATTATAAATCCCAGTTTCCCCGTAATTTTCTATTATTTCATTTTCGTATAACTCTATATCGAATTAGAATCCCTAAGAAAATGTAAAGTAAGAAAACGTGTGAACGATTAGTTACACTTGGCACTTATCGAGGCCACTCAGAATCGATTCCATGAAATTTCAAAGTGTTTCTACGAAAGCAACGGCATTCGAAAGCTAATAGGTTCTCCTACCTATTCCTATGATCGGGGCTTGATCATGCTCGATGACTTTACGAACGTCGATGCTCGTTTTCTTGATTTACGACGTACCTTACCTTCGACGAGTTAACTACATTGTTTCTCCCCTTTCTCAAACTCTAACGTTTCTCTATTCTATCACCTTCGCGATACATTGTGAATGATTAATCCCTTTCCTCGACCGAAGAAAACCAAAAAATGTTACAAACAAATCGTGAATAGAAATTTACTTTCCAACTCGCGTACAATTTTTGCTGCTCGTTTCGAATGAAAATGCGTAGAAGAAATTTATTTAAAAATGAATATGCCGTCAAATGTTAATCGTAATCGGATCAATCCGATCGAATAATAAAATTCTATAGACCGATAGACGAAATAACGAAAGACCGACTTTGACTTTAACGCAAAACACCCGGTATAGGAATAAAAAGAAATAGGAGAATAACGACGACTACGTACCGAACCCTGAAATATATATTTATATCGTACACTCATCCACGTACTCGCACCAAAACATACACGCGTACATACGTATAGGAAACAGGGTATTCATCCTAATTCAGTGTGAACGTTAAATTCAAATCCGCGAGGATAAAACGAACAGGGTAGACTTTCGAATCCCTTTTACTAACAAGCGCCTTCCTTCGTTTCTTCTCGACTATACACAGCTGCACCCGCATACAAAGAAGGAAAGGTGCATCCTAGCCGAGAGTTATCCACCTTTTGGCTTCTTCTTCTTCTTCTTCTTCCTCCTCCTCTTCTTTCTTATTACAATACTACTGTCGACTCAACCAACTACGACAACAACGACCACGATACCAGGTGTTTCCTCAACATTAAATTCTCGATACACGCTTGTGCCTTCTACTGCTTGTGTAACTGGTATTCATAAAACCAAATTGGATTACATCGCGTTTGATTACAACGATCCATTTATTGATCGTTTCGAGTAATATCTGACATCGTTTTTCATCTATACGACGATAATTATTAATATTCTTCAAGGACTCTCTACCATATACGTCGACATATTTCATTTCAATTTAATATCAAAGTCTATATGTCGTTTTTATTCAAATCGGTGTCAATAAATTTTCATATTTATTATTATATTTTCTTGATCTATATTATATATAAAATATAGAAAATAAGAATTAAAAAAATTGGATTCTTGCAAAAAATTAATCAAAACTATATTCTATGGAAGATCGATATTATTTTTACGTAACGCAATCCGAATGATTCTAAAAGATACCTAAGGAAGAAAATAAATAAAATGAAAAAAAGAGAGATAATAAAATTGAAATATAAAAGAGAAGTAAGGAGGAGGAGGAGGAGGAGAAAGATCGTAAGCTAGAGTGGATACACGCCACCGATGAGAAGACGTTGCTAGATGTTGTTTTGCAGCGCCGGAATAGATATCGGTGGTGGCTGGCGCGGAGACAGGGAAGTGCCACACTATTTCTGACGAACGAATAACCCTGTTCCTCTCGAACCTCTCTCCTACAACCTCTCTTTCCCTTCCTCCTCCTCGTGTTTCTCATCTTCGTCGTAGTCATAGTCATCGCCGTCATCGTCGTCTTCGTCTTCGTCTCAGCGGAGTCATAGTAGTCCTCTCTCTCTCTCTCTCTCTCTCCCTCTCCCCGAGTCGCCGGGGTTTTCGAGGCTGCTTTACCCATCGAATGAGGGCTCGCGAGGAGGGGACGGGAAGAGAACAAGACCGAGTAAAACCGAAAGAGAGAGAGAGAGGGAGAAGACGCGCATGTTAATAGAGGGCAGACGCTGAAGCAGCCAGGAATAACCGTCAAGATGTCACACTTCCATATAGACGTCGCGAGCTTGCCCGGTTCGATCATCCGCACACGTCCATCCTCGTGAAACTTTGTCTCTTATCTTACGTGACGCATCTTAAAAGAGAAAGGGAAAGAGACAAAAATCGATACGCGCGGATATCATAACGATTTATCGATTCGACAAAAATAATATTTAACCGGTACCCCTTTTTTTTCTAGTGCAACGCTATTACTGCAGTTTTTCTTTTGCTAACAATATTTTTCATGTTTTTCAAGAGAGAGAGAGAGAGAGAGAGAATCGAGCAAATTAGATATAGTCTTTTCTAAAATCGGTTAATTTATTTAACGACCAGGGGACGAGAAACTTCAAAGAAAATTGAGATATAACGAGGTTAAGATTGAAGACGAACGGACCTGTTGACTCTCTCTCTCTATCTCTTATTCGTGGTCCCATTACCTTTAATCAAAATCATAGATAATAAGAGGTCTCGCAGATCTACGAGCGTCATTAGTCACGGCACGCGTCCGAGCCAAACGATATAACAACAAACTTCACTGCCAAAAAGACACTTCGGTGCATCTGTCGTTTAAGCTCGCGATACTATTTTTGAACAAATGAAGAAAAAAAAGGGAAGAACGAAGGAGAAAAAGAAACGTTCGCGTCTCGGGATCGCTCTCTTTCTCATTCTCTTAACCGTGGGAATAAAGATTTCCAAGTATTTCGATGGCAATGAAAAACACGTGGAGAGGAAACGGAAAAAACATTCCTCGGTTGCCCGGAAATAGATGTCTCATTTGAAAAACATGACAGGGAGATCTTTTTTAAATTGACAAAAGTGATATTTAAACGTAGTCGAGGAATCTTGCCAAAAAATCTATCCGCAAACGATACTATTTTATAGTATATTCTAATTATAATGAAATTATCTTCTCTCTGTAAGCAAGATGATCGGAAAAAAGAGATTACGGAAGAAATACAAAAGTGATATTTAGGAATGAGACCGTTGACTCTACTCTAACATCTAAATTAAAAATGAAAATATCTTTACTGAGAAATGAAAAATAAAAAAGCTAAACTGTCTATCGTCGGTTGGCGAAGATAAGAAAAGTCTTTGGGCGACAATGGCCACCCATGGTCGCGCGAGATCTTACGGGGACCCATTGGCGAATGACAAATGCGAGTCTTCTCGTGGAGAGATCTAACTTCGTGGGAGCCAGCACTCGCGAGGAGACGTATATACGTCAGCTCGGAGGACCCGACGACAGGGAAAGGTATACCCACCCCTAACCCCCTCGTTTAAATCGAAGAGAGATGGAGAAACGATTCCGCCAGAGTCATTCAAGATTCAGGCGCCCACACGCGCGAGCTGATCACAGTTGGACGAGGAGGAGAAGACGTGGTTCGCACCGCCCAGAATGACTGATCCTCTCAGCGGCACGTCTTTCAAGGCTCGTCGTCGGCCGATCGTTTCGAACGATCGTCGTTCCTAAGCAAATCTTTAACAACACTTGTACATCAACGAGTAATCGCATAGAAAGAACGACTAAACTCTTTTTCGTTTGTTTTTTTATTCGGGGGGATTTACCTCGGATCTTCATTATGATGGAATATCGGCGACGAACACTCGGATCCCTGGTCTATTTCGGTTAGGGTTCTCTGTACTAGTCGTTGCCCAATGTTCGGCACGGGGAAGCGCGAAAATCGTTACAAGACAGCGACGCGCAGGGGCCAAGCGTACCAACGTCGATTTAAATACGAACGGAACGTTAGGAATCCGATTGGTGATCCGTCAACGAACGGATATATTTTCTCGAAGGCGTGGGTAGTAGCGTCGATCGATCTTTAATCTCCTTCCCCCTTTCTCCTCTTGGCTTCTTCGGACGAACCAACCAAAGAGAAAAGAACAAAATAAAAGCAATGACCCCGAACCGAAAGAGGAACGCGCACTTTACATAGAATTCCAAGTAAGACGATTCAGTTCTCTCTCGAAAACTCGTCGGGCGGCCGACGATACTCCGAGAAGGGCGACGTCGAAGCGACAGGAGGAACATAAATCGCCGGAGAACCGAGACTGGACCATGCCGGGACGTTTAGGAAAATTTACGAAGCCGAACGAACGGAAGACGACCGACAGACAACTCGCGGACCTACGAACATTGTCGTTTTATTGCTCGCAAATCGACCGTTCCTACCAAGGTAGACGACGAAAGACTTCGAGACGAGCAAAGACAAAAAGAATAGAAACACGGAGAACGGGAGGGGATAGGGAAACAAGGGATTAGGAGTAAAGAGAGATATTATTATATTTTCTCTTTCCCTCTCATCCGGTCGATTTACTCGAACGCATATCCGCGGACCATTTTGTTTTTTTTTTGTTTTTTTTTTTAAAGAAAGGGTGGGTGTTACGTATGTCTTTTTTCGACAGACGAAAGGGTGTCTTGCGACGATAAACTTAACGCGTATACGATATGCGCGTGGATGAAAGAGGAAGAGAGAGGGATGACCCCCTTTAATCCCGTAATAGGATTTCTACCGACGCGCTCGATTACTTTCGCTCAAAAATAACGAGCCAACGAATCGACGATGTTTATTTAATATTCGACTAATTACGTCCGTACAATGGGATATCATTTATTTCCTAACAAATCCCTACGTTGTAAATAATAAAACGCATTTAAAATCGTATACTCGAATTAAAAGATTTTGATATTCGTTAAGTATCCCATGAATTTCATTACAACGACATTAAACTCGTGTTAATGTCCATAAAAAGATAAAGCATCGAAGCGTTGAGATTCTCGACACGTAGGAACTATTACCACCGTTCGAAAGATACTCTAAATCCTTTTCTAAACGTTCGAAACGTTTGAAGAAGTCGACACCGGCAACCCGACAAAAGATCTTAGGTGATCTTTCTTTACCGATCGAGAATCCTTTTCCGCACCTTTGCACCCTTTCTCGCAACTTTATCTCTCTCTCTCTCCTCTGTATTTGTTAGTCTTGGTAGAAACACAGGGCAATAACGATAAAATCCGCGTCAGTACGGCGACTTTGGCTCGCGAGAGAATCCCCTTTTGCACGCCGCTCACGTATCCGCGCTCTTCTTTCGCGATCGTATATCTAACGGGGGCCCACCGCACAACCGAGAGAGGCAAAAATCTTCGGCAAATAGTTTTCTTCGCACCTCGGCATCTCTCATTCCCTCTCCCTTTGGCCCTTCCGTCCACTATCTCGACGTTTTCGCGCTAAAGATCCGCACGAGAGAGATAGCGAGACACGTTTCGAGCTAGGCGACATCGATGCCGCGGAATGCATCCCCTCTATCTCTCTCTCTTATTCTTTGGAAATACGTACGCTAAGAAGGAACAACAAAAACAACGAGAAGAAGAAGGAAGAGGAGGATAAACAGGAGAAAGAAAAAGCTAGATATTCCTCCAGTTTATTTCGACTCTTTTCTTTTCCCGAACGCTCCAAGACTCACTCTCTTTCTCTCTCTCTCTTTTACGCGAGTAAACGCGATCGGTTCTCTTATTTGGCAGCCTAACCGAACGACGATGCCGAGAGAGCAGCAGCAGGAGGAGGAGGAGGAGGAGGAGAAGGTTGAAGGACTCGAGAGAAGACCGAAATTCTGCGAAGAAGGAGAAGAAGAAGAGGAGAAAGAAGGGAAAGAAAAGATGAGAGAAAAAGAGAAGAGACTTCTTCCCTCCTCCGCCTTCTCCTCCTCTTCCTTTTCTTCTTCTTCTTCTTCTTCTTCTTCTTCCTTTCATGCAAGCCGGCCCGTTAATCCTGCGCGGATCCCACCAGGATCCCACGGAGATGCACCGAGGGAATTTGCATACAAGATCTCCTGGCATCTTCTCCTCCCCCTCCCCCTTCCCCCTGGGGCCTTTCGTTGCCGTCGCCATCGCTTCGCGAGACCACTCACCGTTCCTCCCTTTCTTTCCTCCTCCTTCTCCTTCTTCTTCTTCTTCTTCTTAACCGTCGTCGGTCTTTCTCTTTGCCATCGCGGAGAACTTTACACGGCGGTCCATCAGACCCACAGAAACCGATCGCATTCTGAAAGGAGGAACAATAGACGAAGGTCCCCTTCGAAAAGTCCCTTCGAAGTCCCATTTAGAAGTCTCCGCTACCGCCTACTCCACTACAGCGTCCTTGACGATATACAAGCCGCGATCCCCCCCGACGCAAACCAGGGGAACCAAACGATTCCTTTTCTAATCTCTCGATCTCCAAACTTTCCTCTTCTGACTATTCCAAGACGATGGGAAACGCTAATTTATTTTACCGATCTACCATAAGGAACGAAAAACTACAGCTACGCGAATCCTTGAGTTAGCCCCCTATTCTCCTATAAATCGCTATGCGTCTAATATTTTATTTAATATTTAATTACTTAGATTATTATTTAATTGAATATAAAAATATTATATGTGTGATATTAAAAAGAAACAATAAATCTAGATTTTATCTAACACCGACGTATATAATTTCTGTTGAACGAAGTAAAACTGAAGCAAACTCACGATTGGATAAGCTAGCGAAGAATTTAGGCTACCCCTAGTTCTTCCCCCCCAGTCCCGAAGTTAATCCGAGCCATATACGCGAGCGATTACCGTTAATTATATTTTCGTAGCTCGGGGATGTTGATGGTACGTGTGCGTGCACGTTTATGAGAGTTCTATAAAGATGTATACGTGTAATACATATATATATATATATAGGTGCGAAAGTATAAGTGCCCTTTTGCAAAGCCGAAAGCACGTGGCCCTCTCTCTCTCTCCCTCTCTTATGGTATTGCGTGGGAAGGGTGTGGAAGAGAGCCTACCCTCGACGTAGCGTTCGACGTAGCAGCAACCTCGCTCGGAGTTCCTCCCTTAGCGTTAATACGGGCTCTGGAGAAGGGCGAAGGGCAGGATTAAATTGGCACCAATTACCAGCAAAACACCCTCCACGCACTTTCTCTCCCATCTCTTCCGGCCCTTACCGAACCTCCCGCGTCTCCTCTCTTCTCATCCTCCTTCTCAGCCCTACGAGCTTCCCCTTCGCGCGGAAAAGAAAACCACCCCTGCGATATTGCATTATGAAAATATACATCCCCGTGGCTGGTAGCGATGTAATTATCGACCCGTCGAATCTTTCTCTCTCTCTCTCTCACGCTCTTCATATTTCTAACTGAATCCGCGAAAGAGAGATTACCCTTACGCGCTCGTTAACGGATGATAAAAGCACGATTACATCGAATACCTTACCGAAACCTAATTAGATATACAACTCGCTAATATCTCGGGATAAAAGTTTTAATAAATTTGTCTAGAAAATATTTTTGTCCGCATCTACAACTTTTCTACAAAATATCCTTAACATTGTCGAACAATCATACGGAAAGAAACGAGAAATGAATATCAAATAAAATAAAAAGTTGTAGCAGTAGAGTTGTTCACCTTGGTGCACCGGAAAACGTAGGACAAAAGAACCGAGGAGAAAAACTATCGTCGTCGTCGTCGTCGTCGTCGTCGTTGTCGTCGGTGTTTGTGTACACAAATGGGCGGTTCTGAGGCGCGGAATGTCGCATACTGCAATTGGCCGAGCAGTACTCGTTACACTTATCGCGTTACACGTTCTGAGACCAGACGCGTGTGTCCGATGGAAAGAAAATGAAAGAAAAAAAGAGACAAAGAAAGTTCATGCGTGTATCATCAAACGTCCGTCCGTCCTTCTTTCCTTCCTTCCTTCCTTTCGTCCGTCCTCCACCCTGTGAATTCTCTTTCGCAGTATCGTGGGTGTGGGAACCATTCTCACATGCAAACGCATACATATTCACCCGAGTAGCATTTATATACGCGACGAATCCTCCTACCACCATTGGAGACACCGAAAGCCGCCATTTGCTCGATACCTCTTTCTTTATCTCTTCCTTTTCTTTCCTCTTGCCAAGGAAGAAGGTATACGATAAGCGTAAATTTAGCATTATTTACAACGTATCGATAATCGGAAAGAACTTTGATCGTAGATACCCGCCCAACGAAGGGATGATGATTCGTGAATTTTGGTCGCGCGCGTATCTACATAACTAAATACCTAACTATGTAATACGTTTCTATGTTATGTATATAACACATATATGAATTTATGTATCACGAAATCCCCGAGGAAGATAGAGGATTCAGCTTGTACTCGACGCCGAGCTACGAGATTATCGCTTAAGACGGGCGTGCCGGATCGTCGTGTATCGCATTACGATGACTCCTCGTACGCAACTTGCTATAGTATACCTGTACGTTAGTGACAAGAGAGAGAGAGAAAGAGAAAGAAAGAAGAAGAATAAGAAGAAGAAGAAGAGAGCGAGGATAATTTATTATGCTGTCAGTATGTCGTTCACAATGACCGCCTCCTCGATTTTAGTGACACGGAGATTATCAACGTGGCCGATCTCGGCCGATCATCGTTAGCATGAATAACGTGACAATGGTAATCCCTTTCGTGAAAGTGCTAACGGCCATACGTGCTTCGACGGCAGATGCCTTTTCAGAATGCTAACAGATAGAAAGAGAAAGGAAAAGAACGAAACTAAACGCGATGATGATGAGGTGGTGGAGGTGGTGGTGCCGGAGGGGCAGGGGGAGCGAGAGGAAAGACGCGTGGCCGTTGATCTGCACCCAACGCGGAGACTTTTCTAAAAATATTTGTCCCTAAGAAAGAGTCGTGAGTAGGGATTTGGAAGAAACAACAAAAAAAAAAGAAAAGAAAAAATTGAAGAGAGAGTTGGAACACTCGCGACGCAGAACGCTTTTAATTTGACTATACGAAAGCGAAGGGAAATACCATGTCTCTTTCGATATATTTTTGGAGTGACGGAAGAATCATCGTGGTAGCAGGACCGCACCAAAACTACGACACGCGCGCACACTCGCGATCGCGAACCTAAATTCTTTAAATACCTTTCAAAATAAAAATCAACTTATCATTTTTCCTATAACTATAATAATAATATTAATAACATGAATTTACCAGCGATGATACCTGTTTAAGGGATTCAAATTATTAACAAATCTTAAAAAGAGAAAGAGAGGAGAGAGGGAGAGATATTTCTTAACTCTCTAGTTCCTTCTAGCAAATCCCCGAAGGCAGGAAAATATTCTTATTCTTAGAAATACTTTGGAAGGGTGGCAACGAAGACGACGCGAGCGACGTACGCAACCAAAGGACGCTCCTTTCCTTCCTTGGTAGCTGCTTTCGTTTAAGGGAAACCGAGACGAAGTTTTGGAGAAGAAGGTGTACGTTGGTGGGGTAGGTTGGTGGGGTAGCTTGGTGGGGTAGCTTGGCGGTAAAGGGGGGTGGAGGCAAAGTGCTCCCGTTACAAGTTTTACTGCAGTTTTGCGGCTCGAAACTGCGAGCGCGTAACGGCCGGCAATTGAATTTAAATATTCAATTATGCGATGTGTAAATGAAATAGAAGTCTTATGCAAATTGCTACAAGCCACGGGGTCGTTGCAAATTTAAAGGGTTAAATATTTATTAGCGGAGAGTTTAAACCGAGATTTATCGACCGTTCGTTCGTTCGTTGACTATTCTGCGTTGTAGAAAGAAGTCAATGTGTGTGTGAGAGAGAGAGAGAGAGAGAGAAGAAAAAGAAATGTTTTATTCTAATCGATCGGAAGAAAAATTTTCATACCCACCTGATTCAAATGAAATTCGCGTTGATTCTTTTGCTTTGTATTAAAAAAATCAAGCCCAGCTTACCGCAAGGAGTCTCTTCCTTACTTTAAGGATATTTTTCCCATACTAAATTTCTAATCTCCATAACGCATACGTAATACAATACTATCTTATAGATATTATTTGATTCGATAAGGACACGAAGTTTATCTTACGCCATTTTCTTCGAAAACGTTGTTGCGTTGCGTTGGCGTTGGCATTGCGTTGATTAGTCGTTTGCATGTGTTGCGGCTGATGAGGATTGCGGGAAAATGTCGAAAATGCGACGAGAGAGATTTTCTTGTAACTTGCAAATGAAAAAAAAACTCCAGATCGACGATTCGTTTAACTCAACAAGGCTAACATTTATTTATAATGAAAATATGTACGTTGATTGAGACAATAGTTTAAACAAGTATTCATTATCGGTAATATATTATATCACTATATATGTATAATGCTAGTCGTATACAATGTCGGGTGAGTTTCATTTATTCATCCTTCTTCTTCTTTATTTTTCATTTTTTTTTGTTTACTCTTAATTCTAAAAATTTTTGAAAATGGTAAATTTAACACACACGCGCATGCACCCGCTTACTTTCGTTCGAAACAAAAATTCGATAAAACTTTATCTCTTTTTTTATTTTCATTTAAATTTCATTCTCTCGATAAATGTCCTATCATCTTCTTTTTATCGTAAACCTAAACTCGAATATATGTACGTAGTAGAATTATTTTGTCAAAGTATACGTATGCGTGCATGCGTGCGTGCGTGCGTGCGTGCGTTCGCATAGAAGAATTTCATCGTACATGAAGGAACGTTAGAATTAGGTTCGTTTCTTTTTCACAATAATTCAATTCTCGAATGTACGTAGATATATATATCTATAATATTATACATGTGTACCTTACATTTGCGTATGCGTGCGCATTTTTATCTATGAAAAAAAAAACACATTAAAACAAATGACAAAACGTAATTAAAATAAAAGATAATAATTACAAAAAAAAAAAAAGAGAAAAAAGTTATATATATTATTACGAAACGAAAAACTTAACTAACACGCATGATAAATTTTCTCGTCAATAAACGCGTCCCATTTAATATTTTTCTAACAAAAATTCATTTCGTATCGTTTTTCTTTTCAATCGATGAACGAATAAGTCTCGTTAGAATAATTAATGAAAAAAAAAAATATATATATATATATATAATAATAATAATAATAATATTAATAATAATAATAATAATAATAATAATAAAAAGAGGAAAACTTCGTTTTGCGATGTGAAAAAATTCTGCAAAGCGATGGAATCGTGTTCTACAGATTTCGCAATAAAAAGTTTATCATCTTTTCTTTTTCTTTATTTCCAATGCTCGAAGAAATTTCATTTCGATGGTAGTTTTTTCTTTTTTTCCTTTTTTCCTATTCGCTTTTGCAGAATTGTTTTTTTCCTCTCTCTCTTACGTAATAGATTAGGTAGATGGATACACGCCCATTGTTGTTTTCTAGTCGCTAAATCTCGCATTTCGTTTGATTATTAATTAATTAAGTACACAGTCCGAGCGCAAGAGGACGCCCACTGCAACCTATGGCACTAAGTATTCACGTTATTTTTATTATTTTTATTTATTTACTGTGTTATTTTCTTTTTCCTTCTTTTCTTTTCTTTTTTTTTTTTTTTTTTTTTTCTTATTCGTCTCTCTTTTCCTTTCCCTCTTCTGTTTTTTTATTTTGTTTTTTTTTTTACTCCACTATCATCATCTGCATTTCCTTCATACCTCACCCAATGTTCCTCGCAGAGTTTTCCTCTTTTACAATATTTTCGTAACACACACTCATACAAAAGGACCGCAATCGGAAACCTCCCGCGACGCATTTGGACCATGCGTTCTAAAAATATTTTAATAAAAGTGAACAAAAAAAATAAAATAAAAGAAACAATTAAACCATTTCGAACCCCTTACTCTTGATGATAAAAACAACTATATCACGATATATATATATATATATATTTATATATAATAAAATAATAAGTATTTAAATTAAATATTTAAAACTAAAGGAAAACAAAAAACTTACGATTTGCATTAAAATAGTCGATCGTTCCAAAGTAAATAAATGCATAACTGCGAGATCAAATGCAAAGGATCGTATACGCATGATTCCTTATATATATATATATAAAAAATAATAAAAAAGAAAGATTAATAATGTCCAACGCGTCGTCTCCGAAGTGTCAAAGAAAAAATAAAAATCTCGTCGTACATAGGAAGACACACAAGTTTACAATTAATATCTAATACGTATACGGGGTGTGGTTGTGCTTAAAATCTCTTTTACCTTAAACTTTCTAATTAGATAATAATTATTCATTCGTTCGTTCTCTCGTTCGTACTAATTCGAAAGACTCATACATACGTATTATACATACGTACAATCATATATACCAGATATAGAAGTATGAAACCGGAATTTCCCTAAGATGTATTGAATATTCGTATATAGAATCACACACATAAACAAACGTACAAATATGAACAAAAAGAAATTGGTTTTAAATACGGAAAGCATACTTCTTTTCCTATTTATCTTCTTTTCCTCGCATTAGGTTTCGGTTTTCTTGAGGATTAATTCCTTTTTTTTCCTTCCTTCTTTCTTTCGGTATTGGTATATCTTCGAGATGTTGACTGATATCAAAAAGAAAAGGGAAGAAAAAACAAGCCGAGAGATTTTGATCTCTCGGCCCTAGGCTCGGCACTCGTAACTAGGGTTCCGATCGACCGGTGCCGAAGCCCACCTTCCAAACTTCCGTACAACACCCTTGCACTTTTTTTTTTTTTTAGATATATGTGTGTGTGCGTATACATATAAAATTGTTCTTTTTATCTTGAAAATAATATGGAATAGAAAAGGAAAAGAAGCCACCATCCTTCGATCCACTACCCGTGTCTTCCCGGTGCCCATTTTTACTCGAACTATTTATATTTCAATTTTTATATTACTATTTTTCCGTCTTTTATTTACTGTTTTGTTACGTACCTGATGTTCGAGACCACCAATCGCGTTCCCTGTCCACCCTGTATGAATCTACATATATATGTGTGTGTGTATTTATGCACGTGATTATCTTTAAAGAAGTTTCAAATAAACTTCCTTAGATAGACACGTAATCAAAAAACGATCTACATGTACTTCAAATTCTGTTTGCGTGTGTAAGTGTATGTAATTAATATGCATATATATAGAAAGATTAATAATATAAAAATTTGAAAAATACGTGTTAGCAGCAAGTATTTGATAAAATGTAATTGGGCACACATTTATCAAAATTGGGGCACCAGGAGCAAGTGGAGACGAGTTCGAAAAATGTGCTCTTTTCGTTTTCATGTTTTTTCATCTCCTCTTTTTTTGTTCTCAAACTTATTTTTTTTTTTTGCTTTTGTATGTATACATTATATGTATATAAAAAATTGAAAAATTAATTTTTCTGTCATGTGAAAAAGTTCAAGGGTTGTTAAGTACGGGGATTGGGGGGTGGACCTCGCGCGCCCTGCCGACCAGGACTTGTACCTCACACAACTCCCTAGTTACGAGTACCGATACCTAGTGACATTTTTGCATTTCTTATCCATTCAGATTTTTTTCCACCATCATTCAAGTTATCCGCATACGTCGAGACTCGTTCGCGTACGGCTTTAGAATAATTAATAGTTTCTCGTTAGTTTGATTATATAGTATAAGTACCTATGCAAATTCATCGGCATTTTAAATCTCGTTTCGCAACCTGTCAGGCAGCATCCGTCTAGATTTCATGTTATTTCTCTTTCTTTCTTTCTACCTTGATTTATTCTTTTTCCTTTTCTTCGTTTTTAAATGACGATGAAACGCGCGGATTATTTTCATCTCGCAGATTTTCTTGCTTGAATTTCCGATTGTGACGAGGCCCCTTCTTCGATCGTCGAACGTACAGTTCCGATCATTATTTTCTTTCAAATATTTTTCTTTTAACGATCAAATAATTGCACAAACGAGATATATTTTATTTTATGAATCAATTAATAAATTTCAAATTAATCGAATTTAAAAAAATCAAATAAAAAGAAACAAGAACGACGATCGACTAGAGACCTTTTCACTATAAGAAATATTATATAATAATAATAATAATAATAATAATAATAATAATATTATTATACATGTATAGATCGATTCTCTCGCAACTTCGTACAATGATATATTATATCGATTGATTATATTAATTAATAATCCTCTCTCTCTTTCTTGACTCATCGCATCTTTCTTCGTGTCCTTAGTCGTATCAAAACGTAAATATATTTTTGATAATATACACATACAGACAAGAGTAGTCGTATTACGTCGTGCTTTTTTTTAATTTATTTTTCACTAAAAATTACTCGAAGCTTGATAATAAGTTAAAGATTAATAAGAATATTTACCTACAAAAAGTCGGATTTTTTTACTTATTATATTATTTTATATTTTTTTGTTATCCATTTTTTGTTATCACACCTCTCACGCGCGCATATTCTCTCTCTCTCTCTCTCTTTCTCTCGTAAAATGTACGATTTTTATATTTTTTTTCGTTGCAAAAGAGACAAGAGCAAAAGTACGTCCCGCGATTAAAAATAGACGCAAATGCATCCTCTTCCTCTTCCTCCTCCACCTCCTCCTCCTCCAATTCCTCCTTCTTCTCAACTATGGCCGCGATAATTTTTTTATCTTTTCTTTTATTTTCTTTCTTCTTTTTTTAATTATTCTTATCGGTATTATTATTATTACTTTTTTTCTTTAAATAATCTTAATCCTATTACGTATATCCTGATCACGATTAATTAATTAATTAGTATTTAATTGTTAACACGATTATCCTTTCTTTCTTCCTTCCTTCCTTCATTCCACTCGTCGATCTTTGCTTTTTACTTTAGAATTAATAAAATAATAATAAAAAAAATTACAAAATAAACGGTAAGACATAGGAATAATGATTACGAAAAAAGAATCGTCTTGTTTCTTCTCTCTAGTCGTCAAATAAGAATAATAAAGAAGAAATTAAAACAATTTTTTCCCCGGCGACGAACGGATTGTCCGATTGGCGAGAAATGAAAAACACAAAAAAAAAAAGAAAAGAAATAAATTAAAAAAAATAAAAAGAAATAGATTCGTACGGAAAATTTGACGCGTGCCCTTCGATCCGCCATGACCGCGAGTAGACCTCGGAAAATGGGGTGGTGATACGTGAAGAATAAAAGAATTAGGAAAGTTTTGGAAAATGTAGAAAAATGAAGGGATGAAAGTAAGAAAGAAAGGAAGAAAGTATGAAAGACAAAATCGAAGCATCGAATCGACGATTTATCGGCACGCGAACTCACTCGCTCTCTCTCTCTCTCCCCCCTATCCATCTATCTTTCTCTCTTTCTTTTTCTCTCTCTCTCTGGTAATTTTGATAACGAACGTCCAAAATGCGCGTGTGACTTACAAAATGACTAAGGATTAGAATTAAAATTAGAATTATAAAAGAAGAAATAGAAGAATATAAGGATGAAGAAGATGAATAAGCAGAGAAGGAGAGGTAAATAACCGAGAGACAGAGAATCGGTTGCATAATCCACGAGTTTCATTTCTCTCTCTTTCTGCACTCTGCTTCAACCTCTTTTCTTCTCTCTCTCTATCCATTCGCGATAATGGCCCATTACGACCGCTTTCCAAGACAATTTCGTTGCGAAAATATCTCGAAATATGTTTTCACGAATTCGCGTATCAACCGAACACGCATGGTTGGATCCTCTCTCTCTCTTTCCTTTCCTCTTGTTCTTATCTCTCTTTCTCGTTCACGTAAAATATTTACAAAAGAAATATGAAACTTAACAAGGACAACATCAAAAACGAGGTATATAGAGAACGACTAATGAAGCAACAAAGAATCTCGAAAAAATCGATTTTATAGGAAGCCAGTCGTCGCTAAATAACAATAATAATTACAATTATTATGTACACATCGAGAGAGATAGAGAGAGAGAGGGTTGAAGAGAAGATTAGCAGACAGAAATAGAGAGAGAGAGGTAGAGAAAGATAAAGATAGAATTTAAGAAATCCGACAAGTAGCGCCAGTCCAGCAAACCGTCGCGAATGAAGAAAAAACGGGAAATTTTGTTCGAATGATAAGATGAAAATAAAAAAAATGAATTGCAGAGAGAGAGCGAGAAAGAGATAGAGAAAGAGATAGAGATAAAGATTACTAATTGTAAGTATAAGAATAAGAATAGAATAATGAAGAATAAGATGTAATAAGAAGAGAGTAGGTAAGAAGGGCTGCTCGCGGTGCTACTCGGCGCTTAGGCCAAAGGGCCAATTACGAGCACGGGTATACGGCCGAGCTGATGGTGTGGTAGGCGGCGAGGGCGGCGTGCGCGTGCGCAGGGGGCGCGGATGCGGCTGCGTGCGGCGAGGTGGCCATCGCGGATGCCGCCGCGGCTGCCATCATCATCTGTTGGTGCGTACGCTTTAGGGAGTTGGGAGTTGTGGCGGCGCTACTTGGGGTAATAGCGGTATTATTGGTGGTGGTCGTGTGACTGTGACTGTTGTTGTTATTGTTATTGTTATTGGTACTGTTACTGTTACTGTTACTGTTACTGTTACTGTTACTGTTACTACTACTGTTGTTGTTATTGTTATTGTTATTGTTACTGCTACTGTTGTTGTTGTGGTTGGCTGTCGTGCTCGACTGCGAAGTCGCAGACTGATGGCTTTGACTTTGGTTTTGGCTCAGTTGCAAAGAAGGGGTGCTGCTAGTACTCGCGGTACTCCCGATACCACCGTAATTATTACTATTGCTATTGTTATTCTGGTGGTGGTGGTGGTGGTGGTGGTGATGGTTTTGGTGATGGTTTTGGTGATGGTGGTGGTGATTATTATGGTGATTGTGGTGATTGTGATGGTGGTGATGGTGGTGGTGGGGGGTGAGCGCGTCGTGCGGATAGTAAGACGTTGACGATGGTGAGGTACTCACGACGTCGGGCGTGCTAGCTCCGTCCGTGTGGCTGGTGCTGTCGGCTGTGCTCCTGGGACCGCCTCCGTCTAGCCCGTTACCCATTTCCGGTGGTTTCGAGCTCTCCCGGTCGTCGATCACCAGGTCGATCGGCATCTTACCCTTCAGACAGCTGATGTACCGATGGCAGAAATTGTCGCAGAGCTCGTGCACCTGAAACAAATCGTTTTAATGTTAGACTAATGCCAGAGACTAAAATCATCCTTTATTATTATTATTATTATTATTATACGCTCTCTAACCGATAGAAGAGAGGAAAAAATAGATATGCCGAGAAGGAGATGGAGAGTGGTGGTGACCAGTGGCCACTCGACCGGAATGTTATGTATGCAAATGAGCACCGACGGACCTATAGGACCCACCTCTCCATCCTCCTCCTCCTCCTTCTTCTTCTTCTTCTCTTTCCTCTCCCCTTTACCCATTCGATTTAGAAAAAATGTATTATATAAGGGAGGAGCAAATAAAAATCGTTATCTTGTTATATGTAAATCAAGGGGGACCAGGGTAGGGAGCTTCTTCCACGGAACCTTCTCCCCATCTTTCCTGCTACTCTCTTTCTTTCTCTCTCGTTAGGTATTTATCTATAAGGGAGAGAGAGAAGAACAAGCTCCGTGTGTGGAACGTCCAATGGAAGGTCGAGAGCGACTTTGACCCGAGGATATTTTTGCGAGGGAATGTAAAGAAAATGGACAGGTAATGGGATAGATATTTTCTCGTATCTTTCTACCAAAAAATAAAACGAGCCTACTATGAAAAAGCTATTGGAACGTGATTAATTTTTTACACCTGTACTTCATTTTATTTTTCTATACTTTTTCTCGTTAGGTGCGAGCTTCGACGGTCTTTTCTCTCCGTAGAAGAATTTTCTTGGAAGAATAAAAAGATGAATAAAAATAAGAATGAAAAGGAATATGGCAGCGTGACGACACGGTAACACAATGCCTTCGACGAGATGACTAGACTCTCTTTAACGCGGCTTCGAAAGACGTAGGATGAGAATCGAGAGAAGGACGACGAAGAGGAGAAGGAGAAGAGGAGAAAGAGCTCGAAGGACAGCGGTTGTAATGCCCAACTGGTTAGAATTTGATCCGCCGGGAGTCGAGTCGAAGCAACCGGCCTACAATGCTCACCGAAGAAAAGAAACGAGGCCTGGCTCCTGCTCGATGATCGCCGAAAGGACTCCTCGGCCTTCCCTCGCCAGGACGCTCACGCACACTCGACCCAACGACCATCGAGTTAACCAACCGACCAACCGACCGACCGACCGACCGACCGACCAACCAACCAACCATCCAACGAGAGATATCGAACGAGAGTCCAAAGTTCTTTTTCTTTTTTCTTTCTTTTTTATCTGTAGGGATTTTTGGCCATATTTTTGTTCTTCCTTTTACTTTGACTACTTTCATTTCGGACTTCTTCCTTTCGTATGATATCTCTGAAAGATCCATGCTGCAGTGATGACGATGGTGGTGGTGGTGGGACGGCGTTGAGAGCTCAGATTTTGATACGCTTCGCCGAACATCCTAGTATCCTTCGAGATTCTTATTTTCCCGTTGGACCGACGACACCCCAACCCACCCATTCTATCTTTTTCTCTTTCTCCACGGTCGCAAACCTCGATAACAGAAGAGAGAACTACTTTTTAAAATCTTACGAACAAGATTGGACGAAAATGTTTCCCGTGTCTTTTATTTTTCTCAATTTCCTGCGATATATTTCTCCGATATTACCCTAATAAATTGTACATACGAGTACAATTGTAATTATCATTACTACATACTAAATGAAATAATAAAAATACATCTCTCATCAACCGGAAAAGTAACTCAAAGGGGAGTCTCTCTTTCTTTCTCCCTTCTAATTCGATCAACGGGAAAAATATGGTATTTCTTTTTTCTTTTTTCTAAAACAACGTGCGGTGTGAGCAAACTGAAAGTCATATTATTGCATCGAGGATCCACGCGAGCGGTTATGATCTGGAACATACGATACGAATGCCCATAAGCATGACGTCTTTTTTTCTTCTTCTTCTTTCTCTCTCTTGCTTTGAATTTTTTTTTTCTTACGAACTATCGGCCCTTTGAGTCACGACGTTATCCTACACCGCAGACCATGATCTCACCCCGCTCGACATAGGATCCAAGAGGTCCCCGACGACACGGAACACTCGACTCGCATTCGAGCGTATCCCTCTTCTTCTTCTTCTTCTTCTTCTTCGAAGTAGAAGAAGAGAAATCGAACAAGCGAAAGGTTCACATGCCCATTGGTATAGAACTAAAACCATCTTCAAAAGATAAACTGAACGATTTCAACGATAATATCAAACAACATATTTCACCGCAAACCTATCCATCGGGAAATAAATTTTCATCAACAAATAATACAAACATTCCAAATTGATAATAAAATATCGACACCGTGTGTAGTAAACCTCCTGGTTGGTTGGTTGGTTGGTTGGTTGGTTCACGTGAAAGAAGAAAAAAAGAAAGCTCTCTCTCTCTCTTTCAATGGCAGTAGTATATTCGAAAACGACTACGACGATCCTGTCGCCTGTAACTCGAGATTATTCTCATTTTATGGGCGATTTAACAAGGCCGAAGCTACGAAAAGGGGATGCTGTTGCTGCCGCTGCCGCTGCTGCTGCTGTGTACACGGCAACGATTTAACACGAAAGAAAAGGGAAAGTGAATTTTATCTCGACTCGAATGAACATTTCCACCACCATCACCTTTCTTTTCTAACCGTTGAAGAAAATAATATGAAAAAAAGAAGAAAGCGTGAAAATAATTTTCTTTTTTATTAAGTGGACGAAAAAAATTGTTGGAAAAACAATCGTAAGTAAAAATCGAAGGACGAGATAAAAACTCTTTTTTCTCTTCCTCCGCCATTTTTACTCTCTTCTTGGACTCTCGAAAAGGCAAACGCGTCGAAGAATGGAACAGATCCGGGGTACGTACGAAGAAAGAAAGAAAGAAAGAAAGAAAGAAAGAAAGAAAGGAAGAAAGAAAAAGGAAAGGAAAGAAAAAAAAAAGGAAAAAAAGGAAAGCAGGGAACCCCATTTACGGCACAATGGGCTCCTTTGAAGCCAAAGGTAATGAAGGTTTCGGGGTGTCTGTCTCGGTCCCTCTTGCGGACCGATTCACAATCTGACCACCCCTTACGGCACGCACAGGCTACCTATATACCGGGTGTTCCAACAATTTTTCTCCACATTTTCTTATTCCTTACCAATCGAAAATGGAAACTACGGAAAAATCATTCCATAAATCGAGAATTCTCGATCAAATATTCCAATTTTTGTTGCATATGATCCTAATCCGAGTCGATGCAATACTTTCCAGAAATACTACTACGAATTTAACGAATTCTAATCTCCGAATAATAGAATAAATTACATTGAAATAAAATAATCTCTAGAAGAGAGGAAGAAGAATAAAAGAAAGAAAAAGAAGAAAAAGAAAAAGAATAAGAAGAAGAAGAAGAATAGAGGTGTCCTCGTATATAGATTCGGAACCAGTTTCCCGTAGCACGTTTCTACCCGTACGAATCCCGTTGGTATGCACTCCGCGCCATAATACACCATAAGAAATTTACCGCTCTCTAACCAGTGACGGTGTGTGCATATATGCCGGCTGTCCCCGCCGCTGGCCCAGAGTTTAAGAGGAGAAGGGAGAGGGAGACGAAAAATGGAAAAGAAGGAGGCAGAATATACCGAGCTTTGGAAAAGACGAGGTACGAGAAAGACTCGAGGTGCTCGAGTACTCCGCTACAAAACTGAGTAAAAGAGTAAAAAAGAGAGAGACAGAGAGAGAGAGAGAGGGATCAGTGTATATGCGAGGCCCGTCTGGCCCTTCCTTCCACGCACCGGGCTCCAGCAAAACGTAATTATGCTAATACACGATTGGTTCGAAAATGTTAAATGCACGAGGTTCAGCACCGCGGGCTACCATGGCTCTCATCCCGATTGGTCTCCTCTTTCTACTCCTTTTCTTCCAGCCTCACGCCCTCCCTCTCTCTCTCTCTCTCTCTCTCTCTCTCTCTCTCTCTCTTTCTCTCTCTTTACGTTGGACGCAGATATTTATGGAATCTTCTCCATCTCGCGTTCGCTGCATTCCGCTTCAACCTCGCTCAGAGATCCGCTCAGCTTCGAATTTCTCTTATGCTAGCAGCGCAAACGTTTCAATCTTCCTTTGCCATCCTCCTATCGATATCTCTCGAAGCCACGCGCGCACCTTCTCGTCAAATTGTTTTCAATGTTTCTTTATACTTTTCAGACAGAAGAAACGGGCCCATTTTGTACGCGAGAAAAAATGCTCTATGGTTTATTGGCGAATTAAGGCGAATTAACTAATGTTTCTATGATTTGACGATTGGAATTGTGGGAAACCGATCGACGCGCAAACAGGTGATATTGTTTAACGATAAAAGAAAAGAGTATTGGATAAAATGAAAAAGGGAGTAACGTAAAATTCGATTGACATCCGTCGATTGGCCATAGGATTGGGCAGCTATCACGCATGCATGCATGCATAGATGTGTATCATACTTCGCAATAATGTAATCACGTCGAATGGAAGAAAATTGCTATAAAATTGCTATAAAATTGCACGATCGAGCGAAACTGAGCGTCGAAGACTAGAAAGAGAAAAAAGAAAGGAAGATATGAAAGAGAGAGAGAGAGAGAGAGAGAAAGAAAAAGAGCGAACGCGCGCGCGAGGGCCACCTCTCGAGCAGAACCAATGGCCGCCACGTCAGCTGCCATTTCGATGGAAATGCGATGGATGTCCGGCTATTTCGTATGATAAAATGTTGGCACAAAAAAAGCGCGGGACGCGCGCGCTTAGGCATCTACGAGGCCGAAAAGCTTTCGATATGCGCCGGACGTCTTCCAAGAACGTTTATCGACTTATCGATCGTCGTTCGATTAAGATAGTCTTCGGGAGAAGGAGGACTTTCACGAGAAAAAGAGAAAAAGTGTAACAGGTAGCGGGCATACATTCGCGAGCTCGTTCCAACGAGTTTAATAAATTCCAAGCATAGAGGTATATATATATTTAATTAAAAATAGGAAAAAATGACGAGAAAATTATAGGCTCCAATTGTCAAATTATCATATTATTATAATACGATGTAACTTACCTTTTCGAGTTCGAGGAGATGAAATCGAAGGACTTGAATCGCTTGAACCATCTGCAAAAAAAAAAAGACGAAGAAAAGATCAATTAAAAGAATGATTTTATCGATATGCATTTCATGGATATGTTTATTTTGAAAAAGCGCACGGTATCATATTCGTTGCAATATATACGCGAAGGAGGCGAATTTAAAATACGTCGAATTAATTATTACCGAGAGATACTCGCGTATACGCTAATTGCCTGGCTAAATTCCACCACGCGAATTTCGTCGCGATACCGAGAAAAAGAAGAAAAAACGGAATTACAACTCGAAGGAGAAAAATATTAATGGCGAACGCGTTATACGAGGTGAAGATGTTGGAAGATGTTGGAAACAAGAGAAGGCCATTTACTCGACGACGTAATAACTTTATAATATTATCGCGTTAATTCTTCTTTCCAACGAAATAGGATAATAAAAAGCAATGCTAAAGCTTTCCAAAAATCTTCTTCCTCTTTCCCTTCCTTTTTCCTCGTAGATTTTTATTTTGTTTTTTATTATCCGATGCAAACCGATGCGAAAAATAAACTTGCAAGGAGAAAAGAAAGTAATCCGGTCTTGGGGTCTTCCGGCTCCGATTCGACGCGCTATCGAAAGTGCATACGCGGAAAGACCATTCGCATAATTTTTCGATACGCAAGGACGCCGTACCGCTCGAACCACCACCGTGGTTCGTTCCTTCCTTCTCTCTTTCTCTTCGAATAAAACAAGAGTGTCCATAAGGGAGAAAGAGAGTACTATAGATACTGTACGTAAAACGATGTCCCTTCCGAGCTCGCAGAAGCGCCGATTCAATTAGGCAAAGCGGCAATCTTAATTGTTAATTAACATTATATTTATGCAATTATGGCCCATTATGATTCCGCGCGGGCGATAACGCGCGGAAGGAAAGAAAGAAAGAAAGAAAGAAAGAAAGAGATACGCGATGAGTGCTTGGCATGGATAGGGCGAGAGAACTTCTTCTTTTTTCCCTTGTTTATTTTATTTTCCTTCTTGGTCGTCTTGTTCGATATGCCACCAAGTTCGAGAGTCTTCCATCGAATCGGCCGGCACTTATCGTTGCTCCTGCCTGTTCCTTCGGAATATTCAAACTTCAGAATTTCATTAGAATCTCTGACATAGCTATCGATATTTTCAACCGCGCGATCCTATCTTCCATTCGGTAGAGTCTAACTAATGAGAATGTACAAAAATTATACGTGACTACCATCCCCCTTCCCCCTTCCCCTTCCCCCTTGCCTCTTCTCTCTCTCTCTTGTATACATACTTTACATATACTATCATACATATTAATACGTATAACGATAATGGCGAACCACCCCAAAAAAAAGCCTACTCTCCATCTCGACACTCTCCGAACTCTTCATCGGCCAGAATATGCGAAAGAAAAAAAAAGGTACAAATAAAAT
This sequence comes from Polistes fuscatus, assembly GCF_010416935.1. Lineage (NCBI taxonomy): Eukaryota > Metazoa > Arthropoda > Insecta > Hymenoptera > Vespidae > Polistes > Polistes fuscatus. The sequence goes on from NW_025113104.1 coordinate 2,084,509, forward strand.
TAAGAGAGAGAAAAAAAATTGGAGAGAAAGAGAAGAGATGATATCGGTTAACGAAACTCCCGGGTGGTTTTCTAAACGAGATCGTGCGAGAAGTAACCGATTCTCGAACTCTCATCTCGCACAATGTCTTCTCTATATCCAACTACACGCACATATACAAAGAAAAAGAGGGAGGGAGAGAGAGAGAGAGAGAGAACACGTTAAGGCACTCATCTCTCGTACCGAATTCTCTCGTGAGCGAACGCGTGTATCTACATACATTTTCTCTCTCATATAAGATCTCATTCGGAAGGTTTTGCCACGATCGTTCATCGCGCGGTATTAATTAGGCTTGCGTTGCACGCAGACGAGAATCTCGAAGAAGACGAAGAGGAGCCTGAGGATAAGCAGCAACGGCAACGGCACCACCGGGAGGAGAACGAACAACAAGAAGAAGAAAAAGGTGGAAGAGAAGGGGGAGGGAGAGGAGGACGCCCAAGAAAAACTGACAAAACGCAGGAAGAAGAAGCGCAGAGATGGTGTTATTTATAAGCCATCTCCGACATGGAGGACTCAGCGGAAGCAAGACGCCCTCGCTTTTCTCTCCTTTTCTATCCTCCTTACTCTCCACACACACACACACACATACGTACGCACACGTATATTGTACCCTCTTTCTCTCGTTTTTCTTCTTCTTCTACTTCTTCTTCTTCGAGTGCAAGACGTTCTTCTTCTTCTTCTTCTTCTTCTTTCCGTCTAACTGCGCTCGCTCGGTGAAACGCAACGCAGCGTGAAGCTCGCTGCACTCGCCCGTTGCACTGCACTCGCTCGCTGCTATTCGATGCATGCGCGAGATACGTGTTAGGCGCGCGTACGCGCGTAAATGACCGTCTATCTTTCTCTCTCTTTTATTCTCATCTCTTGTTTTCATACCCATAGGTAGAAGATACTCTTTCTTCGCACCTTCGAACAATCTTCCCTTTGTCGATAAAATTCGTTTACATTTTTTTCACCCCTTTCTCATACTTCTTTTTAATTATATTCTATGAAGATGTTTCGAGACAATTAAATTTCTCTTTTATTCTCTCTCTTTCCTTTTATCTTTGTTTAAAACTAATTTAAAAAATATCTGATTACTTTAAGTATCAATTTATTCGCGAAAGATGAAATAAATTCAAATTAATTTCAACGTTTCTTTCTTTTTCTTCTCTTCTTTTTTTTCTTAATTATATTTTATGAAGACGTTACGAGACAATTATTGCCTCTCTTACTTTCTCTCTCTCTCTCTCTCTCTCTCTCTCCTTTTTATCTTTATCTAAATCTAATAAATAATATCTTATTACTGTTAGTATCGAGCTAATCGCAAAGACGAGTAAATTAAAAGTAACGTATGAGTACTTAAAAAAGAATAGTTTCTTTTTCAAGTGCCAACAGGCTAAGCAATTAATTAAGTATTTCGTGTCGATAACGCCCTCTTCGACGCGTTTATAAATATGCATTGAGATTTTATGAAGCTTTCGCATAACGTTCTTCTCTATCTCTTTTTAAACCATCCTTCTCACCCCCTCCTTCTTCTCCTTCTCCTTCTCCTTTTTCTTTTCCCTCTTCTTCCTCTTCGTATAGGAATTTTTTCTCGACTACACCACGATACTCGGTTAATTAATAATACACTTTAAAAACATGAGAATTGAATACTCGATCAATAATAATATATACCATTCGAGAAAATATTCGATCGTCATGCCACGTGTCGTTTAAAGTCCCATGCTGATTTCCCTAACAAATCGAATACACCCATAAATTTGCAAATAATCTTTTCTAACGTCGCACGCCAGTCTAGTGCAACGTTTGGAACGAATTTTCGCGTTAAAACTTCCTTTGTATATTCTAGGAAAAACATGGACAAATATAAATCGTTCATAGAAAAAGTAAAAAAAAAGGCTAACGCTCTTTAAACGAAATAATCAACGTTTACTATACGTTTCATTGATTTGCGGGATTTCCCCTTCCGCAAAAAATAAAAACGATACACTTCGTCGCGAGAATAAATCATAGAAAATATTCCGATAAATCAGACGACGTGATAAAGCTCGACGTGCTCGCTAATTGGATAATAAAAAAGGAAAAAAAAGAAGAAAAAAAAAATGAAATAATGGTGAGTTTAGAAGAAGGAGAAAGAGAGACAATGTAAACCAAAGAACATCGAGTTCGCGCGATCGTTTAGGTCATTAGCGTTGTTGGTAGAACTCGGACTCGTTCGAGAATGAGAAACGCATCGAGGAGGGAAGAAGAAAAACTGTCGACGATATCGACTAACTGTCGCGAATAAAAGGCACAACCCGAAATGATTCTACGATCGGAAGGAAAACGAGCGAGCGCGCGAAACGTCGAGTGGATGTAAATCGTTTCCCGCTTTATTCTTATCCTACCAACGATTTTACGTATACGCCTATATTATATAAGTATTTATATATCTCTATATATATTTAGTACGTATGTTGTGTATACATATGTGTGTGTGTGTGTGTGTGTAACAGAGATCGCGAGTCTCTAATGAATGGCCGTTAATTGTATCAATTATTAACGAGGGACATCGTGCGGACGACTCCTTATCGATGTTCACTGATTTACGAGCATCTTCTTTCTCTCTTGGCTCTTTCCATACTACCGACCAACACACTGGCATACAACTACCACTGACACCACCCCGCCCCCCGCGAAAGTATTCTTCGAAGCCACTAATTTGCGATGGTCGACACCCGATTGCTTCATTATCGCACCCGTTTGCTATTAAAACCCAACTTACGTCTTTAAAAACGATCGACCAAATTAAACACAAATAAATCAAATAAAGTAACCAAGAAAGAAGTAGAATCTTCCTATAATGCTATCTATCTCTACGAGCCTATCCTGCAAAAATTTCTTTACATATACGCATAATTAATTCTCGGTAAAGACGAGAGAGAGAGAGAAAGAGATCTTCGCCGAGTTCTTAACTTTTTAGCCATCGGCTATTCGTTAATTATCCCCGAAGGTGTTCGATACCTACTTGTTTTTACGCTCTAACCGTGCTTAACTTTTTCTTATACGATTAATGCTAATGCTAATACTTAATATATGGATGCTCGATCGCTACGGATCACAAATACAAAAAATTATTGATGACGTTTTGCAGTATCGTTTAAATCTATACATTCGTAGAAGGTGCAAACAAATTCAGATTTTTTTGAGAAAAAGAAAAAAAAGGAAAAAATATAGTATTTTTTGCGTATTACATAAATCTCTGTATATTCATCGAGGACGAAGAAGGTGGAGGGGGAGAAAAAAGATCTGGTCGTTGTCCAAGTTGGTAAGAAAGATTTTTCTTTGGAGAATAAGACGATTCACGGTTGTGTGTACACACGTAAAGTAGAGATGATGTAGAATACACCGCGGAACGATATACGGTAGCCCAAGAGCACTGTGCAAGCAAGGGACGGTTTATCTACGACGCACCGGGTATGCGCAGCCACTTCAAGCGACAATATTTAAATATTGTTAAACATCGGAATACTTGTCACCGGCAAACACTTCCCTACTTTCTCTCTCTCTCTCTCTTTCCTTCTTTATCTATATCCGTTCAAAGACCCAGGTACTTTTTCAAAACGAGCTTTACAAAATATTCTCTCACCGAAAATTGCGATTAGAAGAACGTGTATTAGAATAAATGTGCATACATAATGCATACGATCTCTAATGATATAACGTCAATTAAAAATAATGAATAATAACGATAATGAGTTAACGTGACGTATCTCTAATATTATACCAAATGTAATAAAAATAAAAATAAAAAATACAAAATAATATACAAGAGAAAATTCTCGTATGTAGTCGGATCATAAAAGCTGCGTGCATAAAGACCAAGAAAACGAAGACGCAAATATATATACGTATACGTATATGTATTTACGTGTACATAGGTGTCTGACGTTGCTATTTAACTGCAGCTGCATTTTTACGAATATTTTGGCGACGTAAACGTCTTAACGAGCGCCGTGTGCCAACTTTTAAAAAGGCAAAGAGCAAGAGAGAGAGAGAGAGAAAAAGTAAGAAGTACAAGAAGAAATAGAAAAAGAAAAAATGAACTCGCAACGAGCTACGAGGATGTTCTTTTCTTTTTTCTCGATGTCATGCTCGGGAACGATTATAAACCAACGTATACGGAGAGAGTGATGCGGAACAAGTACGACTACGATCCTGACACGTTATGATGAAAAAGAGAAAAAAGAAATTAAATTAATACAAAAAATATATATATATAAATATACGTCGGCAATTATTTATTTTACTTCCGATCGGAAAGTTAATCTTTTTATTCCGTTTCTTTTTTTTCTCTTTCCTACAACCCCGATCGCCGGTAAATTCCTATTAAAGTTCCTTTTTCTATTACAGATCGATAGTAGCCTTGTCAATTTTCTAACGGTATCAATAAATACCGGACGACGCGTGTATTTGTAATCTATCGTTTATGGTATGGGTAAGTAATTAACTTACACGCAGAAGACTTATATATACTCTTACATAAAAAGAATTTTTCTTACACGTTTTTATTTCGTTTTTCGAATTTCGCTTTAATGATTCGAATAATTAATGTATATTATTCCTTTTCGTTCTTTTTTTTTTTCAATTACCAATTAAAAATCATTATACATATTTATAATATTACTATAATCCATAGAATGAATATTATTTTTATCTTATCGACGAGTTCTAATATTTACATAAAAGATTGTTAAAATAGATTCCGTAGGGGGTTTTCCCTTCCTTTCCTTTCCTTTCTTTTCCTTCTTCCAATAGTTTAAAATTACGGTAAATATTAGGAATATAGAAAAAATATTGGGAAGACCGATTGTAAAGATGCCAAGAGAGAAAAAGAAAATAAAAGGAGAAGGAAAAGGAAAAGGAAGCAGCGCGAATCCTTGCATTCGTCCACAAAGAATTCCCTAAGGACCACCGGAGTGGCGACTCTGCGTTCGTCAGTCCCTCCACCCGTTACATTATACTTTACACATTCGCTATACCTTCGTCGTCTTCTTTCTTTCTTTCTTTCTTTCTTTCTTTCTTTCCCTCCTCCTTCCCTCCCGCTATTTCTTTCAGCCTCAACGGGACACTCCGAACCTCTTTTATTCTTTCTCGAAATCATTCAAAAATATCTTATTTCGCTTTTGATCCGTACACGTATCGATTAAAAACAACAAAATTCGATATACAAACGAATTAAACGAGCCTATCGTCGTATCTTCCAGTTATTATATTCTAAAATAGAGAAAAAAAAAAGATTTCAAATTCTAATTCGCGTGGGAGTTTCTTTTCCCGACCATACAAGAAAAAGAAAAAGAAACGGATAAAGGTTTCGTTCTTGATCCTTGCTAGAGTAAGAGAGGGCTAGGGGAAGGAAGAGGAGGAGGCATCGAGTATCCTTGGTTCCTCGGGTACCGTTACATGGATCTTCCATAGCAGTTAACTCGGCGAACGAGCTAACTTTCGTGGAGCTTTTATTTAGATCTCCGATGCTTCTTCTCTTCTGGCATTCATCCTTGCGGTCCACGTGCGTCGCATGTGTCGATCAAAAAAAATATATATATATATGTGTGTGCGTGTATCTTCTATCCTTACTTCCACGAATGCGAGAACGTATTCGTTCTTATCAATTAATATCTACATATTTATTTTTTGTTGAAATTAACGAAATTGTATTCCTAAATCTCATTTTATAATCAAATCACGAATATATTATCATATTACTGGCACATAGAAAATATTAACTCGCGCGAATCTATGACGCAAGGATGATTAGCTAAATCATCGAAGATTACATAGATCGATCTCAAAGATCTTGATATTTGTTTATTCAACATAAGTTCCAAGTGGAAATAAAACTTGTAATAGACGAGAAGAGAGGAAAATAAAAGAAAAGAGAAGAGAAAAGAAGCTCGCAAAGACTACGTCCAGTCGAAGTGGCCCGCAGTAATTATTCTCCAAACGCAAGACCGGCAATTAGCATCTCATTGGCTCATTTCTCGCTTATGCTAATGGAGGATATTATTCAAGCGCGTGTGCGAGAAAGGGCTCGCCTTCTCTTTGCTATGTGTCCCTCTCCTCGTGGTCTAAGGAAGGAGGAGGAGGAGGAGGAGGAGTACGCAAAGGTTGCTTGCTTTGCACTCTTCCGTAGCCACGACCAAGCTTCTTATTCTTATTTTCCTCCTCCTCCTCCCTCTCTTCCTCCTTATCCCATTCCTTATCCCCCTCCTCCACCTTATCCTCCTGTTACTCTGCCATCTTTTCGTCCCTCGTTTCCTTTACGACGTCGAGGAAAAAGCCGGGCCATCGTTTTGTACGCCCACGAGGTGTCATCTCGAGTGTCCTCATCGAGTATTGTTGCGTGTACCGATCACGCGTCGATTCCAATACGAATACGTGTGCATGTGTGTGTGTGTGTATAGAAATTGTAAACGGCGTTTTGTGTATTTACATATATGTTAACGTAGCTAACTTTTGAACAATGTTATAGATAAATTCTATATATATATATATATATATATATATCGTATCCGGTCGAAAAACACGTACACGTGGGTGATGCGCACCGTGATTTCTTATAATATAAAATAGAAAAGAAAAGAAATAATGTGTATAAAATCAAATAAAATAAAGTATAATTTGTTAGCGCTTCGAAAAGTTTAGGAGTTTCCTTTTCTTCTTATTAAATCGAGTTTTAAAAAACGAGATAACGAAGGTGTTTTTTATGGGCCGATAAGAAAGTAAGAAGTTTCGATTTTTTTGATAAAAAAAAAGATATAAAAAATATAGAACGCGTTTCGAAAGAGCACCCACGACGTTCGTACGATAACCATAATCGAAATCCAAGAATATATGGATAAAATATAAAACAAAAAAAAGGGTAGTCGAGAAAGAATCGTCGTTGCTTTAAATATACAGCTACAATAAATTTGTATACGAATTAGAGAGAGGAAGAAACGTCGTTTGTGGTCGCTCGAGATTAGATCTCGAATGTCTAGGAAAAACTACCACCACCCTGTAGGAGTATCTTCGAAAAAACGAATACATTTTTAGTTTTCTTTATTCCTATGGACCAACCAGGCAGTCCTTTTTTTTTTTTAACCTGAGTAGAGGAGGAGAGCCCTTGACCTTCCAAGAAAGGAAATATCAGACGAAGTGTGTACGGTTTTCTTAAATCTACAAGTTTCTTCTTGCGTTTGGGATTTTTCTCTTTTATTTTGTTTTTCTTCTTTTTTTCTTTTTTATTTTTTTTTCCTTCCTTACAAAGTAGAGGGTGCCCTCATTATCTACATTTTCTCCGCGTTGTATTTTTATCTTAAAAATCATTTCTTATTTTTCTTTTAAATCTAAAACGTATAGACACTCGGAAATGCCACTCTCGTGTGTCATCCTGCTTTTTTAAATATAATTATAATATTAATATAACATTTATATATATATATATATATATATATTATATATAATATTAAAATAACTATATATAAAAATTGTTTGCTCAACAATATTATTTCTTTACCTTAACCAAACAAAAATATATTAAATAAACGTTAGGACGTTATATAAAAATAAAAGATATTTACAGAAAAGACACAGGTAAAGTTCGAAACATTGTAACGAGTCGAAATTTCAACGGACCAGGAAAAGAGAGAAAGAGACCCTTCGATGAATTTTTCCAGCCCTTGGGTATATACAGGTAGAACAGCTGCCTCAAATTTTCTGGCACTTCGAGTCCTTTCATGTAGTTGCAGTTGTAGTAGTACCTTTGGTTCGTCGAAAACGTACCTTCCGAAGTTATTCCCAAGGAAATTTACCAAACGTACGATCCGTTCGTCGATCCGATACTTATCGAAGGAAAGAGTCAAAACAGATATGACTTTTAGAATATTTTTCTCGGGAATAAAAAATTCTTTTCCCTTCCCGCTCGTTTCTCCTTCTTCCTTTTTCCCTTCCTCTTGTTTTATTTCTTTCCTTTGTTTTTTCTTTTCCATCTCCATCTCCAGTTTACAATTTAGATGCCACTAGTTTTTTTGCCGGTCGACATCCGAGACGACGACAGCGACGACTGCAACGACTGCAACGACGACTGCAACGACGACTGCGACGACGACGACGACGACGACGACGACGACGACGACGCGTCGATGCATAATTCAATTCGAGCGGTCTTCTTTCTGGTCAACCGTAGTTGGACGACTCTTCGTAATATTTGGTATTCTTTTTCTTTCGCTAACCCCCACCCACCCAAGCAAAGCCTTTCGTTTTAGATTTTTGTATTTTGATTCGTACCTTTTTTTGTCATTCGCTAACCCGCAATAAGGTCACTGTCGACGCTCGTGACGCGAGTTTGCCGCTCGAGCGTATACAACGCAACTTTTCTATCTCTTTCTTTCACTTGTATGCGCGTGCAGGCAAACGGACGTGACGTTTTGAAAAATTGCACGCGACGATGCGAACAACACCGACGAAATGCATTTCGTCGCACTCCCCCTTTTCCCTTTTACTCTACCATATATTTCTATCTCTTTCTCTTACTCTCTCTCTCTTTCTCTTACTCTCTCTCTCTCTCTCTCTCTCTCTCTCTCTCTCTCATTCATTCATTCTCTCTGTCTCTCTCTCTCTCTCTTACTCTTTTTCACGCTAACGTTTCGTGTTAAATCGTTGAGTCCATCGCAGAAAAAATTTGACGTTATCGCGCTACAATTTTTTTTTTCCTTTTATATTCTTTTCCTTTTTTTTTTTACTTCCATCGACTTTGTTAATTCGACAATTACTCGATGAGAGATTACAAATACAACGTCATTTCTTTTGATAACGAAACAACTAATATTTTAAATACTTACAATCAATTTATGACAAAGAACTAAGTCATAAAATTGTAAATATGAATTTTACAATTGATACGAAAATTAATAAGACCGTAAAATATATTTTATTACATTCTTTTTCTACTTAGACCACTGTCACAAATAATAACATAAACGTACATACAATTTTACCAAATCTTTTTCCCCTAATAAAATTTTATGATTTCAGTGTTCAACTTGGAATATAAACCAAAGGAAAAGAAATATAAAATAATACGACTTCAAAATTATGAATATTATAAGAACAAAATATACTTTCAAATAAAACTTTTTCACCGAATCTCGCTGTCATAATTACCGATACAAATAAAAAACCAAACACACACACACACACACCCCGTACACGCGATTCGACTAATAATCATCTTAAAAATAATATTCCCCTGGTAAAAGTTCTAATTCTAGAGTTTTGGTTTAAGGAAGAAAAAAAAAGAAAAAACAGGGAGGTAAAGAAAGAAGGAAAAAAAAAATACAAAAAAATATATATATATATTGAAAGGCCGGAAAAGCGTCGTTCGTAGTACGGACGAGGAGTCAGTTAAAAAGCCCACTAGAAGAGCGTTATCTCGATCAGAGAACGCGGAGGGTCGTTTGAAATATTTCTTCCTCCGAGTTTCGAAGGTCTCGTGTGTAACATGCTCGGTAGGTATAGGTTGTAGTATATAGTGTGTTTCTGGTGCCTTTGGAAAAAACAATGTCGGGAGAGAGCTCCCTTCTCCTCTCTTCGACTCGACTCGACTCGACTCGACTCTATTCCTACGGAATTCAACGTTGTTACGCCTTTATGCTACATGATTATAATACACACACACACAGACACACACACACACACACACTCTCTCTCTCTCTCTCTCTTTTTCTGTTTCTCACTCTTTCGCTATCTCATATACATATACACGTACACGTAGAAATAAGCACACAGAAGGAACGGTTCGTAGCACGTTTCTTAATTAGATTCACGTAGGACGAACGATCGTAAATCTCGCCTGGTCGCTACCATTACAAATGGCAATGAAATCTTCGTCCGAAGTAGCTACTTTAACTCTAGGACGGCACACTACTTATATAAACAGTACTGATCGTAAATAATTTCTATTACTACTACTACTATTACTATAATACTACTACTTCTCTCTCACTCTCATCTACACTTCCTATAAATTTATTCGAGATTATATCTATCTTTCTAACGAGATTAACAAACAAAAAAGATAATAATAATAATAATAATTATCCGAAATCGTAACCGATTCCTCAAATACGCGCATAATTATGATACGTTAGATAATATTTAATTAATTCAAATTACAGGCACGAAAGTAAGATTCTTTTCAAATCGTTTTTGACGATATAAACATTTTTGTATAACGTTCGTTCGCTCATTTGTATTTCATTTCATTTGTATTCTAATATATATATATTGTTTTATGTATGTATGAAAATGAATGATAAAATCTTAAAGTTCTTGCCGGAAATGATATTGTCTAACTCACTCGTTAATATTAAAAATAATTCAAATGAGAAACAATGCTATTTAGAAATTAGTCAAGGAATTGACGAAGGTATCTGTTGTCTCCCTTCATTTTCGTAGGGTTTTAGCGAGGGTGTAAATGAGGAAACACTTACCAGCGAGTCAACCTCCGGATCCGCTATGTAGTAGGGCTTCTCTTGTCTGATCTGTAACACATAAACAGAGATATGTTAGTTTGAGAGCTTTAATAATTAAAATCATTCGTAATTGCGGTATAAAAGCAACGAGATCGTATCGTCAAATGTGTACACACGCATACACGTATACGCGTAATTTTCCCCTTTCCCCCTCTTCCCCCTCTCTGCCCCTCTTTTCCTTCCTACAACGATTTCCTTCTCATGCGTGCTTCCTTTTAATTGGACCCCCGCCGTTCGATTCTTATGTATGCGAATAAAGTAAAGTAAAGTAAGAAAGTAAAAATGTATAGATGTTATAAAAGCGGAAACGCGTCGATGAACTCGATGAAATTCTAAAGAGTGGAAACAGTAAGATAAATAATGAAAAAAAAAGGTTAACAAATTCTAAGAAGATTCTCAAGTATTTTATCAACGATATTTCGAGAAATCAGTGATCAGAAAAAAACCAACATTCTTATATTTAAGTACTCTTAAGTAACTATGTATAAAGGTATCATATATTTTGCGTATGTGTGTATTTATGCGTGCGTATGTGTGTGTTACTCCTTCTCAATGACGAGGCAAAAAAAAAATGAAAAAAGGTTAAACCTCTCATCTGCAAGCCAAACGATCTGATTAGATGTATTCGCGATAACGATTGATATCATTAAAATTCTTTCATGGCGTTCAAAAACATTCTCCTAATCATTTTCTTCATTACATTTCTTTTTTTCTAAAATAAATAAGTAATTATTCCCGATAAGCAACCCCGTAACATTTCAATGGCACGCAAAATTACGCAGCTATGGGGAATTCAATGACCATTCGATTGCGATTCGATAAGATTACAAGGATACTCCTCCTGTTTAGTATCAACAAAAGGGGAGAGATAAAAATAAAAAGCAAGAAAATGAGAGAGAGAGAGAGAGAGAGGGAGGGGGATAATTCTCGATACTCGGAAGAATGCATCACATTGATCGAAAAAATGAAAAAATATTATACGTTGATACAGTTAAGAAGAAACTAGAATATCAAGTAAATTTGTATAATACGTTAGAATTTATAAAATGCATGTTACACGTTAGCTATAATTACTAGAATAATCATTAATTACAACGTTGATCCTTGTATAAAGATCGTAGATATATCATACATATATAATTAAGATGACATTCTCGATTACCATAATCTGATTAATGAGTCTCGTTCCAAAGATTGTATCGCGGTGAAAATGTAATATAAGTATTTTTCAAATATTAAATAAATATTGTTACAAATATCTATAAAAGGAAATAGAAATATCTCTAAACGTAAGTGCCGACAATTATGACAATCGAATAAACGAAGAAATTGAAAGAAAAAGAACAAAATAAATATATTTTATGACATTTATATTATATTATTTGATATTAAATAAATATATGTATATAATTCTGGAACACTAGATTATTATCATAATTGCCGACGCAATTATCCATTGACGCGATATCAAGATAATTTCTATACTTTTTACTCCCACGTATATATTTCCTTTTCATTCTCATACTTAATCTTATCATCCGTTGCTGCGAACAAAAAGGATTTACTTTAAGATGATTTATAATATATATACATTTAAATTTTCTTCTCGCAGACACGTTGGTTTCATACGAATCCCCGTAAATTGGTTTCTCGTAGATGCGAACTTCATTAGAAAGGTGGTGCGTGGAACGAGTAGGACGTGTCGACATTGTCGCCGTGTAAAAATCCCTGCTCTCTCGATTCTTTCGAAGCAAAGAAAAGGATGGGATGAAAGGATAAAAGATAAAAGAAAAGAAGAAAGAATGAATGAAAGAAAGAAAGAAGGAAGGAAAGAAGGAAGGAAGGAAAGAAGGGTGGAAAAAGAGAAACGAGGTAATGAAATAAGTCCGAAGAAACCCAGAAGAATTCCCAAGGGCGGGCCCAGCCGTCTATTCATGAGTCTGAATTCTGAATGAGAGTGACTCGCGGATCGAGTGTATAGGTAATGAAGGTATCTCCTACGTCGTACAACGATAACAACAAAAAACAATAAAAAGAGAAGAGAAAGGATAAATAAAAGAAAAGTACTGTCAACCGTTCGTGGGAGTAAACGACACGAGGTAAGCTAAACTTGTTACGTTTTGGCGGAGTGTAAAGGGTGGACAAGGATTAATTTCTTTTCGATGGGTCCCCTGTCCTTCGTGTTTATACTTTTTCCATTGGTCCCCAAAGAATTTCTTAACAACTAACTATTTACCTGTATCGATGATAATCTTATATGTAAGCCTTTTTTCTTTATTTTTTTTTCTCGAGTCTCGAATCGTTTGCATAGATTTTATAAATCATTTCTAAGTAAATTTATTATTCCTTTTTTACTTTGATCCTAAAAAAATATCCTAACGTTAAACCGTTGACCAAACAAATTACAAATGACTAACAGTTTAATCCCCGAATTTGTTTGCACGTAATGATAAATAATTTCTAGTTTGTATCTATTTGGACGAGTTCAATTACCTGTAGATAAGTAAAAAAAGATAGGTTATAAAGAGATCGTGGAAAATGGGAAACGTGTACTAATCGAACGAATAGCGGAGAGGATCGTAGCCAAGCTAAAGATAAGGCGCGATAAGGGCTTTCATAGACGGCGATTATCGTTTATCGATTATATTTAGCGAAGGATTATACCCGCTTGCTTTCGTCGTAATAGCTTGTACAATGTATTATAGTTACATGCCTACAAGTACACACATTTATAAATATATATAGAAAAAAGATATGCGTGTAACGAAAAATCGATATATTGATATGACACGAAACGAGCGTTCGTGATGCGAAAGCACGAAAGAGGAAAAAAATAAATCGATAAAAATTTTCGTTCGTAAATGATAGAAAAAAGGAAAAAAAAAAAGAAAAAAAAAAAAGATAGATAGACAGAAAAGAGAAAGAAAGAGGGGAAAAACGCAAATCGTAGATTAATCGATCGATCGATCGATCGATCGTCGCTGAGCTAGGTATCCGGCGTGAAAATAAACGAGAGATTCCGGCTTGGCCCTGCGATAAAAATATTGTGCGATAATATTTAGAGAATGTTAGCGTCTGTTTGGGAAGCTTCCCATACTCGCTCGTAAGTTCGTTCGTTCGTTCGTTCGCTCGCATGCGTTCGACTAACGCCATGGTACGATTAACGTCATCGAGCTCTTCCTCGATCCCATCCAAAGATATCTCTCTAACAGCTGTCCTATAAGTTTCCAATTCTCTCGCTAAGTTTTCATAGCAAACGTTCACAATCTCTTTTTATTTTTATACCACCAAAGAATGTATTTATTTGAAGGATGTTTTTTAACGATACGAATCTCTAACTTGAAAGAAATTTCAATAATATTAACTAGCTTTCTCGACATAATCCAAAAAAGAAAAACCTGCGTACCAGCCCGTGCCAACAAACGGATGGATCTTTTCGTGTCTCGATGCAATCAAACGAATTACCTTTCGCGTAAACTTTATTACACGCTCATTTCTAACATTTCCAAAATTCTAACGTTTAAATTATTATTAATAAAAAATACGTAAAGTAAAATGAACGTATAGCGAGTATTTTTTGGTTGAATTTTGTTGGGAAAAAAAAGTGATGAGAGCGAACGACGCGAACCATCAACATCGAGACAAAAAATAAATAAGAGAAGAAAAAGTGGGTAAAAAAAGGTTTATCCAGAGACGGAAGGCGTTTAGCTCGAAAAAAAGAACGCGCGATAACACCAAAAAAGTTTTTGTAGACAGAGAAAGAAAAGGTAAGATCTCTCGACGATAAGTATGGCCCTTAAAAAAGCTGGAATTCTACGTTTGACTCCTACGTAACAGATAACGATAAAGAGCATTTTGTCCTAAGTTATTTTCGAACGCGTGAAAAAACAAGCTCTCTTTTTACTCGCATCGGAAGAAAAACGAGAAATGGAATGAAAGAATTTTTCAACGTTGTCTGATAAAAAAAAAAAAAAAGGGATTAATAAATTTAAAAGATTTGTAAAGGAATAACGATTAGATCTCGATCATTTTCAACCGAGATAACCCGAAACGTATGGAGAGAAACTATCGAATGAGAAGTGCAACTCGCGTGTTTGACGACTTTTCTATCTTATTCTTACTCTCTCTCATTCTGATATACAGGAGCACTCTCTTACGCGAATAACGTTCCGCTAACCCACTTCGTCGGACTTGCAGAATTCAAGGCGTGTCTCTCCGGTGTGAAGAAAACACCACCACCACCACCATCACGGTTTCTCGATTTATTTTTTAATAGTACAAAGCGATTACGTCGTCTGGTTATTCTACATTTACCGAGATTTTTACAGACAACGATATTTATCATACGTTACTATAAGAACAAAATAAAAAACACCTATAGAAAAATATCGCTAAGGTACGGTAATTTCTATTGTTGCATTTACAATTAATTTCTAATTAATATAAAAAAGAAAAAAGAACAATTGCGAATGAAAAAAGGGATAGGGTAAAGCAGTTGCTTGCTTTAAAAATGAATTTCTTTCATCTGAATCAAAATATAATAAATCTTTCTCTCTATTTTTTTGTTTCTGTTCTTTCACAAAATGTTGTGACATATCCTTCGTAGCCTTTTCATAAAAGAAACAATAGCAATAAAAGTGTATAGTCATTGTTGAAGCCCATATTTCTCGAGATAATTTGGAATTCTATCCTGTAGCAATAGTATGCAGAACTCGTGTTGGCCGGCTCGTAGTCGCACGCGTTAGAGAAGTGACACGAGGGCCAACGTTTTACGACGGTTTAATGCTCTCGGAGGTGCATTCCAATTGCGCCAATAAATCCCCGGGACCGAAGCTCTTCCTCCTCGTCGTAGTCATCTCTCTCTCTCTCTCTTTCTCTTCCTACTGTTGCTCTCGTCAGTGCTTTTCTAAACCGAACAACACGAACAGAAAGACTAGACTACCTGCTCTCGACACCAATACGGATTCCTTTGTATTTCGTGCTTTGTCTCTTATACATATAATATATATGTAATATAATTGGAAAAATTAAACATAATTATTCTACGATACAAACAATTTAAAAAAAAGTAAATTTTCATTTAATACAATATTATATAAAGAAAAATAAATATTGGTATATGGATAAAGCATTTTTCTTTTTTCCTTTTTTCAAAGCATGTAATTTCTATAAATACAAATGCTAATCGAGGAATAAATTGTTAAGAACGAAACATTCGTCTGATGTAAAAAGAACAAAATATAATAAATAGAAAGTAGAAACTGAAAAAAGAAACGAAATTGATTTCATTTGGAGATTGCGCAAGTTGAGGAGACCACCAAAGAGAGAAGAAGGCGAGTTCTTTGCTCTTTTCACGTCGAGGTGGTTCTCTCTCCCTCTCTCTCACTCTCGTCGGTGTGAAATTGAGAGCGAAGCTTGGCGTGTATAAGGAACACAGAAAAGTGGGTCGCTTCCTTCGTTCGCTATGAAAAAAGGGCCAGAGGCCAGGACAATGAGCGCAACGTGGGCACAGCGGGTCGTCCTCGCGGCGTCCTCGCTTCTCAGGCAAGGCCAAAAGGGGGCCACCATAAGCGACTCGCAGAAAGAGAGAGAGAGTATGACGGTTCAGGGCCCCATACGGCAAAGAGACGAGCGGCAGCACGCGGCCCGGGCAAAACGCGAGGGGATAATACCGTCGGCCTGGACCCACTGAATAGATCAATTTACAATGGCAGAAAATGAGCAGCTCCTTCCTCTCCTTTACTCTCTACCCCCTTCGTCTATCCCTTCGTCTATCCCTTTCTCTATCTCTCTCTTTCGCGTTTCCTCTCTTTCGAGCAGCCCCTGGTGCGCGAATGAAAGATTGCCGCATACCTATATTTATTCCCTCGAGAGCATCGAAATAAATCCAAATATTTCTTTCCTTCCGATCGATACGATTGTTAACGATTAATAATCCTAGCTTGATAATTCATTCCTACGACATTCAACATTGCTATCGCATATTCGGAAAAAAAGAAATGGCAAACGTTTGTTAATAGTTCGGCAAGTTCGTTAATAGAATCGCGTTATCGAGGTAAAAACCTATAAAATAGATAATTTACATAGAAAAGAGAGTAGCAGACTGAATAATAGAGATAGAGGCGCGTGCTTTGATGCAAATGAAGTTCGTGCGTGCGTCCGCACGCGTTTAGAAACCAGCGAGCGAGCAAGCGAATAACCGAGCGATCGGGCAAAACGCATAATCCGTGCACAGCGTGAGGGCTCTTTTGTGTGTCGGCTTGCGCTATCTCCGTAGAAATATCGGGGATAAAAAAAGAGAGAGAGAGAGAGAGAAGGAGGAGGAACATTGTACACGTTCACCGCAAAGAACCGTCACCTGCTTATCTCCTAACGTCTCTTAATAAAGCTTCCTTGACTATATTACTTCTACTTATAGGTACTTCTTTTCTTTTTATTTTTTTTTTCTATCCGCGTCATCCTTTTACCTATTTCTCGCGCAAATTTACTTATAAGATAATTTACGTTCGACGAAATAAATATTCTACGCGATATACAGATATTATATATTATAGGCTGTTATTTTCGAACTAAAACGTTAGAATTAGTCAGAGGAGAAAAGATATTTGATCTAATTGATTATTTTTGGTATCCCTATTTCCCCTTTGTGTCTTTTTTTTTTTTTTTTTTAAATATAACACTCTCTCACGTGCGATTTAGAAATTCCCTACGTATCCATTTCTACGTTTATATTCTATATAGGCCTTATTAAGATGCAAATGTCACGTCAATTTCGTAATAGCTTAGTACTTAACCGAGAAAGAACTGCAACGCACCGCACATATATGCACTCGCCTTGATAATGTCACAACAAGACGCGAATAAATAATAGAAATAGCGAACCGGATAATCGATCTATCGGCGATACGAGAATTCTAAAGTTAATGTAATCGTCGTCTGGAAAAATGATTATTTTCTTTTATATCGTTCATTTGCTCGTTTTATAACAACAATGTCTCGTTGACGATGTTACGACGAAATAATATAGAGAAAAAAAGGTAACAATACGATGACGCGTTAAATTTAATCCACTTAGAAACCTTCCCAAGGCGTATACCGAGATATTTTTAGCGAATTAAAGGCACGTTCAATGTCTTTAAGTTTGTAAGTAAGCAAGTATACGTATACACCGTACACCCACACGCGAAACACGTTTACCTTATCCCATATTGCCGGGGAGGCTTAAGTTTTATCGTTATCTCTGCGTAAGACCGCTCGAAGCCATCGCTACCGCGTTACCGAACTCCTAAATTTAGTAACACCGGCTCGTCCACGAATTTCACCGATCCACGTGGACTTTTGGCATAAATTTTTCTCTTTTGACGATATACTATATATACTATGGAAATATTTCTAATTTCGTAATTAAACAAGAGTAAATATTCGCGTGAATTTAGCATAAAAAAAGGACAAGAAATATTTCTACCTAAGATAAATATACCGAACGGTTGCATACAATCGAAACTTTTCGTACCGTAAATAAACTCGACGTATTATATCTCGAGCATAGAATAACATAAGAGTTAAGCTTTTAATAGAGTAGCTAGGTATCGTCACGCTCGATTCGATTTCGGTGCAATGAAAGAAAGAATAAAATAGAAAGAGAAAGAGAAAGAGAAAGAAAGATTGGCATAACGAGCGGTTTGTTAAATTGAAGTTCTCATTCTTCGCGTCGGGTTTGCGCGTAGCGCGGCGTCGTTTACCAGCACCGTCTATACCCCGTATACCGGTTTCACAGTGTGTGGCAATATATAAGGAATACATTTTTCTGTCGGGTACTAAGGTACCTTTACACGCGAGAGAGCGGTCAGGAATGTAGACGGCCGGCCAGGAGTGGTACGTTTTTAAAAGGCCCGAAATCGTTTCACCGGGGACTTACTACGGGGCTCCCTTGGCTTCTCGAGTTACCTACGCGTGTCCTTGGGGGAGAGCTACTCTCCTCCTCCTCCTCCTCCTCCTCCTCCTCCTCCACCTTCGCCATCTCTTCTTAGTTCTGCCTAGCTAAATGAAGACGGACAAACGGAGAAAGAGAGAAAAAAGGGTGTACGAAAGGGAAAAAGGTACGAACGAGTTCTCTTCGAAGATTCTGCATGGGAATATAACTCGAGACGAACACCTAAAGTACGATAGATCGATCCAAATGTACTCTATATTAAACATTTGTTTTTTTTTTGTTTACTTACCTGTTTGGAAAAAACTGCTATGTCCTCGTTGAAACTTTCGGACGAACAAACGTCACCTCCCGCAACACCGGGCTCGCGCGGTGTACA
Organism: Polistes fuscatus; assembly: GCF_010416935.1. Lineage (NCBI taxonomy): Eukaryota > Metazoa > Arthropoda > Insecta > Hymenoptera > Vespidae > Polistes > Polistes fuscatus. The sequence continues at coordinate 2,103,392 of NW_025113104.1, forward strand.
CGTCGCCAATTCGCATTTCTCAAATATCAATGCGAGAAGCGGAAACAGGGGATGTCTGAAACGATAAATAATCATTTTAATTTACAGTCCTTTTAATATTTCAATCAAAATTAGATTAATATTCGATATACGCGTAAATTTACATTTCAAAAATAATAGTCCAAAGTGTGTAGCAAGAAACAAAGGATAGTAACTGTCATCGCGATAGATAAAAAAAAAAGATATTTTTCCCACCCTTTGCTATGTTGTTTATTTTGTCATTTTTTCTCTCCGTTTCTCCCCTATCCTTTTTCGTAGGCACAACAACGAGTGTCGCGCCTGTTAGTCTTACGAGGACGCAATTAACTCCGACAAGCGATGGTCAGCGCAAGAAAGAAAATTTAGCGTGAAGCGTTCAAAAGGGACAACTTATCTTTTTTTATCTCTCTCTCTCTCTCTCTCTCTCTCTCAGAAAAAAAAACTATCTTACGACTTTTATCCATCGGTCGACGACTCGTTTATTCTTGTATCTATAATTATTATAAGTAGATATATCTTCTTCGTTTATAGTAAAATTATTTTTGTAAATGTTTCCTTCACACATTCCGTGATTAAATATATCAAAATAAACTTGAATTTACGAGTTTTTCACGAACGCACACTTTAACTCGATCTTATCGTAATCGTTTGAGTTTTTAACCGATAAGAGTAGCAGCGATAACTCCTCGAGATAATACGTCTAAAATCTATCGAAATTCAACGGTTAGCGAGGATCCTCTTTTCAAATAAAGTTTTTAATACATATATTTACAAATAAGAAATATATCTAATCCGATATACACTCGAGTTTTCTTCTTCTCTCCAGTTCTTTTTTTCTTTTTCCATTCGATGCGTTGATTCATGCGCGGAATACGCTTCCTAAATTTATATGTATATGTATATATATATATATGTATTTACGTATTCAGGTATCTTCGTATAGCAAGTTACTACGAAGCATGGTACGGTATTAGAGGGATCTTCGGATAAGATAAGATTAACCGGTGCACCTATGTTGCAATCGAGCTCCCTGTTCGAGATTTAAAGCAGGTAGATACACTATGTACGGAGGCGGCTTCTAACAGAGAGACGATTCATCTACCTTATACTTTGCCAATCAGTATCATCTTTGTGCAAACTAATTCTAATACCTATTATTATTACTGTACCATATTGTCGTGATATGATTCTTCGAAAAATAATAATAATGATCATTTAACGTTAAGATCTACGTTACACGCGACTATATATCTTTTGAAAATACGTACGTATACCTATTTATTATTATTTCTGTTGTTTTTAATAAACAAACGTACCGTTATTTTTCGTCTTTCGAAAAAATACAATGTGGCACGTTACTAATTTTATTTTCCAACGTTATTTGAAGACGGAGAACGATCCAAAGCGTGTTGGTAGCAAGACGGTAGAAGGTGTTCTGTGTGCCCATGGTAGCGGGTCGCGACTCGCGGACATAAAACGATACGGAACGAATTTCGACAAATTGACGTGTAGCCAACGCTGCAGCCCTCATCCTTTTCTGAGAGAGAGAGAGAGAGAGAGAGAGGGGGGAGAGAAAGTACCACCGTAAACTTCGACCCGCAGAAGAGAGCCTTTCCACTTTATTTTTTTCTACTTTAACGTTTGTATCGAATTAACAACGAACGTCTCCTTTCGATCCTTCCTAATATTATGTTATTGTTCATAAAACAAAGAGTAATCGAAAAATCTATGCAAAGAATAAATGTCTAAAAAAGAAAAGAAAAAGAAAAAGAAAAGAAAATGAAAAAAAGGGAATCGAATCGAGTTATTGGTAACGATCCGTTAGTTCGTTCCGTTCGAACGCGAACAACGATTACGAAGGAGTTACGAAAAGCGAAGCCGCACGCGGTTGGTCTCGTGCGAGTGTGAGTGCGCTTCGAGTGCACGTTTTCCTAAGCGGTCGAGGGACAACAAAGTGCGACGTCGATGACAAATGACGAGTCGAAACGAGGTGTCAGAATGACGGAACCGCAGAAGGTAATGATATGATTGGCCGTACGGCCCCGTTCAACGGGGGATGTTTGCGGTTTTGCGGTTTCCGCCCTCGATGCGCGACGCCTCTCTTTCTATCCCTCTCTTTCTATCCATCTCTTTCTCTCTCTACCTTGGTTACTCTTTCGCGGCTCTTTTTGCACGCGGCCATCGGCTGCTTTATGATTTACTACGCACCACCGACGTTTACGGCTCATCCACGGCTTCATTTCGAAACTCGGTCTAACTCTAATACCCCTAATGTTCTACACTTTTTATCGATATCTTACAAATTGATATAGGTACGACAAATGTATACGCGAATGTACGCTCGTCCCGTAAGTCCCTTCCTTTTTTTCAATGCGAAATCTCTCGGGAAGCCTCATTATGCCCTCTCTTCAAAATTCTTCGGACTAACTTGCAAAATATTCATCGAAGTCGTACGTAACGCGTAGAAGCGTGCAACCGAAATTTCACTGTGAAATTGTACATGCATTTACATTATCGGCTGGTGTATTTAAAATAACGCAAGAAAATGAGAAAAGACGAAACATTTGTAAAAACTTTGATATAAAAAGCGTCGGATTAAAAACGCGTTTTGCATATCGCGTCGTTTCGTGCATTTTGATTTTATCGATGATTAATGGAAAAACAACGGACTTCGAGTATCGACGATAAAATGCGATAAGAATACACCGCCGATACCGGTTATCGAATGTTGCTTACATCTTTTAAATAACGAATTTTGTATGATGATAAAAAAGGAAAAAAGAAAAGGAAATGAAATATCGGTGCTAGCTGCAAATATTGGACTTTGATTTTCGACAATTTCTTTTATCTTGCAGCTAAGAAAAGAAATAGAGAGAGAGAGAGAGAGAGAGAGAGAAAGAGAGAGTAGAACCATCCAAAATCGATTGGAATTTTAAATGGCGGATAATCGATCGTTCGCAAGACGTTACGTCTCGCCTTCAACATCGACGGAATAAATTTACCACGGTCGTAATTACATACGAAGGTCTTCTCTCCTTCTATCTATCAATTCATCTCTCTCTCTCTCTCTCTTTCTCTTTCTAACTCTGTACATCTATCTCTTTCACTCGTACACGTTCACAGGAGGATTTGCGTGAGACGCAGAAAGACATCCGATCCGCACGGATGACTCGGCCAATCGAACTCCTTGCATAAGAAGTCGAGTCTTCTCGATGATTGGCAGATTCTCCTGTCAGTTACGTACACGGTTTTACGTAAAACCTTCTTCGGTATCCGTGTAATCGGCTCGCCCCTTCGATCCTTACGATCCTTACGACGGGCAAACCGATCCACGTGCTATTTTTCTATTCGATATGTATATATCTCATCCGCGGACTACGAACTTCTATTTCGATATAAACTTGAATTTATTAGAAAATATCGACAAAGTAGATAGAAAGAAAGATGGAATCTTCCAGGAAAGTCGAAAAATCTTGGAGCTCGTGCGATGCTCGAGGCGCGCGACCCAACAGTGGACAAATTACAGGCTACGCGAAATAATGAGGCTCCCGTTCTAGGATACGTCCAGAAATCGGGCCATCTCGCAGAACCATAAATCACTACGTAAACGCGGCCTTCGTAAAACGGCCACCACCAATGAGAAGAGAGAAAATGAGAGAGAGAGAGAGAGAAAAAGATCAGAGATGATTCCCATTCCCTCTCTCTCTCTTTCTTTCTTTCTTTCTTCAGCTACGTTTTACTACGCCTAGGCACGCGCCTATTTCATCCTTAACGCGTTCCTTTAACAATCCACGATTTACCGTCCAAATGTACCAAACTTTCTATCGTTTACTTTATAACGAAGCTTCCAACGGTTAATAGTACCTACGTCATTCGGCTTGCGAGAAAAATATCTAAATATGCGTACGTTTAGATATACGATCGTTATTTATCCACGAAGAAAAAGGAAAAAAAGTATATAAAAAATGGTTAAAAGTAAATTTAACGTTAAATAGAAATTGTAGTTATGTTAGAGGATGTACAGTTAACCGTAGATTGGTAGTCAAGCATAGATACTAAGCTGTATACACATTTATCTGTGAAAATTATCGTAAAAGCTTCATATGATAAATCAGGCTATAGGAAAAACATGAAATGTACGATCGACGCGACGTGCAACGAACTGTAAAAGCTTCTTACGATAAATCAGCCGATAAATGTGGCGACAACGTTAACGAAGGAATGTTGGTAAAATTGAAAAATGAACGAATCATTGTACTTTCGATTAAACGAATTTGAACGAATCGTGGTAAGCTTTAAAAACACCGATTCGCAGTTATATCATTTTATTTCCCTCTATCGTAAAATAGACGAAAAGATTGATAGGAAAAGACAAAAATATATGCGCTGCATAGTAAATGATAGATATTTCAAAGTGAAAAATAACGAATATATCGTGAATGTAAGTAACGAAATAGATACTAGTTTAATTTATATTATTTCCAAACGAACAACGAGTATAACTCAGTCGTTAAGCTTCCAGGTCGAGCGATAAACTCGAAGCCTTCGAAATATGCATTACGGAATTATGCAGATTTTTCTATCTTGTCGCGGCTCGAGAAGCAAGTCGTTCGAAACATTTCAAAAAATAATATTTAAGTCCGTATCTAGTTGTATAATATAACCTTCTTTCACACATAAATGTACACACATACGAATGGAATTATGAATAAGTTAAAAGAAAGAGAGAAAAGGAGAGACAAAACACATCGTTGTCGTCGTCGACGTCGTCGTCGGCGTCGTCGTCGTCGTCGTCGTCGTTTATCCATATGATAATTTTATTCTACACAGGTCTCCGATATGTCATAAAAAAGCATATTGCGTGTGAAAAAGAGCAGACAAGTTCGAACTACAATTCCGATGACGCGATTCGAGTCTTTGAATTATCGATATTCACGATACGTGGTCTAGATATGTACCTATGTAATAATCCTACGTGTGCGTGTATGTGTGCGCGTTATTATTTAATATTTGCATTTTTTTTCTATCTATCCGAGCAATCCCTTGGGAATTCAATATCACAAATATCGATCGCGAGATTATTCTATAAAAATATTGCAATTTTGATTATCTATCCGCACTTTCTCCCTGCGATATTAATAGTAAGCAAGGTAGAAAGAAAAAATAACTTGAGAAAAGTAAAATAAGATCGAATGGGATTCGATGAGTGGCACTAACCCGTAAATGGCGTCCTTGTCGCGTTTGTGTACATCGGGCACCGCCGAGGCTGCAGCGGCTGCAGCCGCTGCAAGCACGTGTTGGGGTGGCTGGGGCGGGGGCGGGGGATATTGAGGGTGGGCCGGTCCCATACCCCCGAGGTGAGGGCTGTGGTGAAGACCCGGAACACCGCGGGCACTACCGTGTGGATCGTATAGCCCGGCTCCTCCACCCCCACCACCTCCCTCGAGGTAGGCCCCATGCAGCCCGCCATCGTCGTACTGTAAACAAAAATAATTTCAACGATTAGCATTCTTTCCTGACATACTTCGAATAATAAGTTTTTAAGGATTTTCCCTTAGACGAGAATCTAACGCATGGTAGAAGAAAATTCGATGGAATTCGTTTACCGTTGCGAATAATACATCCATAAAGATATGGAAAGATCTCCTCCTCCCCCTAATGACTCGAGCTAATCCGAGGTGAAAAAAGGAAAACTTGGCGATATCTGTTTTTAATCCAAGTACGGGACAATCGAGAGTTCCGCGACAACAAAGTTCGTGAGCCGAACGACAGCTGGTAGTGCGAGCTAAGGGCACAGACGCGTTCTAAAACCGGATACCGTACTCGTACAACACCATCGGTGATACGCGTAAGTGGAACGGTTAAAGTAACTATAGGAAAAATAGCTTTAGCGAAATGAAACTTCACGGCCGATGACTCCCGCCGACGTTTACTTTGTTTTCCTTCATTTATATATTTTTTGTTACTTTCGTCGATAACGCAAAAATGAACAAGCAGGAAAACAAAATCGATCGGATATTTTCTTTTCTTTTCTTTTTTATTATTTGTTCTTCTTATTAATTTTTAATTCATAAATTCATTCGACTAGAGTCTCCTCGATAAAACGCGGAAGCTAACTAATTATTAAGGCTAATTGCGTGACTCTTTCGTAGAAACGCTCGAGGCAGGTTATTTCTTCTCGTTCTTCTTCTTCTTCAACGTATTCTTACTTCGAGACAAATACCTAGAGAAGCTCGTGTTTATCCAAACGCGACGTTCGTGAGAGTTCCGACATAGCAAACTACGATCAACTACCAACCGAAAGCCGGATGCTCCAAGAGAATCCTTAATTATTAAAAGAACGAAGCTGACACTCGACAGAAACACTCAAAAATATCACCTTCTTCTCACATTTCTCGAGATTACATTGTTTTAACTACATTTCACCAAGTTTTCTCGTTCGTAGGAATACACCCGCGTGCGAAACGATAGCCGAGTATTATTATTTGTTACTACATAATGGTAAATCATGAAAAAAATACGATAAAATAACGACAGGTCGATCGACAAATTCTGTTATTATCATTGTTTCTTATTTCTTTTCTTTTCTTTCGTTAAATGCAATCGAAGACGAACGAACCAATACGAAATGATCAATAAATACATAATTAATTGCAATGACGATTTTCCAGTTGAGACTAATTATATATCTAAGCGTTTTCTAGCTCGTCATTGTTAATGTTTCGTGTTTGCAAGGTGAGCCAATAATTATTCCCATCTGAAATATGTTTAAGTAGTTACATATACATTTAATGATTATTACAGTTATAAACTATAGGTTATTATATCGGTAATTAATGACTCACTAAGTGTACGAAAAAGAGGGAAAAAAAAGATATACATACGAAATAATGAACCTAACAATGTATAGTCACGAGCATCTACGTAAAGGATAACATTAAATAAAAAAAAATAAAAAAAAAATACATTTTTTCTTCACAAATAAAGAGATCACGAATTTCCATTAGCGATCGATTATTTGTATAAAACGCACACGGTATACGAATTTATATCGCAAACGATTACAATCGAATTGTCGATAGAACGTTTATTTACAATCCGGGGTTAAAGTATTTTGTTCGTTTCGCAAACTTGATACGATTCCGATTTCCCGAAAGACCCTGAACCTCTCTAATGATTTTTCTAATTAATGCGTGCCTCGGTAATTAACTCTTACTCGTTGATAGACAGACAGACAGATAGATAGACGGATAAATGGTATCGTTGATTTACTTGACCTAAAGAATTTCGTTTAAATAAATTAATCTAAAGAATTCGCGTGATACATATAAGTGCATAAGTAAATGCATGTACGTAAGCAAGTAGAACTAAAATATATTCGTATCTTATTGTGTAAATAAATAATCCAAAAGATAGAAAAAGAAAAAGAAAAAAAGAACAAAAAGAAAATAAGAAAAAAAATATCGTTTGACCATCCAAGTTGTTTTAAAACGTCGTTACGATTCGAAAGTGAAAGGAGAGGCCGAAAATAGGATGAGGGAAAGCTAGAGAAGTATCTTTATGCACTTCGAAAAGACTTAAAGTATCATTTTCTCTCTCTTTCTCTTTGGTTCTTTCGTTCTTTCTTTAGTTCTATCTCTTTTCCTCTTTCTCTTTGAACGATGTTGGTCCCACGTTTACTAGTTACTACGAGAGCAAAGATTTCATCGTAGAATGATCCAAATGATTTTATCTACCTTTTGGTCTTGTACCATTAACTAGAAACACAGAGAGGGAGAGGGAGAGAGAGAGAGAAACTATATAAATGTGTAAACATAAAAGACCTATATACGTTTGTCTGTAGAAAGAGAAAAAGGGTAGAGGAAAGCATTCGTTACTCTCTGATTAATGACGACATTTGAAAAACATTAGGACGCGAACGTATGCATACCGTGAGACTGCGATTTAATACTCGTGCTTGTTCCTAAGATTTTATACTGTTAAGAATAATTAGGATAATCAAAATTACTTGTGCATCTATATAAAATATCGTAAAGTTAGTTTTTAAATAAAATTCCTATTAGATTGTTCTAATTTGTTTTTTTTTTCTTTTTCTCTTTTTCTCTTTTTCTTTCCTTCCGTCTCTCTTTTGCAAAAGATAGAGAAATAAGAAGATGAGAGAATCGCGACGGATCGTGACAGAAGACCGGACCGTACGCCGTCGGAATAACGGAATTTGAAATTGGAAGAGCGAAAGTGATTGATGTATATCCATAAATACATAATCACAGGCTGCGGTATAACACGCTTATAAAACTCCTGTCTACCATCGCCCGATTCGCGATTACAATTTTTAATCCGACGCACATTGAGATTCGTCTCGACGATCTCTCTCTCTCTCTCTCTTTTCCTCTTTTTTAACCTTTTTTTTTTATTATTCGTCTCTTCTAGCGCATCATAATTTTTGAAAATGAATTTCTTTGCGAATCGTGATCATCTTCGTACATAAATTCTCCGTATTTTCAAAGTTATAAAAAAAAGAAAGAATAACCAAAATAAACAAAATTAAAAGAAGCAAAGGAAATATAAATTATTTGAACTACGTGTCAGTATGCAATATTTTTCATATTAACTCCGTTACAACGCGTCGTAATATCAAAGCGATAATAATCACCCATTCTATTCGTCTGTTCTTTTTATTATTATTATCTATTTATTTTCATATCGTTTCGAAACGAAACGTTCTTCGGAATATTTTCCGATGAAAATGAAAATCAAATGAAAAATAAAAAACTCGGAGGAAAAATTGTTATTCTTTATTTTATTTTTTGAAAAACGTTAGGTCGAACTATACGTCAGCGTCGCGAACGAATCGCAGTTATAGCGCAATTCATCAGCCCCTTTTTTTCACGCACTCGCATTTTACGAGACGCTTAAGTGCCGAGCGTTGAAACCGAATTACAAGCCTATTCGCCTCGCGGCTCTCAAAGTTCTTGACTACGCGGTAAAGTTACTTTTTCTTTCGTCGCACCACTCAAAAAAACCTCCCAAACTGAATTGGAAAATTCTACAAATTCAAATCGAATACTGCCAAATGTAATTATTTTATCTTTACGTTAACGTTTAATATAATTAAATAATGTTTCGCGTTACTTTTTCGTCGAAAATAAGAACGTTAATATATTTCAATTAAAATATAACGCGATGCTATACGTTACGGTATAGCATCAGAAATATTATTTATTTTGACAAATAAAATAAGATAGATAAAAGACTATTAACAAATGTAACCGAAAGTAATAAATCTTATAACATACGGGTGACGCTTGACGTAGAAACTAACATGTTTGTTAATTATGCTTTTATTTTTATTATAATATTTTACTTTACAATGATTAATATGAAATTGTGAAAACACATACTTATACGAGGAGAACGAATAAACGAAATGACGTTGACAAAAAAAAAGAAAAATGTAAACAAAGTAATTGGTGCAAATAATTAATAATAAAAGTGTCTACATCCTACTATGCAATAATATCAGGAAAGAAAAAGAAAAAGAAAAAGAAGAGACCCTTTCTCACGAAAGTAACGAAGAGTCGAGGTGTGTCGTTAATCCCGGTAATTATGAGAATTATCCAGAAACGAGAAGAAACTGTTTAAGAAAATAAAATATATTTGTCGTCGACACGCTTAATTAATTCCTCGAACTGTGTTGGACCGCAAAGAGAGATCCTTGACAAGGAGCCACTTGTGTGTATAATCCTGACACGCAAATTTCAAAAAGGGAACTCGCGAACTCGTTCTCGAACTCGAAACTTCCTATCTCTCACATGGAATCTGAACAAAACGTTTCAACGAATCCAACTCGTTCCTTTTCTCGCTAACTTAAATTACACGCTCGCGAATCGTTAACGATGAACGGTCCACCAATTTATACGACCATCTACACGCACTTCTCCTTCTTCTTTTGCTTCTTCTTCTTCCACTCTCACATTCTTCCTTTATTTATCTCTTTATTTCTTTCATCCCTCGGTATCCTCTTATTAGGAGATTTCAAATTCTAATTTCTAAAGTTTAGCGAAACGAGAGGAACGGAACGAAACGAAACACGGAAGTTTCTTATAGAATTTCTTTATAGAATGAAATATTGAAACAATTCATTTTACTTCTATACAATATATTTGTTATTCCTTGGATTATCACATTAGTTAACTCGATTAAAAGAGTCAATGTTGATCGATTCATTTCTAACAATAAAGATTGAATTGCACTAAGAGTGGTACCTATGATGACTTTAATAAGAAAGATAAACTACCGACGGTAAAATACAAACTCCTCGAATGAACGAGCGATCGAATTTTATCTGAGAAAATTTACCGAGATTTCAAGTAGTCTACGTTATTTTCGATTCGATTTATAACAACTTGGTCGTGACACTGAATTTTAATTTTACTCAAGCGTTAAAATATATTCCCGCTACCGAAGTGTTTTAAACACTCGTTTCTGTTTACATAAAATAATCACATTGTATCGAAGTAGATGTAAATTTATTAGTAAATACCCGATTGTGCGTGCGTGTGAGTTCTACGAGCATGTATATTTATTATTTCTCGACAAAATCACGAGTTCAAGTTACGAGCACGAGCAGCATTCGTTGACACTGTTTTTATCTTCCTACTTGGATCTGATATTTAATAATTGAATAATCTTTCGATAAACTAACGGGTAAAAAGATCTTTATATTTCTACTTGTCAAACGAAGCGATCAATTAATCTCGACAAAACATAAACACCGTCCGAGATTATTCATTTTTATTTAACACGATCGCGGATATTCCTTAGATACATTTTCATTAAAAACAAGATACTAAACTTACAAAAAATACTAATCGTTCCTCGTTTAAGCAATAAATCTCAATTTAACAAGATAAACTTTTTCAAAGGTATCGATCACATGTACGTTGGGATCACTCGATCTGAATCACTAGCCGTCGGTAAGATGATCCACGAGATCTCTCGGAGAACAACACGAGTGATGAACTAAAAACTAAACTATCACAACTTCCAAATGAACGAACACTCGTAATCCTTAAAAGCACATATTAAGCACCAAATCTAAAATCATACCGTTCGTATATAGTACCACAACTTAAACCAACCAACGCTTGACAAAAACGAACATTTCAAATTAAACAAACAAATTTGATTAGATCCTCAAAAAGAATCTCACATTTCCGTAGATTCCAAACTCGAACGAATTGTATACACTGTTACAAAGAACAAATGATGTATGCACTTTCACATGTTACTTTTCTTTCCGGTAACCGTCGGCTCACGAACATGAATGACATACGAGAGGTAGGGTGTCACGAGAGTTGACAATTTGTTTACAATTTGTTCGAATGAAAGATGTAATAAAGAACTCGAAGAAACGAAGATACAGATAGAGAGAGGGCAAAATCTAAGCAGCAGCAGCACCACCACCACCACCAGAAGAAGAAGAAGAAAAGGACTGATAAAATAAAAGGGAAAGTAAAGAAAAAAAGAAAAGGCAGAGACGTACCCTTGGCTGCGCCATGAACGCCCTGGCCGCGCCGGGGAACTCTGCGTGCTGAGCCACCGTAGCGGCTGTATTTTCCCACAGTGACGAGGAAAGAAGAGGCACGGCACTTCGCGCACACTCGATTACCGCACTCTTTTCGGCTTATCGCGCCGGCGGCGTCGCGTACTCCCCGTCGCGACACCGTCTACGACAAGCCTCGAAAAATCTTCTTCTTTTGAAAATTCCTCTTCCAAATAACAATGATAATGACGACGACGACGACGACGACGACCAACTTCCAATAATCTTGATAATGCTTCTTTCCTTGTGCAATATTTATCCGTTGGTCAACGCCGATTATATCGAAATATGACGACGTATTTTCAACGAAAAAAAAAAAACACTGGCTTTCCAAAAATCGTATACGACGTATGTTACACACGTTTTTATATACTTAAGATATATACATACATATATATATATATTTTTTAGGTGTATATATATATATATATATTTATAAATACATTTATATATATATATATATACATATATCTATATACATATATATATATATATATATATAAATATTTGTTTAAAATTCAAAGAAGATTATTCCAAGAAGATAGGCGATCGTTAAGCGTCAGCAGCGAAGCGAGAAAATTCTTGGGAGATGAAGAAGAAAATCTGCGACGTGTAGGACGATGATAGGACGCGCGTGGCATCTCCTCAGCATAATCATCATTATAATCGTCATCGTCATCTCCCACCGGGCTCTCCGTTTCCGACGATTGAGAGAGAGAAAGGAAGAGAGAGAGATGTCCGTCCCGTCTCTCTCGCGGGTGTCAGCCTCGCAGCATATCTTCGCCTCCTCGACGAGGCCGGCCGAAATCCCAATAGAATTCAATCCAATCACGATATATTAATATTTAACAAAGACGTATAATCCTTATGCTTTTTGCGTATGTGTTTACGAAGGATCTGTGTATATACGTATATGTGTGCGCGCACGCGCGCGCACGTTTATTAATATCCACTCACGATTTTCAAACGTTCACAAGAGTAACAACACGAGATATCATCACCGAGGACCCAAATCGTTCACACTCTTTAAAACACACTTGATACTAATACTACTACTACTACTACTCTCCCTCTTTCTTTCTATCTTTCTCTCTCTCTTTCTTTTTCCAAATTTATTCACGCGAAAAGAGAGAGAACGCACGGGGGCGCGTGATCGTTCGTTATCGAATAAATATATATCCTATGAGTGTAGGTGCATATATATACATACATACATACATACATACATATATATATATTTATTTATATATATATATACATATATACGTTAGTCACATCCAAACACAAATAGAAATATCCTCTGTTTGAAATTTTTCCTTCACTTGTCGCAACGTATTATAATAGTGGCACGACTGTATTTATAATAACAACACGATTTAGAAATAAGAAGAAGGAAGGAAGATAGGACAGAAAGAGAGAGGAGCGAAAAATAACGGAGTTACATCTTCTACCGCGCGCGAACTCGAACTGGCGGCAGCGGCGCGGCGGTGATGGCGCGCAGAGACAGGCAGGACGCCGCCGGCGGCAGCTACAAGACTTACGAACGAATAAACGAACGAACGAACGAACGTACGAACGAACGAATCAACGAACGAACAAACAGACGAAGACGTTGAGGATTCGACGCGGCGACACGAGAGCACGCGTTAACCTCCTCCTCCTACGTTTAAACGCGACGACTCGCCGCGAGGATCGCGATAACGATAACAACACGAGGATGATAACACACTGTAGGGTAGTAGAAGCACGAGGCGCCGAGATATCGCGTTGCCGATGTCTTGCGTTTAAAACGGATATAGAAGAAGAGAGTAAGAGAGGAATCGAAAGCGGCGCGTTTCTCCTCGCGGCGATTACTGAGGAACCGGTACGGGAAGAGAGGCCCTCCTACCGTAACGACCACCACTGCTTCTTTCAGCCGGCTCTCTCTATACCCGACTTATGGAAGGCGGTGAGGAGGAGGAGACACGCTATACGCTCCTGAATCTCACTCACTCGCCCTCTCTCTCTCTCTCTCTCTCTCTCTCTCTCTCTCTATCACTCTTCTCTTCTCTTCTTTTCTCTCTCTCCCTCTCCCTCTTTCTTCCTATCTATCTCTCTGTGTCTATCGGTGTGCGCCCATGACTGTATACGTATGCTAGTATATATAATGCGTGTGTTCAGTTTCCCCCACGAAAAAGCCACCAATCCACTACTACTACTATTACTACTACTACACTACTACTACTACTATTACTACTACCACCACCACCACACCACCACCACCGCCACTTTACGATCGTATGACGCGCGCAAGAGAGAGAGAGAGAGAGAGAGAGAACGAACGAAGGAACGAACGGGAGAAGAGAGTTGGGCGCCTACTAGCGTGTTTCAGATCCTGCGCCGTCCGCAGTCGTTCACCAACTGTCAATCAGCGCAGCGCTTAACCACGAGGAGTGGGAGGTAGCCCGACCACGCCCAGTCAACGCGACCAATGCGTCCCCCTCTCGCCTCTGTGACTCCGCCTACCGACCGCTCGCTGACGAGCCGCCGCCGTCGCCGCCGCCGCTGAATCAAGCCGCCAATGCTGATACTAGCGCCTCCAGTGACACGACCGTGAACGAGCCAGACCTCCGCCATCGCTACTCCACCACTACCAACGAGACCGTCGCCGAATGAACATGAAGAGAGACGAAGAGGAACGCGATGACGAGACCTTCTCCTCTGCTGCTTCTTCCTCTTCCTCTTCTTCTTCCTCTTCCTCTTTCTCTTCCTCTTCCGCTTCCGCTTCCTCTTCCTCTTCTTCGTCTTCTTCTTCGTCTTCTTCTTCTTATTCTTATTTTTATTCTTATTCTTATTCTTATTCTTATTCTTATTCTTATCTTTTTTATTTCTCCTACGATCGCGAGTACATCAAATTTTCTTATTTTTAAGAGAAAAAATTCAAATCCGATAGCTCTAGCAACAAAATTGCGTGTCCTGTGCCGAGAAGAAGAGAAGAATAGAAGAAGATTAAACGATGTGCCAAATAATAGCTTTTCGTAGGCTATTCGTCGACATTTAATCGCCAGTGTAACAACGTTGTAACGAATTAAATTGTGAACGTTTACTTTCTTATCCTCCTGATCAATATGTTTCTTTGAACATAAATAATCCTCCCTACTCGCGTGACATATTACTACACCGATGATAACTCTCTTCACACTTCTCCATATTTCTTTCTATATTTCTTCCTTCCTTTACTATTTCTTTTTTTGTTAGATTAATTCGTGGTCGCCGGTCCTAGCAAGGTTTGAATGAACGGAACAGCTGACTGCGCGTAGAAATTGGGTCGCGAACGTGCGGTTTCGAACTTTCAATGGTATTCGGCGTTCGGTGACTAATAGCGACGGAGGGAGGAGGAGGAAGAGGAGGAGGTGGAGGAGGAGGGCGAGGAGAAGCTGTCACCGGCATCGCTGCTCGTTCCGTCGCCCTCCTGCCGCTCGATTTTATGATTCCATCGTTCTCTCTCTCTCTCCCTCTCACACACATACACATACATATGAACACACCCTGCCGCAGAAACATACACGTGTGTGCAAAGCACATGCGGTCTCTCCAACCTTGTTCTTCCTCTTTTTATCGTCTTATCTATTCGTCCTTTCGCCTTTATCTCAACTTCCTGCATAATGTCTCGTTATCGAGAGTCGATTTTCCAAAAAAGAGAAACAGAGCAAACAAATATCAAAAATCAACTCCTTTCTTTTCTTTAATTTAATCTGTATATTATTTAACATATAACTCTTTTACGAACTTTTTTCAGGACAAGGTTTACCTTATTGAGAATACATTTTTCAAGTGCTTGTTATTTCCCTATAAATCATGCCGAGAAATATACCCATCGATAGGAAGAAAGAAAACTAAAGAAAAGAAAAAAAATATTTGACAATGTTAGGATTGTGTCCCTTTCAACTTAAACCTTTGAGCTGGCCATTAACTTTTCTAGCATGTTTTGAATTGAGGACAATGGTTTCTGTATGCTAGAATCTTTGAACAATCTTTACACAATTCGGATCTTTTTAAATGGATTATGGATGGCTCGTTAGTTTTATGCGCAGGTAAAAAGTATAAGTATACAACATAAACAGGATACCTGTAACATTTATCACAAACACTCAAATGTTTCTTTCGTTGATAAAGATATGCTAAATATATGCATCATTATACTATGTTTATACGCATCTCCATGCATCTGTGTACATGCATTATTTATTTTATAAATATATACCTATACGATATATAATTTATCTATATAATTCATTCTCCAATCGGATACCAAACATATCCTGCATATAGATAATATATACATCACAGTTTTCTAGATTTAAATTGAATTTATAGTACTTATATTTCACGATTATAAACATTGTTTTATAATTATAAATGATTACGACGTTTTCCAATAAAAGTATTTTCAAAATAACATCCTTTAAAATGTATATTTATGTAGAAATGATTTAATTATAAAAAAACGTTGCAACAATATCGTATTTTGGAAAATATTCAAACGAAAAAGCCTTTTAACTGTCTTCGATTAAGATTGCATAACTCGTCCACGTAAAGAGAGAAACTCTCAAGTTGACTACAACAAAATTATATGATTATAATGGAAAATGTTAGAGACTGCGATACGTTCGTCTAACAGATAGAATATAGAATCGTGTCGTAAAGGTACAATGCATCTCTCGTCCTCCCTCCGTTCGTACGTAATTTCTGCGAAACGTCCCTGCTCGTTCTCTCTTCCTTTGGCTATTGTGCTACTACTCTGAGACACGACCATGTCAAAGCTCTTACCATGTCTATACCTTCTGTTAATCCTCAAACGAAGACATAAGTATTTACTTAAGTAAGTATTTAAGTATCAGCACAATAATCCTACGAAATATCATTCGCAATCGTATCCATTACACAAAAAAGATATTCTTCGATGGGGTTCTTTTTATTTATTCTTCCAAACAAAGAAAATTGGGTTCTCGTGTTAAATGTCAAGAACTCATAGATTAATATGACCACGAATGGGAATGGTTGTAGATCTACTAAAAAATTCTTTATAATTTTCTTTTCGCATGCATTTTTTTTCTCTTTGAATGCAACCATCGTCATGTTTTACCGACTTCATTTTAAACACCTCGTAGGAGTTAATCTACAAGCTCGAACAATTCGCAGAAGTTAGGTACAATGGCTTACGATACATAACTAATAGTAAATGGAAAATTTTTCACCCGGCATTAGCTACGTGCGATGAATATTAAATATGCATATATCCGGTTTGGCAAACACATTCCTATACCGGCTGTATGCGATAAATTAATACAATTATTGAAACGAATTTTTGCATATCATACTTGCGCGTACTAAGACCAGAAGGTATTATTGTCATCGAAACTTTATTTAAAAGGTAAATATCGAATAAAAAGAAATAACGAATAAAGTATATAGGAGGTACCTATATTCCTAGACACGTACAATATTGCTAATTTATATATTAATACAAATTATATATCGATAGGTACGATCAATCGATTAGTACTGCGAAATGTATTACGAAATTGGTGTTATAAAAAAGAATTTAAGAATTATAAAAAAAAACCTATGTTGATTTAATAATAATTAATAAACTAAACCAAACGAAACTAAACGTTTCTACGAATATTTATTAAACCTAGAAATGTTAGTAGATAAATTAATCAGATAAAAATGCATGTATCTACTCGATACGATTTTTTGGTCTAAAAACACGTCACGTATAAAATACATTTGTATGGTTCTATAATTACACTTGCTGGATATAACATCTATATATATATAAATGTATCGAAGCTCGCGTAGGTTTTCACCTCACGATTATTATAATTTCTTGGCGAGGAACGAAACAGCTGATCTCATCTCGATAATAACGAGGCCAGGAGTATGGGAAACGCGCGAGGGCCGAGCCCTATCTCGGATGCGCAACAGCCATCCGCCGCGTGTCGTGATTTGACAGCCTCGCGAAATGCAACACCGATCCGATTAAGAGTCTCGAATTACCGAATCCCTCTTTCCCAACCGCATGGCCACTCCTTTTTCACCAGATTCGAAACGACCGAGAGTACGAGCTATCCGACGAGAAATGGAAGCAAGAACAACTAAATAAGAGACAGAGAAAGAACTTAGGCTTCATTTTATATGAGATAGATTAGAACGTTTCTATTATAAAAATTAATAATCAAAATTGTACAAAATTAAATGAGATAAATACAAAATGAAAATCTAGTAAAATAGATAAACAGAAGTTGGAAAGAAGTTGGCTCTTAGTTCTTTGCGTTTATGCTTCTTAAGAGTGTTTCAAATGAGTAAGTACTAAACTCGAAGACTTCGAGTTAACACACCTAGTTCGTCTCTTTATAAAGAGAAGGCTAAGAGAGGAATATAATATTTCTTCGTGTTTGGGACTCGTGAGAAGAAACTCTTGGTTAGTAAACATTCGAATCGAACTAGTTGTTGGTTATAGCCTAAAGAATAGTAGTAACTCCTAATTTCAAACATAAGTGCATTCATAGATAAAAAGATAGGAACGGTGAAAGGATTGGAAGAATATCTTTCGTCATATTTTTACCTAGAATTCAAATCGTTACAACGAAATATTTCCGCGAACGGTTATCTATTCGTTTAACAAATATTTTTCTCCCTCTCTCTCGCTCTTTCGTTCAGTATTATACGAAATTTATCGCTACGCAACGAATCTACGTATCATAAAACGTATTACGTAGAAGATAATAAAACGATGTTTGAGAGATACCTATCTATCTATAGTCTTAACTGAATCTTCTTATGTCTTTATATATTAAATTTATTCGTACTCGAATCAAAATTTGATTAAAACCCCTTTGGAATACAACGATACCTAAAAAATATAATTTACGTAAGTATTTATTTAAGTAAGTATTTTAGTATCGATGCGATAAGCCTGCGAAATATTATTCGCAATCTTATCCATTCAAAAACCTATTTATTATATTGATACTTATTTACGTCAGTTTTTAAAATACAAACGAGTGTTTTATAGATAATATCTCTTATGCTTTGAAAGAACTAATAATTTATTATTTAATATCATCCGTTTTAATATTGCACATCAACTTGATTAAATATTTTCCAATATAATCAAACTTACATAACTATTCAAAAGAACCAAATAGTAAATTACTTTAATAACCAACATTCCCTTCCGTTTCTAATATCAAACTATTCAAATTAGAAATAAGAAAGTCAGAATTAACGCGAATTATTTACGAACACTTGAAGCGAGAATTATTGGAATAGTAAGAAAATAATTGTTAGCGCTGAGTTAAAAAAAGAAAAAAGAAATAAAAAAGAAAAATTTCCGAGACGAAATTCCAACACCGCGATTGGGGCCTCTTTTCTAAGAGTCTTCCTAAGCTCGCGTTAGAATACTAACACGCCTGTATGTGCGTGTATTGTATATATATATATATATATTATTGTTGTTGGTGCATGTGCATGCGTGTCGAAGGAAAAGAGAGGATGGAATCTCGGGCGCGCGCTTCGCGATGTCCTATATTGACTTTGGTATAAGAAAAGGAGACGGTGAAGATCCTCTTCGACTAAAATTCCAGTGTGACTAAACCCTACTGAGATGACTGGTAGGGCGAACCTTTTCTTGGGGCTCCGACATAAGGCCCAACGACGTACTTTAGGGACGCGCGAAGGATCTCTCTTCTCTGCATACGGTTTCGAATCAAAAGAAATTTTGTATCTTTCTCAATGGAAAGAGAGAGAGAGAGAGAGAGGGTGAGAATGGAAAGGGGAGCGAAAGATAATTTATACGTTACTATTCGTTATTATATTCTATCCTATATTTAAAATATCTCGTCGTTAGTCACGTCAGAGTATATTCAGAGAGATATAGTTTCAAAAATAGATAGAATTTCCTTGGCTGAGTTTTCAGAATAACAAAAAATATCTATGAAAAAAGTAGAAAAAGAGAGAGAAAAGAAGAGGAAAAAAAAAGAAGAAAATGAAATGATAATACCAACGTGAGACACACGAGGACCGGACGTTCATTAGTATCAACGTATTAGCACCCGCGGACGGCGCATTTTAATTTACGACACTGAACGCCGATCCCTCGGCCGTCATTGTTTGTGTGTATACCGCGAGATCTGAATCTCGATGCGTGGCTAAGAAGAGAGAGGAGGAGAGAGAGGAGGAGAGAGAGGAAGAGAGAGAGGATCCACTCGGTATGCAAAGGCTCGTCTCTCATTACGTCCTTAAAGTCCCTCTAGAAGTGGTTAAAAACGATGCTGCCGAGATCGAGAGACGTGTGAGAAAAAAGAGATGAAAATTATTTATCCTTCTTTCCTTCTTTTCTTTCTTTCTTTCTTTTTTTCCTTCGAGATTATTTGAACTTCATTCGTTTACTTAAAATCTTCTTTTATAATAAACGTTTGTAATAGGAAGGAACTTATGGGACAACCTAATATATTCTAGGAACAGAGTAGAAATTCTTTAATCAAAGAAAAAGGATATCAAAGCAATGGATCACAAGGACGAAGCTCGTAAGTAGTGCACTCGCACGGACGAAGATCTATGTTCTTTTAACGAGTCCGATGATAATGCCGCACGTTCCGTCATCGCCTTTGCGCGTACACACGATCCATTAAGGAAAGGATAATAAACGCATATCCAGGACGTTAATGCGAACTCGAGAATATTACTGTACGCTTTCTCTCTTTCTCTCTCTTTCTCTCTCTTAAAACTCGCTCGTAGTAATCGCTTTCGTTTCCAGACGCAAATCGAATCGATATATCGATTCGATAGGCTAGTCTTTCGCTAGACGATTTACCATCCAACTAGAGAATCGATACTCGAAAATAGAAAGTAGTACGTATTCTCTCTGAGAAGAAAAAATATACGTTGAAAAGTAAAAAATAAAAATACAAATAAAATAAAACTAAAAAATAAAGAAAAATTCTTGAAATCCTCTCGCAAGACAAACCTTTCGAGTCTCGCAATAGAAAATTTGTATATATATATATTGGTTTTGTGAAAATCGTCGGGGGATCTTTTATCAAACATTCTTTCGCTTTCATTCTTCCTCTCTTTATTTCTTTTATTTTCTACACAAAACTGTCGTCACTTGCAAATGCATAGAATTTTCAAATATAAAAGCAAAATAGAACACCTTCGCTCGGAAGAAATATTTCCATAGCTTTGAGAACTCGACTAAACTTTTTAGCATAATCGAAACAAGGTCAAGCGACCATTTCCATCGAGTATCTCTTCATTTGGAGTATTAGCATTTTTCCTCTTATTATTCTAACGCATTCGTCTCGCATCGATCCGAATTTAAAGAAACGATTTAGGAGTTAAATAGACCGATAACAATAGAAAATTGTTCAAACTGTGAGCAAGGAAAATGAGAAGAACCCAATCGTAGAATTCACGTCGAGTCTGAATCTTGATCCGAAGAAACCTTTTGACCCATTCCAATGAGAAAGAGAGAAAGAGAAAGATGCACTGGACCAAGGTTATATATCTGCATCGAACCACTATCTTTCTCTCTCCCTTTTTCTTTTTTTCTTTCAGGAGAGTCCAAAAAACGCGGACTCATTCTGACCAAGCAACCCCATCCTTATCGAGAATAAGTCCGCTTCCCCGCTAGACAATCCGGCGCGGCATTTACAGATCCATCGATCCAACAAAGAAGACGTTTCTCTTCGTAAGATCCGATCTACCGTCCACCATTCCACGAACACACAACATTCTATGATCTTACGTACCTATGTATGTAAGTAAGTATGAATGTGTATACGTAGCAAGTGAGATAGACTGGAAAATGTTTCAATTTATCCTCGTTATGATGTTATTGATTATCCGATATCGATTATTCTCAGCCACCGATCGAACTGAAGACTTCTGCTTTAACTTGATCGCAACATTTCATCCAAGTTTATTTCGATGAAATTATAGGTTGCAGGTTTATATTACATATGTATCTTTGCATATCTATATCTATATCTAAATAAGTGAGTAAGTAAGTAAGTAGGGTAAGTATAGATAGTTTTTCTCCCGAGTTAAGAATTTCCGATGAAATGTATTTCTTTTAACAAAGGAAATTAAAATACAGTGTCTCGGCAACAGCTCACAGTGGCAAACGACGCATAGAATCGAGTTGATGGTTCGCAATAAGGGGTCCGCTATCGTACACTGGACTTAAGATGTTATTTAAGTTATTTACGAGATGTCCGGAGACAGGTGACACGCGCCTTATACCTGCCGCGGGTAAACGACCGCCCAGTCGTGATATATAAACGGGCGGTGGTTCTTGTAGAAAAGAAAGAAAGAACGAAAGAAAGAAAGAAAGAAAAGATAGAGCGAGTGAGTGAAAAGGAAAGAAAAAAAATAAAGAAAGAAAGGGAGAAGGAAAGAAAGTAGAAGAGAAAAAAACGATAGGCACCCCGTAATTATGCGAGGGTGAATTGTGGCAACGCGTGTGCCGAGCTTACATCGTCAAACTAAAGAAATATTTCTTTGAAGAAGCCTAACAACGAATAAATCTACTAACTCCACTTACTTCATGTTGTTACTCACTTTTCATTCACTCGCTACCTACTCCGTATATAAACATACTTAAATACATACACTCGATAAAAATGCAAATTCACATAAGCGCTCGAATACACGTACGACGCGTTGGTATCTATTGAGTTGCCTAGAAAAATTCGTGCTAGATTACAAATACCTGAATATAGATATATTGCATATAAATAAAATAAATAAAATATCAATTACAACATCACAAATTTAACGATTAAGTCGATTTAAATGTAGACAAAATTGTACACCTATTCTTCCATTTACGCGCTACTTTTGATATTTTTTATTCTTTTTTCAGGTTTGCGTAAAGGTTTGCTGGACTGTACTTACGGCATTTTTATCAGCGTAATAAAAAATCAACGCGGAACGGTCAATCCGCGTAAATGGAGGGACGTGTATGGATGATCGTGAATCTTCCTTCTATCCGAGTAAAATAAAAACCGAAAAAAAATAAAAATAATTGAAAAACGAAGCAATCCAAAGAAGGGTGTAAAGAAGAAAAGGGTCCGAGGATTTCCTATAGGACGTCCTCGAACGTCCGTCAAGGAATCAATCGTCCGAGGCGCACGAGTTCTCCTTCGAAAGGCGAAAGCCTTGTCGTGAAAAGAGGAGTCGCGCGGTTACGCGCGACGGGACATTATCGCATTAAATATCGACAGCCGGCTTTCAACGAGAAACGAGAGAGGAGAGAAAAGAGAGGAGAGAAAAGAGAGGAGAGGAAAGAGAGATGAGAAAAGAGAGATGAGAAAGAAGAACCGACAAAATCGACAAGAAAAACTCCTCGATTTCTTTCCCATCTACACCTTACCCAACAACCCTCCCTTCTATTACCCCCTCACCTCTCACCTTACCCATCCGTTTACCACCCCTTATGAACGGAGCCGAATTAACGCGGCGGAACTCTTTAATTAACCTTTCCAATGAAATTTCAACTTTGAAGAAATAAATAAACGCGACGAGTTTTAATCATTTATTTCTTTTCGCTGTTTCTCCAGTATCCATTTCTTTTTTTTTTTCTTTTTGAAGAAACGTTAGCTCGTAGTTCAAATATTCGTTGAAATCATCATATTAATTTACATAAGAGGAATAACATTTCACCTTGCGTATGTGGCTTGGAGTTAATTAAAAAATATAATTGCGTCAAATTATAGTAGAAACATATGAATATATATGTAATATTTGAATATTTATTTAAGAGTATTTTTTTGGTTAGAAAATAATCGTTCATATCGAGTATGCTAGCAATTTCTTCCCCTTTTCCCTTCATCACCTCCCTCTCCTCCTCCTCCTCCCTACTCTTTTTCTCTAGTCGACGCACCCGCTGCGTTTATAATAGGCTCAACCATCCTAAGTCCCTCTAATTCCTCGACTTCTCTCTTTTTCTTTTTCTTTCTTTCTTTCTTTCTTTCTTTCTTTCTTTCTGTTCACCTGACGAGCGTAGCAGTCGTTTCTATCGAAAGAGAGAGAGTCTCTCAGAGTCTTTCTCCGAGGCCGCTAAAGGCGACGTGCCTTTCAGCGTAGTTCCCATAGATTATTATTAGAATGCGCGTTTCTACCCTGGTCGCAAGCAGGTAGATGGACAGTGCTCCGCCCCCCGAAAGAGAATGAAAACATCGCATATAGCTTTAGAAACTCGTATATGGTTTTTTCTTTCTTTCTTTCTTTCTTTCTTTCTATCTCTCTTACCGTTTTCTTTTTCTTTTTTTCTCGCATTTGAATCTACCTGAAAGATCTTTTCGTCCAATGAGAATTGCCTTAACTAACTCGAAGATCGCTAAGAAATCTAAAATTCTAGATCACCAGAATGATTTTTTTTTTGTTAATATATCGAGATACGCCGTATACGTAAGTTAGGTGAATTTTTAATAAGAATCTTTTCGTCCAATGAAAATCGAAGATTATCGAAAAATCTACAATTTATAGATCGCGAAGAAATTAATAATTTCTAGATTAGGAGAATATTTTTTGAGATATCAAAATTATTACCAGTCATACGTGATTTTGCGAATTTTTTTCGACCAATGAAAATTGCCTTAATTAAGTCGAAGATGACTGAGAAATCCAGAATTTATAGATCGTCTGAATTATTTTTCGAGATATCAAGATACGCGTCATAAGTAAGTATTACGTCTTTGATAATATGTGTATATAAATCATGATTATATAATTGTATTGTATTGTTCCTAATAATCGTATTTCATAAGTTTAAAATTGTTTAACAATGACTACCAATATAACAATGTTATATTTATATTTGCTTATTATCTTGATTATCAAAATTAAAAATTACAGGAGATAGAAATTAGTTAATTCGTATAATTAAATTATTCTATTATAAATAATATTTACTTTTCAATTAAATACGTACTTGTGTTAGTTATAGTGTCGATGAAAATACCAAGCTGAAATTCTTTTTTCGTCGATAGGATAGCGAACAGGTACAAGTTTTAATATCAGGTGTCAGCACTGTACGGCTTCTTTATCCTATCCTTTCCATTCCATTCCTTCCCGAATTTTTCAATCTTTTTTTCCTTCATTCGAACAAATCGTAAAGCTTGAATTTCGCATTAACAAAAGCAACAAAATCCTCCAAAAACGCGAAATGCTTTGATTTGTAATATTTTTTACACTCCCGATTTAATAATAAACATTAAAAATAAACGTGAAATTAAACGCGAAAGATAAATATATGATATTTGTTCTATAACATTGACAATTATTTATAAAATATAATAAGAAAATAAAATGAATGAATTATTAATTAGTAAAAAAAACAAAGACTTATAAAACCCGCGCAAATTGTTCCGAATTCGTCGCGTGAAATGTCACGGTAGAGTCATCTAGCGGTGGAAGGTAGAATTAAAAAGTGCATCGTCGGCATTTTCGGAAACTTACCGTAGGAAAATATTACATCGATCGATTTTTCGCGCGAGCGATTTAAAAATTTGAAATGTACACACATACGCCTAATCGTTTTTAACGTAACAAAGAAATGAATCTCAAATTAATGAACAATATTTGCAATTTTAATCGTCCAACAAGGAGATCATTCCCGTGAGTTTCGTGCACGCGGACAGACAGTTTTCAGTAACTAACCGACAAGAGAAGCTCGTAAAATATTCATAACTTTTAGAAATCCCGTCAATATGCAAATGGAAAATGCTAATCGGCTTGTTGCTCGCGCCTACGAACTCGTTCCGTTGTCACTCGTCCGCCAAGATTTTTATCTTGTCTTTTTTTTTTCTTCTTCTTCTTCATCTTTTCATCTTCATGTGAATTTCTCCTTTTTTTCTGTCATCTCAGACATCACTGACCGATCATTTAAATTAGCCATCGAAAAAGGAAGAGATCAACCGTTTCGCCTATCGTCCAAGGATTTTTAATTAGACGCGTGTTGCGCAATCATATTAAAATCATCATCGTTTTCATCGTAGAACGTTGAACGGTTCTTTTCTTTTCCTCCCTGATATTATTTACCGATCACTTCCCGTCGTCGGAATATTGACGTTAATAACGCAAATTTAAAACGTGTTAAATAAGCAAGTCTACTAATCGATTATGGCAACGAATGTTTAATTTACCTTTCGTATTATTCATAATGAGCATTTGCTGTCCCGACTTTGCATATTGATCGCATCTTATTCGCGCGTTTCGGAAATTTAAGATGCGCGAGTAATGAGAAAATAAAAGGAAAATAAAAGAAAAAGATAGAGAAAAACATAAACGGAAAGAAAGAGTTGCCGACAACGAGTACGCATGGTCGGCAAGTACAAAGGACGAGTACCGGCCAAATTAACTCTCGATTGAAAGTAAAGTGTGCTTCGTATTACGATTTATAGAGACTCGACTCATGAAGCACCCTTTTATTGTTTCTATTCCTCTCTCTCTCTCTCTCTTTCTCTTTCTCTCATTCTTTTAACTAACTCCAAAGATCGTGGATAGTAATCGGAATAAATGTGCATAATTGTGAGATTCTTATATGCGCGTAAAAAAGAAACAAAAAAAAAAAGGAAAGAAGAAAATTATGTATAAAATATACGCGGAGATATTAAAAAGAAAAAAAGAAATAGAAAAGGCGTGGCATACAAAAGATTCGACCAATTTCGATCAGAACCATACACGAGAGAGAGAAAACACACTTATGTATACTTATACGCATACATATGCACTGTCTATACAACAAGCTATACAAAATATATCGTAAATTTGGAAAACGTTCGGAGAGACTGGAAATCTCGAGAGCCGGTAGCAGCAGCAGCAACAGCAGCATCGAAAAGAGGCGGCACTAGGGGTGGTAAGAAATGGCGATATAAATAAAACGCTTGGGGTTTTAAAACTTTTAAGCTCCGAGCATTCGTATCGTCCGAGTTAGCATCGGAGAACACCACTGGAGACGCCTTTTCTCTTCGTTTGGAAAAAAAAAAATAAAAGAAAAAACAAAATACCGAAGAAATAAGAAGAAAAAAAAGTCACGAGCGAAGATAACAAAATAAATAAAAATAAAGCGAACAAATGTAGTCAAGGGTAGGAAATAAAGAAATTAGAGAATCCCCTTTCGCGAGTGTTATCTCGGTGGGAAACCGCGAAAGAGGATCTGGTACACCGCTTGACCCTCCCACTGTTAGTCTCTTTAATCGCATTGCGAATAATTAACGAACGCGCCCTACTACTGTGGACCAATATTTCATTCAATTTAAATAATTAACGATAAATCAATAAATACGATGGGGGTTAAGTGGGATGAAAATAATTCTATGGTGTATTAGTCAATCGATGATTTAAACGCATCTACGAAGTAGATTCGTCAATGATGGATTTCGATCGTTGACGAGTAACCTCGTAGACTCGGAAATATAGCATTGACTAACTATACCCTAGACACTCTCGTTGAATCATTCCAATTTGATTGAATATTCTTACCTATAGTAAAAGAAAAAAAGAAATTATTCTGATCGCGATAAGATAAATATCTATCTCGTATTTTATTATCCGAATAACGGGTCTTGCGATGATCACCGAAGCGACTTAATGGATATTTATGCGACTTTGATCGGCAAGTTAGACGGTTTTTACGTTTGACAGCTCCCATGAGATCAAACATGAAAGAGAAAGAGAAAGAAAAAGAGAGAGTGAACTACGCATAGCGAACAAATTTGTTGGTGTCAATCGTAGATGAACTCGAGGAACAGGAGATTAGATTCGGATAGAAGAATAAACGAGTTCTAATTTCTAATCAGACTTATACCAACGTTACATCTAATTAATACACCATGCTAATACTTATATATTAATCGTATAACATAAACTATTGGAAAAATTTCTGTTATTTTTGGAAGAAAAAATGCGTGCCGTTTTCTTCGATGGTTCTAAAGAAAGAGATAAGAAAGAAGAGAAAGAAAAAGAGAAATGCAAGATGGTTCAGGCAAGTTTATGTAGATGGGCATTATGCGATCTCCGGCATCGCGTGTACGAGGGAGGAAGGAGACTAAGAAGGAGACGAAGAAGAGAAAGGATCCTGAAAAGAGAGGAAGGAGGTTGAGAGGACAGAGAGTGCCGGTGAGAGACTCTGTTCTCCTGTTCGTGCTCTTCCTACGGCGCAGCGGCTACCGAAATGTTTATGTAGATGAGCGAACATCCCCGATGTCGTCGTCGTCGTCGTCGTCGTCGTCGTCGTCGAAGAAGAAGAGGACGATTCGCAAGTTCACCGATTTGGTGCCGCCAATTCTCAGAAATCTCGAAAACTTCAGGAACCTCGATAACAATGCGAGACGTCGAAATGTTGAGAAAGATGAATTTTTCAACAAATAAATATCTGCTTATGATTATCTAATGTTATATTTAAAAATTAAAGAGAAAAACAAAAAAGAATATTAGATAGGAGAGATAAGTAAAATATAGGTATTATTACAAATAAGCCAACGATAACTCTCTACCCATTATTATCTCTAATAAATACCTGTATCTCGAACAAATAATTATACAGCGCGATTTTAAAGGATCAAGAAGACAAGAAAGTTAGTATTAACGGGAAAGAGTGAGAAAGAATGAGTAGTAGAGACAGAGAGTCTCTTATTCGGCTCGCTTAAGGCAGAAAGACGTGGTGTTTGCTCACCACAAAGGCGTCTCTTTGACCGAGCGCAAACAACCGGAGCAGATAAGTGTGGCACGGTAGCAACAGCGAGAGATTAGGGCTTGTTTTACAGCGGGCGGTAAAACTGTCGCGCGGGTCGCCGCAGTTTTTAAAAGGAAGGCGGTTTTGAACCGACCGGGCCAATGCGGAAAGCTCGACTAACTTGAACATGTTGAAAAGAGATGAAAACGATCCTAGATAAAAAAAAAATAAAAAGACAGAAAGAAAGTATGCAAGTCGGCTTATTCACCGAGCCCTGGAGAAATATAATTAACCTGAACGAACATGAGTGCGAGAAAAAAACGGGAGAGAAAGCGAAAGAGAGACAATCATATTGTAACGTGTAATATGAGACGTAATGCGGGAGAAACGTCTAGTCTCGTCGACTACGTTTGTCTCAGGTAAACACAAATAATTTCACATCGCTACGCTCGTTGCAGCTTCTGTCCACCTTTTAAAGTATATCTTCCTTCGTGAAAACGATCTTTACCACTTTGTCATTCATACGTATATAAAGTTTCTAGGTCATAAATATATGAGCATGCACCTGGATCTATTATTCTTATCAACGCTTCTTATATACGCTTCTTATATACTTAGATATCTGACTAAATACTTCACGAGGGTGGATCAACCACCTCCGCGAACCACCGCGAAGGTGGATTCAACCCACCAACGACTATTTTATCGAAAATCAGTTCAATAATATTTTCATTTTTCTCGACTTCTTAGAAAAATAATTTGAGAAAAGATAAGTTAGAAAAAAAAAAAACAGATAGTAATAGTTGGTAGAACGAAAAGAATCTAGTGTCGGCGGAATGACAGGTGCTGGGGACACCTGCCAGAATTTACGGAGCTACGCATTGCATAGACACACTCTGGTGTAAATTTTTCCTCTTTCTCTCTCTCTTTCATACACTCCCGCATACATACGCGCACACGCGCACACACACAAACACGCGTACTCTTTTTCATCTTTACAGAAAGCCAAAGTAACAACAACAACAATAACAAAAGAGGGGGGAAAAAAAGAAGAAAAATTCCGTAGCGCACGCGCGTTTTTCTCTTGGCCACCCTAAAGCTCACCCTCGCCGAGGAATATCCAACGTCATTCCCTACCTTCTCTCTCTCTCTCTTTCTCTCTCTCTTTCTCCCTTCTCGGAGTGATATATGTGACACGTACCGGCTCGCCTCTCGGCGGATAATTCTGAATCATGTTCTCCTGCTTTTACTCGCGCTTCACCTTTTGTCACCCTCCACCCGCTTATTTCTTGTCCTTTCCTACTCATCTCGATTCGTTCCCATGAATTTCCTCGCATCTTCCAAACGAGTCTCATATTTCGTATACAAATTTTCATCCTCCACGTACTTTGTAAAAAAATTAATCGAAATTTGCCCCTTGACAAAGAAGTGCGTCTTAAGATTCGTATAAAAAGAAAAAAACGGTGCAATTAAAAATTATTTATATTAATTGAACGTACCCCGTATTAAAATTCAAAGTATTCGTGTATTCCAAACAAAAAAAGAAAGTTTTAACGAAATAAACTGTCTTTCTCGACCCTCCGAATAGTTCCTACGTTTCGTCTTCCGACAATTATTTAAAGGAGAAGCCGAAATCGAAAGCCGAAACGAAGAAGAGAAAGGCTTTAGGCAAAAGAAGAAGTTTCCTCTGAAGGACGAGAAGAAGAAGAAGAAGAAGAAGAAGAAGAGTTGAAATAAGAAGAAGAGGAGGAAGAGAAGAGAAGAGGACGCTTACAAGTTCTTGGACCGAGTGGAATCGGGAGAGAAAGACAGAAGGATAGGGGAAAAAGAAAAGGAAAGAAATGAGAGAGACAAAAAAAAAGAGTATGCACCACCACCCGCTGGGCCGAACGAGAAGCATGCGTGTGATCGCATACCCACGCTACGAAGGCATTTCGTTTTTTATTTTTTTTTCTATTTCTCTCCCTTCGAAAATCTTCCCTCGATGTGTCCCTTTTCATTCATTTCCCCTTCTCCTTATTTCTTATAGTACAAGTTACCCTTTAAATTACACGAATATACATAAGTTCTCTTCAAATAATTTCAATAGGAAATAGAAATGATGACATATTTTGATAATATTCACGAATAAAATACCAGAGCAAGAGTTGTTATTTAGGGTTAAATACACGATCATTTGATATTATATATTTGAAATGAACAAACATACGAAATATTAACTAGAATGTATATATCTATGGAGTGTACGATCTTAATATTATTCACTAACCAGCTCGTATAATCGGAACGGTAGTGTTTTCTCATATGTATATACAAATATATATATAGATATAGCTATCTCTTAGGAAGATTATATTTTTCGAAGGTTGCTACCAGAAGTGGTACATTATCTTGATAAAAGATCGTGCTTCATCTTATCTCGATACGGTACATAAAGTCTCGTGTAAAGTTAGTGGGTGTAAGACACAAAAGCAAGTTTTCGAGAAATCTCTTACTCCTTCTCTCCCTTTCTTTCTTTCTTTCTCTCTTTTTCTTTGACGATTAAATACACGAACGAACATATATGTATATATAAACGCAAAGTGAACGTGAAAATTTGTGAGTTTTCGCGGGAGACGCGTGCTCGTACCTTCGGCTCGTGATCTCTCATAAATGTACACGTGTACCAATATTTATGCAAATACGTAAGTTCAGCAAATTAACGAGTTACCAACTAAAGAGACACGTGTATATGTATATTTGTAACGAGTTTGCAAAAGGTTACGCGTGTATCCACGTTATCTATAGTTATTTGGATGCCAGATCACACATAATAAGCTTTCGGTACGCCATATATCAGTCGAACGCGCCTGTTCAACGAGTTTCATTCCTAGACATTCACGTATGAGAAGAAACTAATATGGAATCCAGTTGGATAGCTGAAGAAAC
The DNA here is from genome assembly GCF_010416935.1 of Polistes fuscatus. Taxonomy (NCBI): domain Eukaryota; kingdom Metazoa; phylum Arthropoda; class Insecta; order Hymenoptera; family Vespidae; genus Polistes; species Polistes fuscatus. Next base: position 2,134,669 of record NW_025113104.1, read on the forward strand.
TTCATTCTATTTTTCTTCTCATAAGGTATCCTCTTTCCTGATGGGTTTTGATCAACGAACCAAACCGATCTTTAAGAATCTGGTTTTCTAAGTCTGAAAAGGTTACCAGGTCTTGCTATCTCGATTTCGTCTACGTGTATTTTCATGAAATCGGGGTGTCTCCTTAGGTACAATGAGTGATTAGAAATAGAGAGAGAGAAAGAGAGAGAGAGACAAAAGAAAAATGTAAAGAAAAAGATCAAAAAGACGCGGTTGTAGGAGGAAAATAAAAAGACAGACCGGGTCAAAAGAGAAAGCGAAGGTCTCGTTGTGAGGATCACCCGCGGAGCTGAATAATATCTTGACAAAATGGTAGTGGGCCACCACTTGCCACGCTATTTAAAATCGTGCGATGCTCCAACAAGAAGAAAAAAAAGAAAGAAAGTCAAGATTTCGGTGTTTAAATATCTCGAAGTAATCCTAATCCGTCAAATACCCGCCATTTAGGAATTTCACACATTTTATTTAGCAAAACTGTCAATCCGCAAAACAGATACAAAACATATCGATATCACTTCGGTTTCCTTGATTCCTGGCCTTTACGTTGATTTGACGAAGATCCGATCAGTCGATCGACACTTCGAAATAATTATTTGTAATCCTACTCTAAAATCGCTATAAACGTTCTCGACGTTGTCTACTGGAAAAGAGCCTTTCATCTAGCAGCTATTTTATTCTTCATATACGATTATGAATCATTTTAAAATAATCTACAACGCGCACATTGATATCTAATTGAATAGAATAATTAACGTAAAACTGAAACAGTTTCCTACAAAGACATTCGATACCCGGAGTTGGAGAAACGTTAATAGAACATTGAAAATGCAAAAGATAAATTCTACGCTTGCTAATTGATTATCGAAAAAAGACATCGAAGTACCAGGTTGGATTCGTCCTCTTCCGGAGCCGAGAGCTGAAAGATAAGAGATGAAAGGAAGATGAAGAAGAAGAAGAATAAGTAGGGGAAAAAAAAGAAAACTAAAACGAAAAGAAGAAAGAAAAGATACGAGATGGGTGTAGAAGAGATAGGGTGGAGAAAGAAATTCGTTCATGCAAGTTACACGGGCATCCTGGCTCATTTGCACCAGTACCAACCCTCTGTCTCTCCCTCCTTCCAACCCTCCCTCCCTCCCTGTCTCTCTCTCTCTCTCTCTAACTCTCTGTATTATTATGATAAAATATTTCGTCGGCCATAAATTCACGTCGGAGATGCGGAGACCCCCGTTGTGCGGGCCACCCGACGCACGTTGCACCGCGATAAACATGCATCGTACGAGTTGCACGTGTACCTACTCCGAGTGCATTCGAACGCGCATTATAAACGCATCTCCTCTCCGTACCGAGGTGTCCTCTCTTTTTTCTTTTTATTTCTTAGTTTTTCTTTTTTTCGTTTTGTACTCTTACTTTTACTCTTCTTATATCTACACTCCTAGCACTTTCTCACCGAAGGAAGGAACGCACCGAGATATCTTCTCGGCTCTGAATTTAATCAAAATGACGTTAACCTTCGAAGTCATACCTATCTATTATGTACAAGCTCGCTTACTTATTTACTTCGAACGATATTTTTAATTGCTCGCATATAACGCGAAAGAAAGAAAGAACAAAAAGGAATTTCAACGCTAACCCTCGCTCAGATTAATCAAAATCTTCATTTATGTATCCTATCATCGTGCTTTTAATACCGATGAAATCGATAGATCAACGTAGAACCAGAGAATGATCCCTTACGATATCCACCAATAACATATCGTTATTTCGAGATTATTGTTAGAGTCGAAGGATATAAAGAATCAATGTGATTATTCGTGATACTTTTCGTACAACAAACGGCGTGGATATTATGTACACATAGTAATTCATAGGATTGGCCGATACCACATAGGATTGGCCAGGTTGTTGGCAAACTCCCCTTCTTCACAATACTCCTAGAAATAGGTATATATTATACATATATATATATTTACACGTATACATGCATATGCCGGACGAGTCATGTTTTTTCACATCCCAGGAAAATATACAAATCAAATTTGGATTGATTTGTTTTCACTACTAACGTTCGAGATTTTGATCACTAGCGTCTAGGTGGATCCGATGTAAAAATAAACGTTTACCGGGGGCACGCGAACAGCTAACTCTATCTCTCTTTCTCTTTTAATCTTTTTTTTCCTTCTCTTTCTCTTTCCAAAAGTGTAATCGACTTTGGTTATATTACATTGTTGCGTGGCTCGACGAGGTTGGATAATTTAAAACAAGGGGGATGCGGGAGGTGAGAGAAGAAGAGGAGAAGTAAAAATGAGAAAAAAGATGGAAGGGAGAAAGAGCAGCAAAGAAGAGTTCGACCTTCGTACCATTAACTTCTATATAAATCATCCAATGCTCGTCCTATCGAAGCAGATTGCTACTCCGAAAAGGATACCTATATCCTATGTACTGTCAAAATCCTCAATTTGATTTACCTCTTTCGCGCTTATTCAAAAATCCTATCATAATTCATGATACAAAAATAGACACGGTTTTTCTCTCTCCCTCTATTTTCTTTTTATTTCTTAAACATATCTAGTATGGTGTGAGATCTGTCGATGAAAATTAACAGTCAAAATAGATATTAATCTGTATGAACGTTTAAATATAATCTCAAAGGAAAGATCTTTCTTTTTTTTCTTTCCTTCTTTTTTCTTTTGCGGAGCCGTTCGTCATCCCTTCGAAGGAGACAAAGCACGGGAAGGCGAGTTTTAATCGCGTCCCTCGACGGATGGTGAAGAGATAGGAGGGAGATCGGTCGAGTTTCAGGATTCTGAGGATCAAGCTGGGAACATTCCTTGGTTAAGCATATCTACGAGGCTCAACTCAACGGAATAAGAAAGAAAGAAAGAAAGAAAGAACGAAAGAGAGAGAGAAAGAGAGCCTGTTTCGAACTTCTCTCGCTGCAGGGATGCCCCGAATTCCGAAAACGATCATCTCTCTCTCTCTCTTTTTTTCTCTCTCTCTCGTGGGCGGATCGTATCCCATAAATACTCGCGGTGTAAACAAGACTCGTCGATGTTTGGGCAGCCTCTCGCACTCCTTCCAGTCAGCCACGGATTCGATCGACTGATGTAAACATTTTTACGAAAAATAAACTCGATCCTACGTTGGTTATCGCCGGCCACCGGCGAGTAATTGCACGTTGCCACGTTACGACGATACCAACGTTCCACCGTCCAACCGATTCCTTATCTTCTTCTTTTATTTTCTTTTCTTTTCTATTTTTTCACATTAGAACTCACAACAGAATTCGCTTAGGACTTCGATGACCGTAACGTCTACTGTAATGATTTAACGTATAAGAGAAATATCGTCCACGTTTAATCGTACAACTTTTTTCATAATTTTGATTCAACATTTTCGTAACATATTTTAAGTCATTTTTACCCGATTCATTCGATTTCTTTTCAATTTTAAACGTATAAATAAAATTTTGAAAGGGCAAACGATGAATCTAATCCTATAGAGAGATTCGAGTGTAATCACGTGTAACTATGAAGAGAAGACGTTCTCACGAGTTCCATCGTAATTATTACAACTTAGGATAGAAAGTAATTTTAGCGTTGGAATGATCTATGGGACATCTGATGCTTATATGCAAGTGGAATAACATCGGTGCTCGACGAACGTTAAAGACAAAACCAGCAATTACACATGGTTCACCTAATCGTAAAACGGAATACATACTAAGAGAACGTAGTCGCCGACATTGCCGCAGTGTCGTCGTCATGCTGTAACTCGCCATAAATCAGCCGACATCTTGCCGAGTCAAAGATTGGATACATAAAAGTATAGGCACGTACATATATCCGACGTAATGTTAATAACGGTTTTGTAAAATCTGCATTTGCAAATCTCGTTTTATACAAAATATTAAATTGTTTATTACTCGATCGACAGGATCTCCATATTAAAATTCATATAAATGAATATTATTATTACTATTACTATTATATTATAATATGGATTGGTCGAGAACGAAATGATTAGGGAAGAAGCATCGATCGTGTCTCGTGACCAGAGGGAATTAACGTTCGTTTCGAGGAGTAAACGAGATGACGACGGTGCTTCCTCGGTATACACCGAGACTAGTACACCGACAAAAGTCCGACCAACTAAAAGAAAGGAAGAAAAGAAGAGGAAAAAGAAAGAAAGAAAAAAGAAATAAAAGATAAAAGAAAATTCTCTCAGGGTAGGTCGTTATGCGAACGATCACAGGTGTAGTTCGAGACCAACCTGCAGTCTATAAACGCAGTGAGCCTTTGGAAAGAAAAAAAAAGAAACAGAAGAAAAAAGAGAAAAGAGGAAAGAGGAAAGGAAAGGAAAAGAAGGAGGAAGAAGAGGAAAAGGAAATCTCGCGAGAAGTGGGAGAATAAAGCAAGAAGAAGAGGGAAGAAAGTTAAAAGAGAAAGAGAGAGAGAGAGAGAGTCAAGTGCTCCGCCCCAGGTAGATGGCAATATGGCCGCTGGAGGAATCGCAGGAGGCAAAGCAACGACGACGCCGACGTCGTCGTGACGCCCGCGTTCACTCAAGCCACCTCAAAGCTACCTCTACGTTTACGGCCACGACACTCCTCCTACTTGTCCAAACGGTCGACGCCTACCCTCCCCTACTCTCTTTTTACTCTCCCACCCGCACCCCCCACTACTCAACAAACACACCACCACACGCCGAATACCACGCGTAACGATCCACCAATACGAGATTCTAAGCGGACTGACACGTGCACAAGCTCCGTGTAAGAGAATCATTGGAGAACACGAAAAATCTACAACTATGCGATAGCTAAAAGATCCCAATCGATCCGATAACTTGCTCCTTCCAAAAATTATCCCTTTTTTCCCTTACTTTTCTCTATTTCTTTTATCTTTTATTTTTGTTTTTACGCTTTTTTCTACAATTACGAAAAGGATAGAGGATATTTTTGTTCATTTCTACTCGATATTATCATATACGTAAAATGAGAATTTTTTTACAATATAAGTTTAATATTTTCTTTTCTTATATTTGTAATTTTTATTTATTTTATTTGCAATTGTTATTTTTATACATATGACTTCAATATCGTTTTCCTTTTCTTTCTTTCCATATTTTCAAAATTACAAAAAACATATGATCGTTAATAATAATGAATAGATAACACGTGATAGTTTTAACTCACTTTTTCAACTATTTAGTACCAATTAAATAGAAAAAGTGGCAGCACATTGCAGACTACAATGTATTACCAACAGTAGAAATAAACAAAATCTACTATTACCAACAGTAAAAAGGTTATGAATCTACTATTAAAGGTTAAATTTAAAAAATAGAAATCTACTATTAAATACTGTCGGTAAGAATAGAATTATACTATACAGATACGTTAAACAATTACGTTGTTATTACCTTTTTTTCGTATTTTCTCCTTTATATAGAACATTGGCAGCGAGATGCAAATATTGAGGAAAAATAATAGATAAAAAAATAAAAAAGAAAAACGAAAATAGAAACAAAAAATTGACTGTGAAACTCTTTTAGAAAATCCTGAACCATTTCCTTTTCCGCGTATTTAAAATATTAATGCAAATTAAATATATATTTCGTTAAAAACTATATGCAAAATCTTTGGTACATTTTCACAAATATTTAGAACTTTATTTGTTATAGAATTTTGAGTAACAATATTAATTTTATATTTAATTTTTGTGCGTGCCTTCAGAAATGCGTTTTAAAAAATAGCCATTATATAGAAGCTCAAGTAAAAGAAATTCAAATTGAGTAGATGATAAATCCAACGATGATCACCTGTAACAAAAAGAAAAATATATTAATCATAAAATCAAGTGATACAATAGCCTGACATATAAATCGTCCAATTCACAGATGCACTTTTCAATTGAATTCTCTATTTATTTTTTCAAATCTCTATTAATCGTTGCAATAAAATTAAATTTAAACGCGTGATTTTACATTTGCATAAAATAAATAAAATATATAAAGAAATAGGAAAAGTAAAAATACTAAGTTACTAAAAGAAGTAATATCTATTAATTATTGTGAAAGACTTTAAAACTGCATTTTATAGAAAAGAAAAATTGTAAATTTAATAAAATAAAAACACAATGAAAAATTTTAAAGACGAAACAAGGAAAGAGAAATTACTGTAATATTTACCGAACGTTATTTAGTATTCAAAATTGAATAATAAAAAAATTTTAATATTTCTGACTCTAACTAAACACATATGCATCTTTTCGACGATTTTGACGGACACAAATTTGGTGTCCCAAGGAGATGGAATGGTCCGTCATCTCCAATTAAAACTACAAATTAATGACGAGCAAGCAAGTAACATAATAAAATATAAAATATAACTAGAGAGCTATTCTCGAAAAGTTCGAACTTGCTGTTGAACCTTTGAAAAGAGCTCAATAGTTTATGTAGTTGCCCTCTTCAGCCACATTTAAGTGGGGGCCTCTTCGGCATAAGCCTCTTCGGCATTTAGCCTCTTCTTTCTTCATGCCCTAAACTCTGCTGTGAGGCTTTTTTTAAGCGCATTTTACAATACAAACCGTACAGTTACATTTACTCGAATGCCTCAACAGATATTTGATCTAATCGATGAACCTATTATTAACACTTTGCATTTAAAAAATTAAATAATATCGAAGAAAAACAGAAACTTTGTCATACATCATAATATGGTCTTACTATTTTACTCGACCACTCTTATCTTTTATCTTTACTCTACTTTGTATTTACTATACATACATAACAAATGAAGTATTCAGTAGGAATTACTAAAGAGCAAAGCGTTAATATACTTAATATTAAGTAAGTATCCAACGTATTCAGCTATCTTCACTTTTTCGAAAAAAAATTAATTTTTAAGAAAACGCAAAGACTTTTGAATCGTTCGATACTGATTTATATCTCGTGGTACAGAGTATCAGCAATATATGGAAAAAATACAAGAAATATTTAAATGATAAATGAATCTAAAGGTTGCTGAAACTTTGTATAATATCCAGAGAAGAAATTGTCCACTCCCGAGTGGAAATTAAAATCGCGCGACTTCTCCGGTCTCTACCTACTTACAAATTAAATAAACATTCACACCTAAGTATGCTACCTGCCCATATATTGGCAATATGTAAAAAGATCAAACATACATGCATACCCACCCACCCACTCCACGATTCTCACACATACCACCAGGGTGCAAAAGCCTAAACTAGAGAGCATGCCCCGGGGCACCTCCGACACCCTAGTTCAAACGCGTGTTTTCTAAACTTTTGGGAGTACGTACCAATTGCTGTAATCGTCTGCCAAGGCTAATGATTATTGCATAAATGACTAATGCAAAAATACAAGTATAAACTAGTATATATTGCATACTAGTTATATACGAGTATATTATAGTTTCCACAAATAAATGCGGTAACTCTACTATGCAAAACGATTGTTAAAAAAAAAATTTCGTATCGTACGCGTGACTCTACAAGTTATTTTTATTCAATAACTTTAAAAAATAATAAGCGCGGTATTACGTTTCGCGAAACGATGTACAATGCACATACCTAACGCACACACAGGTGCAATGTACACCGTGCAATCACTAGCACAATGACAGCCGCCAATAGGGGGAAAAAACTTAAAACTAAACCCATACTAACCGTTTCTCACCCATACGAGTAGCACCTGGGCACACGCATAGATGAGAACGCAGAAAGTATAGGGGGGAGAAACGGGAGATTAGTACATTAGAAGCTGAAAATCCTGATCTAAAAAATATGATTAAATACACATAAATACATAACACATAAATATACATTTTTATAAAAATTCATCTAAGCGGCTAAGGACTCTACAATGTATTTGATAAATAATAACTTTTAATATCTTTTAATATATTTCAAAACCTCGGACGACTCCTTTCATTAAGTTGGCTGTTCTAATAAAAGAACTGGGCTTTGAGCCACCACTTAACTGCTAGAATCTATCCGTCGCGAATGAGTTTGTCTTCTTGCTCATTTATTTATAATATCGAAGTATCGATATATTAAAATTAATCGCGATTAGATAAACTAAGTACGAAGCAATGCATGTAAGACATTTATTACATGCTTTTCTGGACAAAAACGAGTAAATAAATGCTCGATTTCACCACTACTAACCACGAACAAAACACGTAATAAAAAAGAAAGTGCATTTATTAATTGCATTATTAATTAAATGAATTTAACCGGTGAGACAAGAAAACCTATCCTGAACTAATATAAAATATACAATTCAATATACAATACAATATACAATTTTCATGAGTAACTCCTAGAAAGGAATTACTCATGTGCTCGTCACTAATTTATTGGAATAATTACAACCAGTAACTCGTGCCGATTAGGACCTTTCATCCTCGACATGATTGAGCACCGGAGGGACTTTAAATTTTAACTCACGGCATAAGAAGTTCTACGATGGCTCCAAAACACTCCTACTTCGCAACAAGTATAGCAGTATGACGATCAGAAAGTTCCACGGTATGCTATTGAAGAAGACCCATAGAAGACCCATAGAAGACCCATAGAAGATCCATCGAAGATCCATAGAAGATCCATCGAAGATCCATCGAAGATCCATCGAAGATCCATCGAAGATCCATCGAAGAATCCATTCCACATCTTTGAAAAGTAAGGAAATCCATCGTCTTATCTGTAACATAAAATAGAACATAACGATAAGTTATCTGCAATATAATCCAAAATCATATAAAATAAAATCGAATAAAATGTAAATAAAAATGAATACTTACAATGCATTCCAATTGGATAAAACTCAATTGCATCTTGGTGATGCACCTCGCGTGAATCTAAAAACGCGTTATTAACGAAAATAAGAAACTATAGATGAGTTTCTTATCGCGAAACCGAAATTTTATTCTACGGCGAAAAACACTGGCTCTAATTCGCGTATGATTTTAATTTATTATGCGCCCGATCACTGATTCTACAACTGCTTCCAAAGACTGCTTTGCACACAGTCAATGCAAGTAAAAAAATCTTCATTGATGCACTGGCTCTAACACGCGAACAGTCTGTGCGACTGTTTAAAGATAAAAATACAACTTTACTCGAACAAACTCTAATGCAATTACTGCTTTGGTCGCAGTCAATTTAATATGAAAAATTTCTAATACAATCGCGTAACACGAACGAATTGAAATGAGCGAACGAACGTGCTTCTAATCCGTGATTTTAATTATATTCAATCGATACAACACTCCCGTATATTGCTTCGCGCACGATTGCAATCTGAAACAGAAATAGAAAACAATACTATTAATATCATTACTATTACTGAAAACAATTAAAATGTTTGTTGAGTTATTAAATAAAAAAATATACTCACTTTGTATCTCCATCGATGAATGCACGATGGGTCTCCTACCCTTAGGATGACGATGACGATGCACTAACACTGATTCTACAACTGCATTACATGCAGTTAATTCAATTAACACTAGATTAATGGACTAACAATAAACCAATTTGACTCTCTATTTCAAATTTCTTTGCTACATATGATACATATATATATATAAAATTTAAATATTATTTTTTTAAAATATATGTTGATTTTTAATGCCATAATGAAATATATGTAAATATTAATTTCTCCCCTCTACCTATTTCTTCATTCAAACAATATTTGTAAGTTTTTAAAAAATAGTAAATGAAACAATAATGAAACAATCTAGTGTTAAACGAACTTCCAAATGAATTTAATTAATAAATTGTAACACTATTCCAACGATGATCTGAAACAAAAATAAAAACAAGATTATATAGACCATTGATATAAAAACATTATTATAATTATTGAGAAAATGTTTAATATAAAAATTGAATTACATTTATTCTTCTGTGATGAATGCACGATGGGTATCCTACCCTTAGGATGACGATGAGCACACGTTTAAACCGAATAAAAGAAACTTACGGAGTTTCTTAACCGAGCAAACGAAACTTTTACATACGGCGTACAACACTGACTTTACTTTCCGATTCTTTTGTATTTTATTTTTACGATGCAACACACGAGTACCTCATTGCCTACGCGCTCGATTGCAATGATGTTCTGAAACAGAAAAAGAAAAAGAACAATTAATATCATCGTTATAATAAAAAACCATAAAAATTATCATAGAAGTGTTTGATAGAAAACTATACTTACTTTTAGTCTTCATTGATGACTGCAGGATGGGTATCCTACCCTTAGGATGACGATGAATAAAATAAAATAAAAGAAAAACTCTGAAAAGCTGAAACATACTAAAAATTATATTAAAACATTTCCTGGAATCATTCCTGAAGGCATAGCACACTTTAAAATATATACATATATACATATATATATTCTATATAAAAGTATTCTAAAATAAAGAATCAATGTTAGATATAAAAAGTTGTCTAATCAGCAGTTGTCGAATGTTGTAATTAGATAACGTTAGAAAGAAAATCAATAAATAGTTTAATACGTCGCGTTCGTTAGATCTTAACTCGATGAAGGACGGAAGGGGAATGGAGATCTCTCTTTGTATATCTCGTAGAAATGTCGAATGCTCGGTGCTCGTCTGTTTACGTTTTGCTTTGGCGGTTATTCTTCTGTTCTCTGCTCGAGAAATTCCTGGAAATATACACACACATTCATAAATGCCTGTAGGTCGAATGTTTTGTTTCCTTATTCTCTCTCCTTCTCACACTCTCGTTCTTACTCTTTCTATACATTTCTATATGGGTTAAAAAAAGAAGAACGCTTACCTCGATGAATATGTAGATAAAAAAGTGTAAATACAATTGTTTGACGGAGTATATGTATTTCTGCTGGACTCTTCCAATGCTTGGAGAACTAAAAAAGAAAAAGAAAATAAAATTACATTAGTACAATATAAAGAAAATCAAATATATGAGTGTATGTGTACGAGCAACCTAACTTATGTATATATGCCTGTATGTGTGTGTATGTGACAGGAATCGAATTTAATACGAAATACGATCTTTGAATACATAATTATGAAAAATAATTAATTAGAGCATCATTAGAGATGGTAGTAAGTATCGATACCATGAAAAAAGCTGGAAATTAGAAGAAATATTGTTAAGTAACATTGGTGAGATTTGGCGGGATATCGAGATATATCGATGTTATATTTTCACAGATTTCTTACGAACTTTTTAATATTTCGTTTTGAAAACATTAACGTATGAAAATCTTATGTTTAGCTATCGTTTGATATATAATAGAAAGGTGTAAAATACTTTTCAATTACCTGGATTAAACGAGATGACGCAGTACGCTGGAACATATACACTTGACAGGTTCTCAATATGGTGGTAATGCTGCCGTAGCGACATCTGCTGCGAGTAGTGGCTACTTGATGATTTAACATTTTTTTTCATCTATTATAGAAAAATAGCAAATAGTTAAAAATAATATATAGGAACATAAAAATTGTCGAAATATATACTTTATTAATCCAAACAATGAAAATTGAACATTATAAGTCGATATCCATAGAAATGATGCCGTAAAACAAGATATATACATCATTGCGTAGAAAAATGCATACCAATGTACATGGAATTTTTTTCTACGCAAATATTCTTTATCCTCGACATTATCGTAATCTTTCGATTATATCATTTGGAAGTCATTTGCTAGAAGAATCTATTAGTATATAGGAAGATTATTTACGTTAGAAAATATTTTTTAATTACCTGAGATTAACGGAACGACGTAGCATCCGTCCGATCTCCAGCACCGACGCCGCGAAAAGAAAGAAGAATGATCAGCAAAGAGCCCTGATTGGCTGATAATTATTGCAGAGATAAGTGACCAATCAGAAATTCCCAATTACCATATAGAAATTTCACGCACACAAGCTTGCCCCGTCACGTACGTAACTCGGCTTTCTTCATGACCACGCTAGTCAAGCTAGATATGATAATTTATTTATTAAATAAATAAAAAATTTATTCTATTTTACTATTTAAGGTACACGTATCTTGTTAATATTTATAAAATAACGAAAAGAATAAAGACAATATGCACTATAAACCTTATCACACAGAACAGAAAAACATACATAATTTATTTATTACAATAATTAAATATCTTTTTTATTATTAATTATAATTTTCTAATTATTAATCCAATTAATAATTATTGTTATCTAATTTTTCTATTAGGAGTATGCGTTCCTTGTTAATATTTAAAAAAAAACGAGTAAAATAAAGACAATATACACTAAAAACTTAATCACCTCATAACGTTCTGATTTAAACATTCCTTCAATTTTTATGTAATTGTTTAAACTAGTGTACATTTGTTTTAACGTCCCTGTGCAATGATGACTTTGGATAATAAAATTTTTATCCAGAAAAATATCACATTAAAATTATTTTATATTCAAAGTATGTTAATAAATATGTAATGTTTAAACCAGTACACATGTGTTTAAACAATCTGAAATATAAAGAGATTGCATTAGAATATTAAAATAATTGTTAAATAATCGATAGGAATGTCTATTGTTGTCTAAAAGAACGGAATATATGATCTATGTACCGTCCCCTTCGAAATCCACCGTTGAAATGAGACGTTGTCCTCTATGAAAGTACTTTTATTAAATGTTGTTTATCTGACTTTCCGAACGTTGCGCATGTATATAAAGGGTGTCATACACCTAATACATAATTATTAAGATTGTAACGTTCTTATTTTCGTATTTTTATCATTTTTATGTATATTTTTTATTGCTCCTGCGCAATGATTGCTTCGAGGGTAAAATTTAGCTGCAATATAAGAAAAGTGCATTAGTGCATTAAAATAATTGTTAATGTATACGTAATGTACACGTATATGGAAATGAAAAAAGAAAGTACATTCCTCTAAACAATTATACAACCAATATATTAAAACAATTAATAAACAATATACTAAGGGAAAATGTGAATTATTAAAGTTTACCATTATGATAGAAGAAAGCTGAGGTGTTTGTTCGTTTGAATACTATAAAAAAATTGGCTGGATTCATTTTACAATCTTGTAGGTTCTTCTTTTATGTATGTACTTGATACTTAAGACAATAAGTAAGCCTAATAGATGCTGTGCTTTTCCATATCTTTAAATACTTGCAAATCTGAAAATCATAAAATTTTATTAGTAAAGTATCAAGTTATCCTTGTTAATATTTAAAAACTAATGTATAGAATAAAGATAATATACACTAAAAACTTTATCACACTGCAACAGAAAAACTCACAAATTTTATTTATTTAATAAATCAAAAATAAATTAATTTTTCCTATTAGGTGTACACGTTCCTTTATAATATTTAAGAAATAAAGAATAAAATAAAGAGGTTATACACTAAAAACCGCACAGAAGACACAATCGTATAGAAAAGAAACCTCGTTGCAAATATTTTAAAAACAATTGACATAAAGCACTGTAACCATCCTTAAAGAATGAAAATAACAAGAATTTTTCCATATCAATACAGAATATGGGAATTTATACTTTCATAGTTGGCATAAGAGATTTCAATTGTTTTGTTTCAATTTATTTTAATTCTTTAAGGATGGCTGTATTGCTTTATGTCATTTGTTTTAAAGATTTCTATAACGTGGTTTCTTATCTATACAATTATGTTTCTCTGTGCAATGTGATGTCAATTGTCTTAAAAATATCAACAACGTGGTTTCTTTTCTATACAATTGTGTTTTTCTGTGCAATGTGACAAAGTTTTTAGTATATATTGTCTTTATTCTACACGTTATTCTTTAAATATTAACAAGGAATGTGATAAACATATACAAAACACTCATATATTTAATTTTCTTTATATTATTCTAATGCTATGTTACTTTATAGTTTTTTTTAGGTTTCCAAACATTGGAAGAATACAGCATGAATACATATACTTGTCAGTCTAATTGTGTTTACTTTTCTATCTAAATAATAACTGTGTTTACTTTTTATATTGATATCAGTTGTGGTAAGTGTATCTCTTTTCTTTTATAACAAAAAGAAGAGTAATATTAAAAGTAGAAGAAGCGAGAAGAGAGAGAGAGAGTAACATCTTATACAAATATCATACATATACATATGTAGACTCGTTCAGTTGGCTTAATACTTTACTAATCAATCTTATGATTTTCAGATTTGCAAGTATTTGAAGATTTGGAAAAGCACAGTATCGATTAGGCTTACTTATTGTTTCGTGTATCAAGTACATACATAAACTTTAATAATTCACATTTTCCATTAGTAAATTGATTATTAATTGTTTGAATACATTAGTTGTATAATTGTTTACAAAAATGTACTTTATTTTTTCATTTCTATATTCGTGTACATTACTTATACATTAACAATTATTTTAATGCACTAATGCACTTTTCTTATATTGCAGCTAAATTTCACGTCTCATTTCAACGATCGATTTCGAAGGGGACGGTACATAGATCATATATTCCGATCTTTTAGAGAACAATAGACATTTCTATCGATTATTTAACAATTATTTTAATATTCTAATGCAATCTCTTTACATTTCAGATTGTTTAAACACATATGTACTGGTTTAAACATTACATACTTATTAACATACTTTGAATATAAAATAATTTTAATGTGATATTTTTTTTGGATAAAAATTTTATTATCCAAAGTCATCATTGCACAGGGACGTTAAAACAAATGTATATTAGTTTAAACAATTACATAAAATTGAAATAATGTTTAAATCAGAACGTTACAATCTTAAATTTTTACAAATTTAAAAGACAAATAGGAATCATATTACATAAGGGATTCTTTTCTTTTACAAATTGTATTGCCAAGCCTCGTACCAGGTAATAAAAAAAATTATTGTTAATCGACTCACTAGAAAATATTGTGGACTTGTATTAACTAATTTCTTTTTTGTAGAGATTCCATGGGAATCATTTTGAAAATAGAATGCAGAAGCAGTTTAAAGGATCTTTTAAAAGGCAAACATAAATTTCTTTATTGGGAATAAACCAATATTATAATATTTTCTAAAAAATATTTATTCAAAGTATTAAAGATCTGATTCTTTCTGCATAGGTGATCATTCATTAAACTAGAAGAAAAGAAAAAATAATTTTCAATTAGATATGAAAAATCGAAAAACACTGTAATCATGAAAGATTTAGGAAGACACCGGTGAACGTGCTACGTTCTAACACTGGAAGGAAACCATGTACTATAATATTCTATCAAAAGAATTGAAGGAAACCATGTACTGTAATATTCTTTCAAAAGAATAGAAGAAGGAATGCATCATGGTTATTATAAATTTAAAAGTCAAATAGGAAATACATTGCATTAGGATATTCCTAACATATATAAAGTATATATTTAGTATTGTACTTCGTAATTGAAAATACTATTATACATCGACTGGCAATAATTTATCTAAAGGAAACTATTCTTTTTGAATAATAAATTGTTAAAGAAGAAAGGCCATAGATAAGAAATATTGAAAAAATGTCTTAATTTCGTAAATCTAAAGGAGAAGAAAATAATGCTGTCAGAAAATTAAATTCTACTGATCATCAAAGTCTTTCACTTGCTTTTTAAGATTTAACTGCACTTGTGCTATATAATTTCTAATAAGGATCATTCATTATTTAATGGTACGTTGATAGAAAAGAAATACTAAAAACATTTCTAGTATTTTTTCTTATCTATACAACAGAGAATATACTGTAGATTTTTCAATTTTACATGAGATAGTGTAACAAACTAATAGTTTCATTTCCTTTGTAGGGTTTTTTGTGCAATTTCTTAAATGAAAAAGAGATTAAAGGAATATTCTAGTAGCACAAAATTTGGGTAGAAAAGAAGAAAACTGTAGTATCATGAAGAAACATATCACACTATTATGCCACATTGTGGTGGCATTACATAATATAAAATGTATTTGTTGTTTCGTTTAACGATTGCTAGATAAATCTTTTTTTAAATAATATGCTTATATATTTGATACCGGGTGTGATTTCATAAGTGAAGATACGAAATGAATTATTTACTATATATCTATAATTTAAAGCGCAGAGTAGTGTTTTAATAGCTCAATAATGTAACAAATTCATTGTAATTTTTAAGACGATGTCATACCATGATTGTACATTTAATATTACTTATTAATATATATTTTCTAAAAATATTTGTGCATTTGCATATTTTATTTACATATACGTAAAGTATAATATAATTAATTTAACTATCATTAATGAATTAAAATAAAATTTAAATGTTTGGCGAATTTTATAGACTCCTTGGAATAATGTAATAAGAGATAATTAAAAAAAAAAAAAAATGATAAAAAATATCACATTATTCTAATTTTCGTCACAGTAAAATATCTTATTTAGGTCACTATTGAGAAATATTAATATTCTAATTTTTTGTGAAAAAATGATTATTTATATTCTCTTCCTTTTTTTCTATATTCATAGAACTAATATTATAAAAGACTATAAATAATATTTAATAGCTTGGAAAAATATTAATGAATGTATTTATCGATATATATAATATATCTATATATACTGTGAAAGGCATTTAAATGCCACCCTCGAATCAAAATTTTGACGTTTTTCTGATTTCACATAGGAATCCATATGTTCCGGTATTTTAAATCCGGTATTTTAAATTTGTCGTGACGTCACAAAAATGAAAATTTGGTAGTAGGATCACAGGATGATACAAGAGCTCTTCGAAGAGAGTAGGAAACGAGAGCGCTGATTGGTTGATAAATAGCCAATCAGCTCTCAATATATGGCCTAGAAGAGCGCTGATTGGTTGATAAAAAGCCAATCAGCTCCTAATAGTGCGCTGATTGGTTAATAAGTAGCCAATCAGCTCTCAATATATGGCCTAGAAGAGCGCTGATTGGTTGAAAATTGTCCAATCGGCTCTTAATGGATTTCTGATTGGTTGATGCTGGGTCTATTATCAACCAATCAGCGCTCTCGTTTCCTACTCTCTTCGAAGAGCTCTTGTATCATCCTGTGATCCTACTACCAAATTTTCATTTTTGTGACGTCACGACAAATTTAAAATACCGGATTTAAAATACCGGAACATATGGATTCCTATGTGAAATCAGAAAAACGTCAAAATTTTGATTCGAGGGTGGCATTTAAATGCCTTTCACAGTATATATAGATATATTATATATATCGATAAATACATTCATTAATATTTTTCCAAGCTATTAAATATTATTTATAGTCTTTTATAATATTAGTTCTATGAATATAGAAAAAAAGGAAGAGAATATAAATAATCATTTTTTCACAAAAAATTAGAATATTAATATTTCTCAATAGTGACCTAAATAAGATATTTTACTGTGACGAAAATTAGAATAATGTGATATTTTTTATCATTTTTTTTTTTTTTAATTATCTCTTATTACATTATTCCAAGGAGTCTATAAAATTCGCCAAACATTTAAATTTTATTTTAATTCATTAATGATAGTTAAATTAATTATATTATACTTTACGTATATGTAAATAAAATATGCAATGCACAAATATTTTTAGAAAATATATATTAATAAGTAATATTAAATGTACAATCATGGTATGACATCGTCTTAAAAATTACAATGAATTTGTTACATTATTGAGCTATTAAAACACTACTCTGCGCTTTAAATTATAGATATATAGTAAATAATTCATTTCGTATCTTCACTTATGAAATCACACCCGGTATCAAATATATAAGCATATTATTTAAAAAAGATTTATCTAGCAATCGTTAAACGAAACAACAAATACATTTTATATTATGTAATGCCACCACAATGTGGCATAATAGTGTGATATGTTTCTTCATGATACTACAGTTTTCTTCTTTTCTACCCAAATTTTGTGCTACTAGAATATTCCTTTAATCTCTTTTTCATTTAAGAAATTGCACAAAAAACCCTACAAAGGAAATGAAACTATTAGTTTGTTACACTATCTCATGTAAAATTGAAAAATCTACAGTATATTCTCTGTTGTATAGATAAGAAAAAATACTAGAAATGTTTTTAGTATTTCTTTTCTATCAACGTACCATTAAATAATGAATGATCCTTATTAGAAATTATATAGCACAAGTGCAGTTAAATCTTAAAAAGCAAGTGAAAGACTTTGATGATCAGTAGAATTTAATTTTCTGACAGCATTATTTTCTTCTCCTTTAGATTTACGAAATTAAGACATTTTTTCAATATTTCTTATCTATGGCCTTTCTTCTTTAACAATTTATTATTCAAAAAGAATAGTTTCCTTTAGATAAATTATTGCCAGTCGATGTATAATAGTATTTTCAATTACGAAGTACAATACTAAATAGTATACTTTATATATGTTAGGAATATCCTAATGCAATGTATTTCCTATTTGACTTTTAAATTTATAATAACCATGATGCATTCCTTCTTCTATTCTTTTGAAAGAATATTACAGTACATGGTTTCCTTCAATTCTTTTGATAGAATATTATAGTACATGGTTTCCTTCCAGTGTTAGAACGTAGCACGTTCACCGGTGTCTTCCTAAATCTTTCATGATTACAGTGTTTTTCGATTTTTCATATCTAATTGAAAATTATTTTTTCTTTTCTTCTAGTTTAATGAATGATCACCTATGCAGAAAGAATCAGATCTTTAATACTTTGAATAAATATTTTTTTAGAAAATATTATAATATTGGTTTATTCCCAATAAAAGAAATTTATGTTTGCCTTTTAAAAGATCCTTTAAACTGCTTCTGCATTCTATTTTCAAAATGATTCCCATGGAATCTCTACAAAAAAGAAATTAGTTAATACAAGTCCACAATATTTTCTAGTGAGTCGATTAACAATAATTTTTTTTATTACCTGGTACGAGGCTTGGCAATACAATTTGTAAAAGAAAAGAATCCCTTATGTAATATGATTCCTATTTGTCTTTTAAATTTGTAAAAATTTAAGATTGTAACGTTCTGATTTAAACATTATTTCAATTTTATGTAATTGTTTAAACTAATATACATTTGTTTTAACGTCCCTGTGCAATGATGACTTTGGATAATAAAATTTTTATCCAAAAAAAATATCACATTAAAATTATTTTATATTCAAAGTATGTTAATAAGTATGTAATGTTTAAACCAGTACATATGTGTTTAAACAATCTGAAATGTAAAGAGATTGCATTAGAATATTAAAATAATTGTTAAATAATCGATAGAAATGTCTATTGTTCTCTAAAAGATCGGAATATATGATCTATGTACCGTCCCCTTCGAAATCGATCGTTGAAATGAGCTCTTTTCCTCTATGAAAGTACTTTTATTAAACGTTGTTTATCTGACTTTCCTAACGTTGCGCATGTGTATAAAGGGTGTCATACATCTAATACATAATATTTAAGATTGTAAAGTTCTTATTTTAGTATTCTTTTAATTTTTGTGTAATTATTATAGTGCTCCTACGCAGTGAGGACTTCGAGGGTGAAATTTAGCTGCAATATAAGAAAAGTGCATTAGTGCATTAAAATAATTGTTAATGTATAAGTAATGTACACGAATATAGAAATGAAAAAAGAAAGTACATTTCTCTAAACAATTATACAATCAATATATTAAAACAATGAATAAATAATATACTAAGGAAAAATGTGAATTATTAAAGTTTACCATTATGATAGAAGAAAGCTATGAAGAAGAAAGATTAAGATAGAAGAAAGAAAGGGGTGTTTGCTCGTTTAAGTATCATAAAAAAATTGCCTGGATTAATTTTAAAATCTTCCAAATTCTTCTTTCATGTATGTACTTGATACACAAAACAATAAGAAAGCCTAATTGATGTTGTGTAATTCCAAATCTTCAAATACTTGCAAATCTGAAAATCATAAGATTGTATTAGTAAAGTATCAAGCAAACTGAAAGAGTCTCTATATGTATTTGTATGATATTTGTATAAGATGTCACTCACACTCTTTTTCTCCTTCTTATACTTTTTATAACAATCTTCTTTATGTTATAAAAGAAAAGACATAAACTTATCACAACTGACATCAATATAAAAAAGTAAACACAATTAGACTGACAATGAGTATGTGTATTCATGCTGTATTCTACCAATGTTTGGAAACCTAAAAAAAAGTATAAAATAACTTAGCATTGGTATAATATAAAGAAAATTAAATATATAAGTGTTTATTATACGTGTAACACTTTCCTTGTTAATATTTAAAAAATAATGCATAGAATAAAGATGATATACACTAAAAACTTTGTCACATTGCAAAGAAAAACACAATGATATAGAAAAGAAACAACGATGCAGATATTTTTAAAACAATTGACATCACATTGCACATAAAAACACAGTCGTATAGATAAGAAACCACGTTATAGAAATATTTAAAACAAATGACATAAAGCAATATAGCCATCCTTAAAGAATTAAAATAAATTGAAACAAAACAATTGACATATCTCATGCCAACGATGAAAGTATAAATTCCCATACTCTGTTTTGATATGGAAAAACTCTTGTTATTTTAATTCTTGAAGGATGGCTACAATGCTGTATGTCAATTGTTTTTAAAATATCTGCAACGAGGTTTCTTTTCTATACGACTGCGTTTATCTGTGCGGTTTTTAGTGTATATTGTCTTTATTTTACTCGTTATTTTTTTAATATTACCAAGGAACGTATACACTTAATAGAAAAATAAATTAGATAACAATAATTATTAATTGGATTAATAATTAAATAATTATAATAATTCATAAAATTAATATTTAATTATTGTAATAAATAAATTATGTATGTTTTTCTGTTCTGTGTGATAAGGATTATAGTGCATATTGTCTTTATTCTTTTCGTTTTTTTTTAAATATTAACAAGATATGTGTACCTTAAATAGTAAAATAGAATAAATTTTTTATTTATTCAATAAATAAATTATCATATCAAGCTTGACTAGAGTGGTCATGAAGAAAGGCGAGATGCTACGTCGTCCTGTTAATCTCAGGTAATTAAAAAATATTTTCTAACGTAAATAATCTTCCTATATACTAATAGATTATTCTAATAAATAACTTTCAAATGATATAATCGAAAGATTACGATAATGTCGAGGATAAAAACTATTTGCGTAGAAAAAAATTCCATGTACATTATGTATGCATTTTTCTACGCAATTATATATATATATTTATCTTGTTTAACGGCATAATTTTTATAGATATCGACTTATAATGATCAATTTTTATTGTCTGGGTTAATAAAGTATATATTTCGACAATTGTTATGTTCCTATATATTATTTGTAACTATTTGATATTTTTCTATAATAGATGAAAAAAAATGCAAAATCTCAAGTAGCCATTGGTCAACGGATTTCGCTACATTTTTTGAAAGTGAACTACCGCGCATACTACCGCGCGCAGCAGATGCGCAGCAGAGGCAACGCAGTGGCAACGGAAGGGGGTGCAGGGGAAAGGTAGAGGAAACGCCATTTTCTGTCAGCTGTATATGTTCCAGCGTACTGCGTCATCTCGTTTAATTCAGGTAATTGAAAAGTTACTCAAAATTCTATAACAAATAAAGTTCTAAATATTTGTGAAAATGTACCAAAGATTTTGCATATAGTTTTTAACGAAAAATATATTTAATTTGCATTAATATTTTAAATACGCGGAAAAGGAAATGGTTCACGATTTTCTGAAAGAGTTTCACAGTCAATTTTTTGTTTCTATTTTCGTTTTTCTTTTTTATTTTTTTATCTATTATTTTTCCTCCATATTTGCATCTCGCTGCCAATGTTCTATATAAAGGAGAAAATACGAAAAAAAGGTAATATAAATCAAAGAGTAGACTTGTTAGTTTTTATTTTCTTCTGTATTCTTTGATAAGAAATAAGGATCTATATTAATGATAGTAGTAGATATTAAGTGAAATATAATATTGTAGTATATAATATAGTACGTATAAGTTTACGTATAAAGTGAAAGTATAATAACATCGTATAAATAGTACGTATTAAGTGAAGTATAATAAAATCGTTTAATCAGACGATTTATTCTTACGAATTAGCATATCTATTATTAGATCTATTATCTTACGAATAATATTTTATGACTCAGTCAATTTCTGATTTATCCAATTAATATAATTAATCACATTGACATATACACCTGGAATTCCACTGTTTGCACAACCAATACCCCATGCTACCATCCCAACAATTTGCCATTGATTACCTGACTGACATACCAATGGTGCACCTCCATCTCCCTACAAAATTATATATTGATTGTTTAATAATTGTAAATGTTATACAATGGAATTAAATAAGTCATATTGTCTACCGTGCACGCATCTTTTCCTGATTCACCTCCTGCACATATAAAACTTGTTTTGTCGAGCGTGAAGAGTTGTCCCACTTTGGTACCACGAAGAGCAGTTTCACAATTATTTTGATTTACTATGGGAACATCAACTTCTTTAAGTATACTCTGATAATTACCACCAAATGCATTCTTTCCCCAACCGGAAACCCAACATCTTTAAAAATAATCATATTAATATATTAATGTATTAGGAAAATAATTCACTTTACATCAATTCAATATACTATATCATAAAAATAAAGTAAATATACCTTGTTGGTGGATTTGGTACTGAAGTAGGAAGGCATACGGTATTAATATTAGGGCTACTCGAGATAGGTACAGATGAGCTTAATCTAACAACTGCTACATCGTTCTGAAGATTTTTCGAATTATAAGAAGGATGGACAAATATTTTTTGTGCATTGTACTCTTGATAAGGATAAGGTTCAGAAGTACTTTGTCCATTCCATTCGCCAAGTCTTATTTTAAGACCACCATTCCTATGAGAAATACGTATAAAATATTGATGTTTTAACATAACAAAAAAATAAAGCTGTAATGATGTTAGACTTACAAGTAAGGAGTTACTTTATGAGCCACAGTTAGTACATGATTAGCATTAATAAGAGCTCCAGATCCAATATATGAATTACTTGATGTTAAGAGAGCTGCTTGCCAAGGATATTCACCATAACTGGCTACTCCTTCTGGTTGAGCAGTAAGAGCTATTTTTCTTAAACCGCAACTAGTATCACCTAGATTTCCTGATGTACAGCAATATACTAATCCTCCTGAACACATTGTACCCTGTATAATAAAATAAACATCATAATATACAAATATACAAACATAATATATAATAAATGACATTAAATAAATATATCCGTACCATGTTAACAATTCTTATATCAATTTCATTACCATCATTACCACCATTACAAGTACCAGCAGCTACACATTTACATCCAGGAGTTGAAGCAATTGTAGCTAAAATATTAATAACATTAAAATTACGCATTATAAATAATTTTATAATTTAATTGTTGAAAAATAAATTGATACATACTTGTTACCGTATTGATATTCGCAGTCGTACCATCGAAAACAATCGTATTACTTTGTGCTTTAATACAATCAAGTATAAAGCACACTATCACTGATATATATAAAAAGTTAAACATTTTTCAGATATATACATAAATGAAAAAAAGTAAAGAAAAGAACAAAACTTGGTGTTTGAACTAGTCGATATGATGGATAATAGAAAAACTAACATTTCGCGGTCTTATTCAGATTTATATATATTTTGCATTACATGCCCTATATTTATATATTCTTTTGTTATAATTTTGAAACACATTAAGTGAAATATCCAAGCGCGATAAAAGTCTCTAACGAGATGTTTTTCCCTCCAAACAATAGTTACATTCTATTTATAAAGTATGACACTATCATAAAATAAA
Organism: Polistes fuscatus; assembly: GCF_010416935.1. Classification (NCBI taxonomy): domain Eukaryota; kingdom Metazoa; phylum Arthropoda; class Insecta; order Hymenoptera; family Vespidae; genus Polistes; species Polistes fuscatus. Next base: position 2,158,673 of record NW_025113104.1, read on the forward strand.
ATTAATTACTTCCTATTACAATTATATTCTTATTTTGTCACCTATTATACTTATACATAATAATAGAAGTTATAGATCATCGTAATTATCGTCTATTGCAGAATTTCCTGAACAAATTATTACAAATGAGGAAGATGTATGAATACACGTAATTAAGTTAATCGTACTTCATGGGAAATTAAAATAAGGTTAATAATCTGGTATTTCCAACGAAAAATGACTCATGTGTGATTTTATTTCAACATTGTTACTTTGGATTTATTATTTGACGAATAGAGAATCACGTGTTAGCACAAGTCGATTATTTAAAAATATAATATTTATATTTAAATAATATTAATTATTATAATAATGATATTAATATTTAATATATATATTAGATACCTAATATAATATAATATTTAATATCTAAATATATATGTGTGTGCGGTACATTATGTGTGCGCTCGACAAATAAATTAAAATTACGTTTTCGACAGAATTTTAATTTATTGATCTACATTCATTCAGAAAAATTAAAATTCAATAAGATATGAAATATTTAGAGAATAATTACTGAGAATTATACTCATTTTTTTCATCATTTTCACTAGTTTTAAATAATAATAATAGTAACAACAACAAAATAAATAAAAAATAATACATAAATATAGACATTCATTTCACGACGATTACTTCCAAGTAATCGAATCATATGATTAAAGACTAGTCTAATTGTAAGTTAAAGCTCAACCTTTCCCTACGATTGATAATTCAATATTTACTGCAATATTTATAGAAAAGCTTAAAGAAATACGGAAATATATTGGACTAATAATCACAGTAATTAACATTCAATAATTATATTCCTTATCCATGAAAAGCATAACAAAACTGATATTTTATTGTGATGTCTATTATACTAGAGATAAAAATATCTTTTGTTCTTATGTATAAATTATAAAATAAAATTATGTGTATTTTCTTTTAATATTAGATTTTCCAAGTTTTTTTACTCGAGCATGATTCATATGTGACATCACGGTGTAAATACTAGGTATACATAATACTAATAAATAAATGCGCAGAAAAGTTGGAAAATGAAGAGAAAAATTTAAAGAGTTTGGTAAAGATACAGTAAACCGTTGTGTTTCTTCAAAATATGGAATGTTGCGTAAGATAATAATACCTTCGCATATTATACCTAAAGGATACAGCGGTATCCATATTGTATACCTTAACCATGTTAAGAAATAAATTTCTACGTTCAATAATTGTGAATTATAGTATAAATATCTGATAACTTCAACTGCGCTCCAAACAATAAAAAGATAAAATACAACTGGTTTAGTTTGCATACGTGGTTCTCCTTCTATCATGAAGAATAAGACAAATGCTCTGCCTCCGACTTGCAAAAAAGAAATCATCATGCTACCTTTGGTATATCCAAATAAAGGGTGCATAACTTCCAAAAATTGTAGCAACTGTATAAATTTCATTGGATTTCCAACAACGGTATATGTGTGTTTCATAGAAGCTATAATTAATAAAATAATTACATTTAAGCTAAAATAGAGTAGTATATGTAACAATTAATATGATATAGTAAATACAAACCTGGCCCATCTCTAGAATATTTCAAACCCATTACAGTAAGAATATAAAGAAATCCGACTAATTGACATAAGTTGTAGATAATTAAGTATACTTTCTTAAAGTCCTCTGTTATATATAAATTGTTTAAATTAGTATAATGTATAAAATAAGTATCGATATTAATTTGTAGATAATATTTGTACCTTTTCTATAACCAAGTTCTTCTTTATGTAATTTATCATACATATCAGGGTAGTCGTTACAAACATCTCTCTTCTCATACTCATTATCATCCATGTCTTCGCTCTTCCATTTGTCAAAATCTATTTTAAGCCATGGTGGTTTCTGCGGTTGGCCAGTCAATCGTGGCCACCATCCGCCATATTTTTTCTTCAATGTAAAATCTATTTGACGGTCAATAACTTTATAATTGCTTTCCTACAAAATCAATTAACATGCATAGAGAGAATAATACTTTAAGTTATTAATAAGAGTCTAATATTCAAACATACATCAGGAATAACAAGTTCGTGAAAGTCAATACTGAAACCGTAATTATTGCATCCTCTTGCGCCTTGACCGTATGCGCTAACTTGCAACTTTTTATCTTGCAAATTAATATTAATATCCTATAAAAGATATTAAAATCTTAATAAAAAAGAATTCAATCAATTAAATATTAACAATGATTTCCATACCTTAACATCAGCCAAATCAACTTTTAATGTTACTTGATTCTCTGTTTGAGCCCAATACACAAATGGAAAATACGTATCTGTCATTTTGATATAATTTCTTTTCAACGAATAAGTTATAAATATATTTTATTTTTTAGAGATAAAAGCAATGTTAAGTGTAACGATTTTGACACCCTCTATGAAGTTAGTAAGCCTTTATCTCATTTCTCATAATTGTAAGTATATCGCACTTTACAATACTTACGTTAAATAATATTTAAATATCAAGTAAAAATGCTTATTGACATGATTCATTATATTTATAATGAATATAAATAAATAATTTAAATATATACTTAACTTAATTCTACAGGTAAAGTAAAATATCAGACCAATTCTCGACTGACCATTGGTCGATATCGTTTACACATTTATCGATTAGACTAAATTTATTAAAACTTTAATTTTGCTTATCACAAAAGTAGAATTTTATCAAATTATTTTTATAATGATTTCGTTTTAAATTTGAGATATAAGAAACGATTATATAAATTTTGTCAGGTTTCTTTTTAATCGACTTTACATATATATATGTACGTGCTTACATAATACGATAGGAGTAGTAAAACAACATATGATAAACATAACATGTATTATTATATTTTTATTTCAATATATATTCGATCGATCAGTTAATAAAAAGCGATAGTTTTCAAGACGCAGTTATAACAAATACGAAAGAAAAAATATTAGAAATCATCAGCGAAAATTTGTTTAATTGCGGTGCAACAATATTACATCACGATTATTATTTGTATCTTTGATGTGTGTGTTTGTATAACGATTAAAATATAAATAAATCGAAAAACAATCGTGATAGTTACCATGGACGAATACAATAGACTGTTTACAATGCAACGATTAAACCGTGACGGTTTTTACAAAACGCGTTTTATTAACATGTATCAACAAGGTATGCTTTCAAGGATAACGTTAATACGCATTTTGTGTTGCACTATACGATCAAATATTTTCTTAGAATCGTAAAACGATCAAAAAATCGATCTATAAAATCATATAAAAGATACCATTCAGTCAAATTTTCGTTGCAAACTATCCTTACGAAACATAACACAGTTACGAACGCGTGCACACACATACAACACATATTATATTTATATTTATTTATATTATATTTTTCTCTGGAAGAGAGAGAGAGAGAGAGTTCACCTTCTCTTTATTTTTTATTTTTTTTATTTAAATATTTTTCTAATAAATTTATATATCTAAGAGATGTGCCGAATATTCGGCTACACGAATCTACAAATTCGTATTCCACATCTTAAGAATAAAAACTTAAGAATCGAAATCCGTAATCGATCAATATTCGCAAATTCGAACGCGCCCTAATCATGATTCTTGTTTGTTCCTACTTTGTTCTTTGTTTGGTTCAATTTAAATGAAAATACACATATATATTTCATCGCATGCTTCTCAATTTAAGATCGTAATCAAATTATTTCAACCGTTCATTTTCAATTACACAATTTTAGTGGATACTTATCGTTAAATATTCGTGATCGTAAAAGTAATATTACCATAATAAAGTAAGGAAATCACATTCGCTAAAAAGCACACTTCGAACGTTCTCAACATTACTTCGATGACATGAATGTTCTTAAAGCATATTTTGTTTATAATACAATATTATTTTATTCGATAAATGATTAACAATCACAATCTTTTCATTGATGAGGAATCAAAATTTGTTTTTCTATTGTAGAAGTGTACGAAGTAATTCGTCAATGATACACAAGTTTCTACGCGCATGATTAATCATTGATCTTAATTTTATGCGTTGATCGATTACTTCACAGACTTCTACAAAAAGTACCAACCAAATTAATTACATGACAACGAAAAGTTCAATTGTAAATCGCCGATTAAATCAAATATTTTGAAACATTGACAAATACATTATTTCAGTACGAACTCTCGTAAGTAAGCAGTGGACGAATGATTTTTGGTCCTCGTATTATTTTTTAGATGCGTTTAGCCGTGTATAAAGCTCTTATTAAATGTCGCGTTAAGACGTATACATTAATCGTTTTTTATCACATTATGGTATTACAGAAATGAACAATTGTTAAGCAGAGAGCTCATGTATACCAATCATCGGTATTATCACATTTATGGTAGTAGACGAAGATAGAAACGGTACAGCAGAAATCGATCTTACTTCTCGTCAGTAATTATTGTGTAACACTGCCGCAATAACTAGTTAATTCTTGAATTGAGCATGGTTTCACACAGCATTCGTCATAAACACCCCTAGATTCCCTTCGGAAACGTCTACCAGCAAAACGACCCATCATGGCGTTTGCTGTAACTGCCGATCTAAATGGATACGAATCATCGAAACCGAATGGATAATCGTCTATTTCCATCTCTGAAAATAAAACAATAACATGTATTTTATTCATTTTTTAATCAAAAGTTAGATTTGCGAACCAATTCATGTAAATCTAATGTAGATGAGAATATGATAAACATACGCGTTTAAGTTTTTACTAAATTACAAATAATTCATATGTGATTTTACTTGAGTTTTTGAATTAATTAAAAATTATATAGGAAGCAAGCTAAATGTATAAAATATAAATATCAATGAATACAATGTTATCGTAACACTTACCCTGCCCGCTCTTTTTAAACATAGAATTGTAAACTCCGTCGCAAAGCAATCCTAGTGCATTAGATAAATTTTTTCCGCAATACTTGTGCAATGTCATCGATTGTCGCTTATCTTGGTACGAGTATTGAGTATTTCCTAATTTTATTAAGAAAGACGTAACGACCAGCACAAACGTCGCAAAGACGTTGAATCGATATGTGGACATCTGTAAATAAAAGACGAGTTATTTTAAACGAGTTTATTTTATAAGAACAAAATTTAATAATATAGTCCTAGAGTTTATATAGGTCATCTTATTGAATATCATTATCAATGTGCACTTTGCTTTGAGTAATTAAATCGGCTAAATTTATAATTGAAATTACATGCATTGACATAATGATAATGAAATTCATTTCCTTTTGCGTGATCTATTTAAACTAAATAAAAGAATAATTATTTTATGCATTGATCAAATATAGATTTAGATTTAAAGATATTGATCGATCAATCGTTAAATATTATTAATCGCCTAACATTTTATAATCATCCAGGTTGCAGGAAAATCGCGGCTATCGTTAAAACATTTGGCTGGTCATTGCCACATTATGCACATCGCATAACGCGGAATGAGGATAGTGGTCGATCTGCTTGTTTATATTTTAGCTCCGAGTCATTGAATCTCCAAGATAAATTATACTGTTGTTTTGATATGCGAAAATAGGGCCGTTATCCACGAGACGCATTCTGGCGCCACGGTGACTGGAGCTCAACCCGTTGATTCCAGAAAAGCTGAGACAGTAGACACCAATTTTTTTCTTAAAATAGGAAAAGAGAGAGAGAGAGAAAGAGAAAGAAAGAAAAAGAAATTGAATACGAAATCATTTTCAAGGTATATACAAATATTAGGTATTCCATTGATAAATAATTACTTTGCTTTCATATACTCAACGCGAAACTCAACGTTGATTTTATCAAATTCTATAGGCATGGATATTTATGACGAAATTATGAATATTAGATTCTTGGAAAGAGTTTCGAAATTGATAGTCAATCATAATAATTTGTTATTATAGGAATTGCCGATTTGCATTTGTAATATCACTTAGTAGACGCGTGCCAGACACGGTGCAAGCAAACAATGACTTTACCATTCATTGTTAGATCAAAACAAAATACATAAATATCTGGATACGGTGATACCGAACAGAATTAGCGACTCTAATAAAATTTATCAATGTCTAATAATATAATATTGATATTGACGTTTACGAATGTACATTAAAGACGATAACAACTTTCTTTCTCTTTCTCTTTTTCAAAGTTATGCAAGGAATCTGGTTAATCTGTTATTTCTTTTCCTTTATTTGAATAACTTCTTTTTTCTTATATTTTCAAAGAATCGCGAAATACATTGAAACGAATTCAATGACCTACGATAAAGTTGTATCCGTCGTACTCATGAGTCAACATTGTAGCAATATCGAAGGTGCGATGTGCTTCTCTTTCTCGTTGAATTTCAACTCTTTTCCAATTAAATTGAAACTACGTCATTTCATGTAGCGTTGTTGTTACGCTTATCTCACATTCGTGAAAAAAATCGCAGTATTAGCTTTTATTTATAAAAGGTCAAGATTAACTTCGATATATCCGATAAAGAAACATGTAGGAGAAACAAGCATAAAACAATGTCGATTTATTGACAAACGACAAAATACCGATAAACAAATACAAGACGAAAAATAAATATATATTAAATTATTTAATCAAATGCTTATAAAAATATGTTTTAATGTATGTATTAAGAAAAAAAGAAAAATTACATCGTGTCCTAATTTGTCATTAAATTGGAACACACTTCTAATGCGCACCATTCCTTGATTTTTAAATGACGAGTTTCTCCAATGATAAATACGATTATAAGAAAAGAAAAGGACTGTAAGGAGAGTACACATGCTCTCCTTGATAACGGATTGTCCGCAAATTGAAAAGAGGACTCATCCCAGACTATGACCTATTGTTGCACGCATTAATTTCTCTTTCTTTCTCTTTCTTTCTCTTTCTTTCTCTCTCTCTCCCTCTCTTTCATTATTATTTGAAGCGCCACTGGCTGAGACAAGTAATAAACACGTGTGTATAACAGTCGGAAAGATAATACACGAATGCAGTTATAGTCACCGAGAGGGAATGCACTCGTCTTTGACGAATGCTTTCATAGTAGGGTGATCGACTTTTCCGATTAAAAGTCTAGCTACTTAGCTTGGAAATCTTAAAACTTCGTTTCAATTCTTCACGAAGAAATAAATGACAAACATTTACTTCATATTCCAAGACATGTTTTCCTAACATTTCTATCCATTTTGTCAACGTTCTAAAACAATTAATAATTAATCCCATCCATATTTATTTAGTTCTTTTTCTTTCGTTCGGTCTAACAAAATTAATAATTACAAAAATAATCATTTATTTATTTCATGTGTACGCTGTGACGAGTCAGCAGTAACATCATTTGTCCTTCTTCGTCTTCACGACGAAGAAGAAGAAGATAATTATTTATCTTTTTATTTCCTTCTCCTCCTACTCCTTTTCCTCCTCCTACTTTAGATGATTTCTAATCTAATCTCTTTCTATTTCTCCTTTTTCTCTTTCTCTTTCTTTCTCTGTTTATTTTTTTCTCTAATTTCAAATGAAATTTAAAAAATCTAATGTTTACATTGCAATGAAAATCTTAATTCAAACTCGAAAATATGAACGTATCTTGAATCTTGTGTGTGAGTGACAGTTAATATTTAAATATTATATTTATTTACCTCTTCCACGCTCTCACGTCTTTCACGTCTGCGTATTCTTCCAGTTGTGCTTTATTTGAATATTTTTTCAAAAATTGCAGAATCAACGGCCGGTAGATTTCCGTGAATCTCTCCTCGATATAAAAGTCATTCTCGAACGAATCACCCCTAATCGACTTGACGCGCGATTTCTTACAGGTGACATAAGTAAAGATCACCAATTGAGCTTTCCTCTTACACTCGTACTAACTCTTGCCTAAGTCACTCTCATCAAGTATCACTATTTTTTTTGTTAATAATTATTCGATTCAAACATTCTTCTTTTTAAAGGACTATAGTTTTGATATTTTAAATGGGATCTATGTCAATATAAATAATAATAATAATAATAATAATAATAATAATAATAATAATAGTAATAATAATTTTAGAAGAAATAACTACACAAGTAAATGATTTTAATCCTTTTCGTTGATCCTTACTATATACTTCACGAAATGAAAGGAAACAAAAAAAGAATGAAGACACGTCTAAACCGGTCGGGCGCCAACGGACGACTCCGTCACGTACGGAGAGGAATGCAAACGAGCTAAAGATTCCTACATACGTATTTGCATTGTTGTTATTTTGTATAGCTCAGATTTACGAACGTTTGTAATACGTTATATAACATAGTACAAATACGTAATAAAACAATTTTAAAGCGCAGAGTAATGTAAGCATTGAAATGTTGTTTCTTATAAAACGATGACAAGTTTTTTCTTTTAGTGTTACACTATTTTCTACAGTTGTATACTGTAGATAATATTAATAAAATATGTACACATAAATAATATCTCTCTTCATAGTCTTAAATTAAATTTAAACCAAAAAATAATACATTAATAACAAAGTATTTATTTGATTTTTGAGTAAATTTAGAAGAAATTTTGAAGAAAAATAAATCTCCCAAAAAGTAATAGACTCTCTTCCTTGGAGATGGAAATACTCACGTTGAAGATACACGGTAGTTATCCCTAGTCGATGAGAGGAACGTACGTAGTATGACGATCCAAAAGAGGACGACCTCCCTTATAAACGGTCCGGCAAAAAAATTCAACAAGGTAGACGTGTTCATTACACACGTTAGGAAAGCACCTGTCATCTTGTTTTAACTTAACACCACCAATAACATCGCGTTCATAAGGAAGAGCAATCAACCGTAAATCGTTCCAATTTTATCCTCAACGTTATATGTATATATGTACGTTTTGTTTTAATTCTTGAATGACTTACTTCCGCTAGATATACTTCCAATTTTATTTATAAGCCGATGAACGTAAACAGGTCAACAATCGATTAGTTATCCTGTGATCTTAAACTATTTTTCTCCTTCTTTTTAATATAATTAACTCCTCTTCAGCAAATCATTCTTCAGTGAACCATAAAATGTATATGTGCTTTAATGTTTGAACTTATAAATTTTCTTTTGTATTTAATATATTCTTCTTATTTTTATCTTCGATGTAAAAATCATTTATATATGCAGGGTAAATTATCTTTTAAGTACATTTATAAATGTTTCTCGCGGTAAGATAATATTTCCAATCATACGCATCTTGTTTTTTCCATCTTTTTGTTTTGTCAATAATTTCATCCTTCTTGTGACGTCACCTCCATACTAAAAATATGTATAAATATACATAGTTTTTTTTAACATACAATTTATATTCAATCGATCGTCATTTATAGCAAATAAAAATATAACTCTGTATCTTCTGTTTACCAATTTTGCTGTTACGTCTTTCCTATATGCTTTCAAATTTTCCCTTGCAAGTACCTTGCCTCCGACAGCTGCTTGAATTGATATTTCAAACGATTGTCGTGGAATGATGTCCAAAAGTTTAGTACACATTCTTTTACCGATTTCTTTCGCTTTAGTACAGTGTACTATTGTACTTAATTCTTCTACGACGTTACTATTTAAAAGAATATTTAACTGAAAGAAAAAAATAACCACCAATTATTGAGTGTCGATATATTCAACGAATTATTGTGACTTTTACCTTAACAATTTCTGAAACTTGATATTCATCATCTTCATAATCAAAACTGGCATATCCAGAAGTGATGGTTTTCAATGTATCGTGAAAATCAAGGACAACTTCATTTAATGGCATTGAGAATTTTAACAACGTTCTATTATTTCCGATACTTTGACTTAATTGTTCAATCCCACGTTTTTCAAGACATAAAGAAATTATTGGTCCTATATATTCATCTATTTAAGCATATGTGTATTAATATATGCCAATAATAATAGAAATTACATAAGAATTAATTATAAAATTTTTATTTGAACAAAGATATACCTGGTGTTATAATAGTACCGATAATCATTGGTTCATAATATTCTTCTGTAATTTGTTTGTCAGGATAATCAATAGGATTATTGAAGACAACTATGTTTTCCCCTTTATTTAGTGTTATATTTTTTTTTCCTATAATTTTGGCCTTGTATGTAACACCAGGTGCTGTAACTATTGGTTCTGCACCATATTCTTGCTCCAACCTCTGTATAAATACTTCCATGTGCAAAAGTCCTAAAAATCCAGCTCGCCAGCCGCGTCCAAGTGCAGCACTAAAATTAAGTAATAATTTAAGTATATAAACGTTTCATTTTTCATTGTATATTCGCTAAAATAATAAATACCTAGAATTTGGTACAACTTCCACAGCACTATCGTTTAAAATAAGTTTCTCAATCGCACTTTGTAATTTAATAAAGTATGATTGATCCATAGGATACACTCCTGCAAATACCATCGGTTTTACTGCTTTAAATCCACCTAATGGTTCCACAGGATGACCTTTTTTGTATAAAGTATCCCCAATGTGTGCTTCTTTAGAAGTTTTCATATTACACTTTATACTTCCAACTTCTCCAGCGAATCTATAAGTTATATATTTTAATTAAAATCATATATATTATATATATTTAAAGATAAAAGAAAATATACGCAAATAAAATCCTATACTTACAAAGTTTTAACATGTTCTTCCTCAGGTCTTAAAATTGCTAAATTTTTAACTTCATAAGACTTTTTGCTAACAAAGGATATAATTTGTTCCCCAACAGATAAACTTCCATCCTTTACATAGATTAAGGAAACAGCACCTTTATATTTCTCATACCAACTATCAAATATTAGACCACGAAATGGTAAATTTCTATTTACAGGTGGAGGTGGAAGTCTTTTAAGTATAGCTTGTAATAATTCTTCAACACCTGTACCTAACTTTGCAGATATTTTTAATATGTCGCTTTCCTTTATACCAAACAATGCTTCCAACTGTTTTTTTACTCTTTCAGGATCTGCAGTTGGTAAATCTATTTTATTTATCACAGGTATTACTACAAGCTCTGTTTTAACAGCTAAATAATAATTGGCAACGGTTTGTGCTTGTACTCCATCATTTGCATCAACTAATAATACGACACCTTGACAAGCTGCTAATGAACGATATACCTCGGATGAGAAATCTACATGGCCTGGAGTATCTATCAAATTTAAAAGATAATTTTGTCCTTCATATGAATATCTAAGAGAAGCGGTCTGAGCTTTAACCGTTATTCCACGTTCCTTTTCTACTTGCAATGTGTCTAATACTTGTTTGCCTGAATTCTTTTTAATGGCACCGGTCATTTCAAGTAGTCTATCAGCAAGGGTACTTTTACCATGATCAACATGAGCTATTATACTAAAATTGCGAATATTTTCAATGGGTATTCCATTGTTTTTTTCAACATTTTCATTCGTACTATATGTTTCCTTTTGCATATATAAACATTTTCTAAAAGAATATATTGTCATAATTATATTATATCTTATAGATTAAAAAAATCATTAATACTTTCTCTATTTACATTTAATAGATCAAGAATCAATGATAAAAAAAAAAGCATAGAATCAACTTAATTTTATAACCTATACTTACGTTCCATATTTAATTTTTTCTGTACTACGGAATATATAATTCATTTGTATCCTATTTAAATGCTTTACGAGATTACAGAATACCATTATAAAATAGAAAATAAATATACATATATATATGCACACACATATGATATATATATTTATATTATTTAATTGTAATTATTGACAATCAGATTCCATTGCATCTAAAGTCAATTGTAAATAGCATACTTCTAGGTTAATGAAAATATTTTTTTCTCTATTATTTGCTCAATAGAAAATACGTTTCTTAATTTGTTTTTGCTTATTAAAAATGAAACTATTTTTCGAAGAGAAATATAATTGTAAAACTGTATTTTTTATAATAATTATAATAATGTTTATATAATTTGTATTAATTGATTGTAATTTTATTGCTACTTATTTACTAATTTAAATGAACTTATATTTCTTGTATTTATATATAAAAAGTATGTTTTTCACTATTTTTCATTATTATTATTATTATTTCATTAATTTTTATAGAGAGAAACTAAAAAATTTATTCATACTCTATGAGTAGTAAATATTTTAATATTTGCCTCATATCGCGTAACTCTGTGCAACTTCATGTAATTTTTCAATCTTTTAAAGTCGCATCGTTTTTTTACATAAAATGCAAAAAGCGTTTTTCGATAAAAAGTTGTATTATGTAAAATACATAAATAAGAAAGTACATTACATATATACGTATATATATATGTAAAAAAATTAAAGAAAAAATTAAATAATTTTAAATTATAGCGCGTATAAATAAGATTGAATATTCGGCCACTACGTGGCGTTGTCAGCGGCGCGAAGCTCGGATCGATCGTATTAGAGCGATACATTTTTTTAAATAGATTAAGTAGAGTAGTCCTGTAATACGATATATACTTAAATTATTTTGGTACGTATAATATATAGAAGTGCCTGATTTATCATTAGAAACTCAAAGAATAAGCAATTGATTTTACTGAAGAGTTATACGCCGAGTTTGAGGTCATACTCTTTTCTTTTTACCGCGTATACTTTAGATCGCTTAACGATTAGCGCTGCTCTGCAGCGACGTTGCCAGATCTTCGCAGTCTATTTCATTTGCGTATATGTGACGCGCGTGCGGACAAATGATACTCAATATTCGCGCTTTATTTACTGTTCATTTGTGAAATCTAACGACACGTGTATTAAAAAAAATTTTATTGGTCAACCTTCATCCTCTTTTTAACAACAACAATTAAATTCGTGAGTGTTTAACAATATCGTTTGCACGTAACAATGACTCGCACTACGAAGCATAAATTTTGCTCGCCAATATTAATGACATCGGAAAAAATTGATTTTAATGATATGTAAAAATAGAACATTTCTCATATATAAAGGTGGATTCTTTTAGAGAATAATAATCGATATATTTATCTGTAAGTGCAAATAATCTAGTCTTAATATTAGTAATGCTATTGAATATTTAAAATTAAGTTGGTGCTACTTTCAAAACACCTGTAAGTTTTATATCGTATATTTAAATTTGTACAGATTTTTATTAAAAGAATATTCATTTTGTATTACATTTGGATTCAGGTCAGGATAATTTCGACACGAACAAAGTCTTATTTATTTATCTTTGATATTTAATAAATGCCCGCATAATTAAAATATTTATAAAAAAAAAAGAAAAAAAAAAGAAAAAAGGAAGGGATAGATTTAGTTCGACCACGCGCCTTTATTTTCTGTAAACCCGCTTTTCTAAATATCTCTTTGTAAACGGGGGTAAATTTGGCAACAGCGCTTACAATGTTACGCAAGGCAGCTGTAGTCAGCGCGTGTGTTTTTGTATTTGCAACGCGATGCACCGTGGGCCGGGCAAAAGCCAAGATGGCGGCAGCCGTGCTTGGCGAAACGCGTTTAGAATGAGCTTCTTAAATACATACCACAAAGATGCTTCGGCCTAAGCGTACGTTAAATTCAACGCATTGTGATTTCTTAGCTCATACAATAAATATCTAACTTGCCGAGTTAGACGAGTGATGCTTACTTGACGCGACATCTAATAAAAACCCGTAACGAGGGAAAAAAAAATTTTCATCTCGTCTACTCTATCAGAATTGCAGAAGGTTCCTTCGAAGGAGTATATCTTCATAGACGATCGTGTTCATCGTTTAATTATATTTTCATTCCTCATCGATACACCGGAAAGGAAAAAAACATTTTTTCTATCATGGTAAGATGTTTCTTTTTTTTTTTTAATATTTTCATTGTTCCATTCGCAACGACGCGCGCTTCTTATGCATGCGCTTTTTTCTCATAGCTTCATGAGACAAACTAACCTAAGAATTTCTTGTATATCTTTTTTTATCATTAATTTTTTTATCCATTTATATCATAGATCATTATCTACAATACATTTTTATTTATTTATTAATACGTTTTTTCTTACATTTTATAAAAATTCATAATTGTTTATATCGAAAACGATCGTGCGTACCTTTTGTTTTTTCATTTGGATATTCAAACAATCTATTGTATTTTTATAACAAGTAAGTTTTTTCTTTTAATAGTTATAAATATTAATGCGTTAATAATTTTCTTGTTCTACATCAAATTATTCCTACATATCTGTTATTTTGTTTAAATAATACTTCGAATAATTTGTTATTAATTAATATAAATATATCATTAGAATGGTCGATTCTATTCTTGTATAATTAATGCATGATATATGTATTTAGGCTACGAAAAGAATTAAGGAAACAATGAGCGATGATACAAGTGGTAGTGATTTCGATGATGATGAGGATCCTGATAAAATCGAAGTACCTGGTAAATTTCTTTCTATTCATAATTAATTATATCATTAATAATATAACTAATGTTTTTTGTTATATGAATAAGTATAATTATTTAATGTTGTAAATCTATTTTTCGTAGGTGGTGGTAAGGATCTCGCAACTGCTGCTGGAATTGCAAATATTAAAGATGAAAAGCCTCTAGAAGTATCATCTAATGTTACAAACAAAGGACAAGCTGTTGCGAATGGTATGTACATTGTAACAAGTAAATTTCCTTATTTATTACTTGTGTCTATGTATATATGTGTACAAATGAATTTGTTACGAAAAAGAACTGTCATACAAAGTATTACTTATGTAATATTTATTTGACAGCGTTGAATCAAAAACTAAGTAACAAAATACCAGGTGGATTAGTAACTAAAACTGCACCACCAGGGTATGAAATGGTACGTGTGGGAGGGTCGCAAGGTACTCCACCTAATTTTGTTGGTGCCAACCAACTTAATCAGTTGGGTCAGTTAGGAGCTGGTGGACCGTATAACTTCCCAGGTTTAGCAAGTCTTGCAGGATTCAATCCTGCGGCATTTTTACAACAAAGTAAGTCTGTAATTAATTTGCCTTTTGCTAGCCTGGGTATATTATATTAGGTTGTCCTATAAGTTCTTTCCTTTTTTTTGATGCGACTTCAATAGACGATATTTGTTGTTTAAGATTGATTTACTGTGTTATATATGAACCATTCTGCTCTATTACCTTCTTCCATCTCTTAAGAAACTTCATTATGTCCTCTTTCCAAAATTGTTAAGACTTATTTGCAAAAAAGAGAATTTTTTAACGAGAGTAACAAATAATACTTGGACAGATAGCCCAGCTCGAAATCATTTCATCAAATCAAATTTCTTCTGTGCATACATCATTATTTTCTATTATTTTATCAAATTATTTAAATATGTATACACAATGCTTTTATGTAGATCTTATAATTCTTTAGATGTTTAGAATAATTTTTTATTTAATGATATACTTCAGGTATGGATATGAATAATATAATAGGAGGCTTTATGGGAATGGCTGGAATGAATATGGGTAGTGTCAATCCGTTCGTACAGTTTCTCAATCAAAGTGGACTTCATCCAAATTGGCCTGCAGGTCTATCTGGTATGACTAAAATACTTTGTTAAAAATGTTTCATATTACTTCTCTCGATTTATTATAATTATAATTATAATAAATAGGGAAAGCTGTATCACAATTATGGATGAATTCAGGTGATCCGACAAAAGTGGGCATGCAACCAACAATACCGGAAGAAGAAGAAGTAGATGACGAAGACATGGGTGTTGCTGAAACTTATGCTGACTATATGCCTACCAAACGTAAGCATGTTTTATTTTACTATTAATAATCAAAAATTTTAAACAAGTTTTCTAACGAGTTTAAATTTCAAATGTACAGTCAAACGTGGGCGTAAACATCCAGATCCAGTTGTTGAAACAGCATCATTGTCCAGTGTAGAACCAACAGACGTTTGGTACGAACTTTCTATACCAGAAGAAACAATACGATCAGGAGCATTGTCTGCTCTTCAATTGGAATCCATTACTTATGCATCCCAACAACATGAACATCTTTTACCGGATGGCACACGTGCTGGATTTCTTATTGGAGATGGAGCTGGTGTTGGTAAAGGACGAACTATAGCGGGCATCATATTTGAAAACCATTTAAAAAATAGGAAACGTGCCATTTGGGTATCCGTTTCCAACGATCTCAAATACGATGCTGAGCGTGATTTAAAAGACATTGGAGCATTGAAAATTGACGTACATGCGTTGAATAAGTTTAAATATGCTAAGATTTCTTCAGCTATTAATGGAAACGTTAAAAAAGGTGTAATATTTAGTACGTATTCGGCATTAATTGGTGAATCCTCACAAAGCGGAGGTAAATACAAAAGTAGACTAAAACAACTTTTGCAATGGTGTGGAGAAGATTTTGATGGATTAATCATATTTGATGAATGTCATCGTGCAAAAAATTTATGCCCCACTGGAAGTTCAAAACCAACTAAAACTGGTTTAACAGTATTGGAATTACAAAATAAATTACCTAAAGCACGAGTAGTGTATGCTAGTGCCACTGGTGCTTCTGAACCTCGCAACATGGCCTATATGGTACGATTAGGTATGTGGGGTGAAGGAACACCTTTTCCTGAATTCAATGATTTTATCACTGCAGTAGAGAAACGTGGAGTAGGTACAATGGAAATTGTAGCGATGGATATGAAATTAAGAGGGATGTACATCGCTCGACAACTTAGTTTTCATGGGGTTGCCTTTAAAATTGAAGAAGTACCTCTGTCCAAGGATTTTACCAAAATTTATGATCACTCTGTAAGATTATGGGTAGAGGCTATGCAAAAATTCCAAGAAGCGGCCGAATTAATAGATGCTGAGAATCGTATGAAGAAAACAATGTGGGGTCAATTTTGGTCATCGCATCAACGCTTTTTTAAATATCTATGTATCGCAGCTAAAGTAAAGCATGCCGTTTCGGTAGCTCGAGAAGCTGTTAAATGTGGGAAATGTGTTGTTATCGGTTTGCAATCAACTGGCGAAGCACGTACTTTGGAACAACTTGAACGTGATGATGGAGAACTAAGTGATTTTGTTTCTACTGCTAAAGGAGTACTTCAAACTTTAGTAGAAAAGCATTTTCCAGCACCGAATCGTAATAGAATTCATCGTCTTCTTGGTTTGGATCTACCAAAAATGAATAAATTAGAAGAAGATTTTGTTGATGGGGCAGGTGGATCTGCTGGAGGAAGTAAAAGAAAACCAGTACGTCAAGCAGCTCAAAGAGCTTCTAAGAAAGTTCGAGCATGGTCTTCTGAAGAAGAGATTACAGATGAAGAAAAGAATGGTGATCATAGTTCTGGTTCAGAATTTAAATTAAGTGGAACAGAAAGTGAAGATGATCATCGAACTGATGAGGAAAGTAATATAAGTTCTGATTTTAATCCATTTTACAGTGACAGTGATTCTGATGTTGGTAAGTATACATATATAACTAACGTAAAATATTTCAATTAATGTTAACGAATATGACATAAGATTAATTTTTTGGGGTTTTTTTTTTTTTTTTTTTCAATAGATCCATGGGATAGGAGAAAGAAGAAGGGTGGTAAGAAACAAAAAAAACCAACTAAGAAACGTTTAAGTACACAGGATAAAATACAATCAATGCTGGAACACAAGACATCTAATAATAGGAATAAGCGTAACGGAGATACGGCAGCGACCGGAAATCATGGTAATGCATCTTCTTATAATCAAGGACCACCTCGGGATGCTATTGAACGTGCTTGTAGCATGAAAGAAGAATTATTAGCACAAATAGAGACCTTAGGAGAAAAGTTGCCACCTAATACGTTAGATCAATTGATCGACGAACTTGGTGGTCCGGAAAATGTTGCAGAAATGACTGGAAGAAAGGGTCGTGTTGTACAAACGGAAGATGGTGCAATACAATATGAATCTAGATCCGAAGTAGACGTTCCTTTAGAAACTCTTAACTTAACGGAAAAACAAAGGTAAATTTATTATTTTTATTTAAATAAATTTGATTATCATTTAGTGAAGAAAAAATGTATAAGATTGTTGTACGCGTTTTTTATTAGATTCATGGATGGTGAAAAAACGGTTGCGATCATTTCGGAAGCAGCTAGCAGTGGCATATCATTGCAAAGCGACAGACGTGCAAGAAATCAAATGCGTCGGGTACATATCACACTTGAACTGCCATGGAGCGCAGATAGAGCAATACAACAGTTTGGTCGAACGCATCGTTCGAATCAAGTCAATGCTCCGGAATATATATTCCTTATTTCGGATCTTGCAGGAGAGAGACGATTTGCTTCAATCGTTGCGAAACGTCTCGAAAGTCTTGGTGCATTGACGCACGGAGATCGCAGAGCTACCGAAACGCGAGATCTTTCGCAATTTAATATCGACAACAAATACGGTCGATCGGCTCTCGAAGCAACAATGAAAACTATAATGGGGTTTGTTCTATACATTTGTATTGTTATATATCTACTATATTTCTAAACGTTGTCGCATGTTTTATTTATATATGTTCATTAAAATAATAGATACGAGCCACCATTGGTACCACCACCGCAAGATTATAATGGCGATTTCTTCAAAGATGTTGCGGATGCACTTGTGGGTGTAGGACTTATTTGTAATAGTGAAAACATGCCTGGAGTTCTTACTCTAGACAAAGATTACAATAACATGTCGAAATTCTTAAATCGTATTTTGGGAATGCCAGTTGATCTACAAAATCGATTATTCAAATATTTTACCGACACTTTGAACGCCATTATCCTTCAAGCTAAGAAGACTGGACGTTTTGATATGGGTATTCTCGATCTTGGTACATCAGGAGAAAATGTTCGTAGAGTAAGACTTTATCGTTTCCTTCGAAAACACGCGACTGGTAAAGCACCTACTGAATTACACGTTGTGCATGTTGAACGTGGCATGAGTTGGACCGAGGCAATGGATCAATGGTCCAAATTAACTGGTGCCAAAGAAGGATTTTATTTAAGTCATCAAATAAGAAATGGTAAACAAACAGCTATTTTGGCAGTTGCTGTTGATATTGGTAAAAAGAAAAACGAAAGTAAAAAAGATCAGTTATACATGGTTTACAGGTACGTTATATATATTTGTAATATTTCTTTCTTTTTT
The DNA here is from genome assembly GCF_010416935.1 of Polistes fuscatus. Lineage (NCBI taxonomy): Eukaryota > Metazoa > Arthropoda > Insecta > Hymenoptera > Vespidae > Polistes > Polistes fuscatus. The sequence continues at coordinate 2,177,914 of NW_025113104.1, forward strand.
TAACTAGAGGATTCATTTAAATAAAATAATAGACAACGCAAATGGAATGTTTTCAATATGTATATATAATTTCTAGGCCGAATACCGGACTTCAATTACGTCAAGAAACGTTAGGTGAATTAGAGAAGAAATATAAAAAAGTTTCAACTGAAGAAGCAGAACCTCATTGGACGCAACAATATGAGGCATCCGTGGATACATGTTCGCACGCTTATTGGCGTGGCAATTGTAAAAATGTCACTCTTGGTATGGAGTGTGAAGTAGGACTACGAAGACGTTCTTATAACGTCTTAGCTGGTTCAGTTCTTAGCGTTTGGAGTCGCGTTGAAGGTGTACTTGCAGCGCGATCTGGACATAATTCAAAGATGCAAGTTGTCCGATTGAGAACTGGTAAATTTTGTTCCCCTATATTTCGAAGAAGTCATATCAACATGATTTATTCCTTAATTAATTTCATATTTGCAGATGAAGGTTTGAAAATTGTAGGAACTCTTATTCCAAAATCTTGCATGGAAACCTTACGTCAAGCACTTTCATCAGATGCAGAAAATACTGAAGAATTAACATTTTGAATGCTTTAAGAACAAAAGGTATAAATTATTTTTCAAAAATTTGTATTAAAGAAAAAGAAAAAGGAAACTATGACACAGTAATGATTACCATTCATTTTCTCTTTCATTTTTCTTACAGATGAGGATAAAACCAATTAAATAATAGTATTAAGTAAACACACATAATGAATGGGACGCATTAAAAGCATCGTGCAATCGTAAAGAACATATTACTTGCACAAATCGGATTGACTACCATAGAGCACACATAATAATGTGTTGGGTAGGCTAAACTGTACCCATCAGTGTTGTAATGTATTTTCGTCACAGATTTAGCATGACAAGTGAAATAAACGCTCGAAATAAGCTTTTCCGAGTTGATAGTCAAAGAACTGGAAAAAAGGACTTGGCAGATTTGTACTGTCGTCACATATGTATTATTAAAAGAGATCTATCAAGTCCCGATGTAAACCTTCTAATAGGATCTAATAGAATCTTCTTTAATTTTAAACGATGACTATACTTGAGTCGAATCCATATTATAATTATATGAAATTTCCTTCCTTTTTTTTTCTTTTTTTTTCTCTTTTTTTTTTTTCAATATCTTTCGTTAGGAATGATGACATTTTAGATTGGATCGTGCCAATATATGTATAGATGTAATAATACATTAGATTTCGTTTATCGTTAATTATTATAATTAAGAAAAGTTACATATTAAAATAATGAAATAAAATGTTACATTCTATGTATTCGTATGAGAAAAAAAAATGTAATTTATTTATTTTAATTATTCGCAAATGAGAAAATAAGACAAGATAAAACTTTTTATGAAGATTAATTATTGGTATATGTTACGATCCAATCTATAACAAAAAATGTGACTGATTAGTGAGAATAGCCTATTAAAGGGCTAAAGAAATAATACTAACGCTGCATAAACTATTCGGACGATTTATTTTTCACTCTCATTATCGGAGTATAAATGTATACGCAATTTTAAGTTTTATTTGATTGATAAGTTGAATCATTAATTAACAGGAAAAAGAAAACAAAATATTATTGCTACCATCGCTATAGCTACCATTACTGTTATCACATTACCGCTATTACTATTAGCCGTAGATCTAGACTATAAAACTATTATCAATATTACTACAATGTAGGGAGACAAGATAATAACGTATTATATTGAAGTATAAGTTTGGCAACACGACGACTTCAAATAACAAAAATTATTTACTGTACGATAAATTGTTAGAAATCTTTTTCGTATAATAAATCATTGCCAAATTATTTGAAGTCATCGTGTTATCAGATTCACCTTGTATAAGCGTCTTAGATTTTTCAAATTTCATATTATTCAATACACAAACTTTTGTTTTCTGTATCGTCCTATTCGATTTCAATCAATCCAGTATACATTTATTTTTAATCTCTTTTAATCTAATGACAATTACATTGATTTATAATATTAAATAGAAAAGGAATAATGGCAAAATAATATCATCTAGTCTCCCAACATTTTCCATCTATTAATACTGTTTAGCATTAAAGAAAAACCTAGATTGAAACAGTACATACGATGATATATTTATATTCAAAAATCGAAATGCAGTCATGCTATTAATGCATGAGATATAGATGTTTGTTCCTTCGTTTGTTTGTTTGTATGCCTGTGAAAGAGTTATGGATGGGTGCTGAGAACAAAATGGATGTCGTATTCCATCTTCTCTTTACAAACAAAAAAGAAAATAATAATAATAATAATAATAAAAGTTTAGATTAAAATATGTAGAATATTTTAGAACCGTTAATAAAATCTTGAGTAGAATTCCAGGCAAAATGCTGTAACACAACTTTGAGAAGTATCATTTTTCTTGTGATATGGCATAAAACAATTGATGGATATCAACACTTCCTTATATCCAGGGTCTCCCTTGCAGTAATGCGTAATATTTAAAGTAGCGCTTATAAAAGTTCTTCGTTTCTACGAATACACTATATATTGCATTTATAAACAAATAATTATGTGAAAGACATGATTTACAGTATATATAGAAAAAAAAACGAAATAAGCAGTACCTTTTTAATTTAACAAAAGTTTTTATAGAAAGGAAATATTTTATGGAGTTATTATTTTTAAAATTTGAAAATTTTAATTAATATATTCATATCAGTATTTCAGGATTGTAAGATACATACAAAAAATTTCTTCAAAGATTCGCTCAAAAAAAAAAAAGAAAAAAGGAAGATTTGAGATAGTGTAACTACGTGCAGAAAAATGTAAATACATATATTTAAAGTATATATGAAAACATTTTTTTATTACCGGATAATACGTGCATCTTTATATTGAATATTTTTACAATTCTTGTATTTGAGTTCCTATTGAAAAAAAAATTATTAATAAAAGAAAGATAAAGTCGGAGTATAATTTATAAATGTGGTATTTATAGTATACGTGGAAACAGATACTGCACTTATTGAAATGACTTCTTTCGTAGCCTGCTGTGTTTTCATGGGCTTATACATAGGAGAATCGATGAGCTATGCGTGTCTTGTATGTCTGCTGCTGTGAGGATATCTGCTGATGTATGTGTGTGCGTGTGTATGACACGTGCATATGAAAGTGTCTCTTACATGTAAATCAATACATTATATAAAACAAAAAATATCAATGATTAATTTGGATATATATATATATATATATACATATATATATATACATAAAGCCTGATTATAATTCAATTGTATGGAAATTATATCTGAACATCACTGTATATCATATTATTTATCTGTCAGTATAAGAAATCATTTTGTAGTGAAATGTATACTTTTAATTATTTAATAATTTGCTTATAATATTAGTATATATTATCTTAACAATCTCTAAAACTAACCGAATACGTTTTTCAAGTACAAAAAGCTTTTAAGAGTTGCAGAAAATCTGACATTTCGCATGTTCCCTTGCTTTTAAAATATACAGAGTGTCCAGTTTTTACTCATCTTAGTTCACTGAGTACGAGTACTAAAAGTCCTTCAAATATTAAACCTTTTTTTCTAACACTCTGTATATATATATAAATATATATTATAAAAAGAGGTAGGTAACCGAAAATATTATTTAAAAGCAAAGCATATACATTTCCGTACGTATTCGAACTATATAATACAAAGATGAATTAATAATGAACAATCAAATACATTTATATATAAAAATTGTATAAAAGTAAAAAGATTGTTTATCATAATTCCAATCAATAATTTAGATATTTATATATATTCATTGAGAGTATGTTAAACGTAGTAACGATTCGTTAATTCCATTAAAATGTATCTTTTACTTATTTGATAAAAATCTGTTACATTTTTTAGTAAAAAAAAAATAAGAAAGAAAGAAAATTCGATAAATATGTAACTTAGGAAATGTATTTACAAAATGCATATAACATTAACTTTCAAATTCTAGCTTAAATATACTTTTCTCTCCAATTTGTATTTATAAATAAGGATATTTTAGAATATTGTATTTCTTGTCCCTTATAGGATTTCAATATAATTTAGTACATGGATAATATATAAAAGATATATATATATATATAAAAATTGATTAACCATGCTAAAACCCATAATGTTTATTTTTTAACATATATTAATTTCATATATAATTTATTGAACGCGTGAATCGCAATGTTTGTTTAAACGATACACACACATTTAATACATTTGGTATAAAAAAAACTGTACAATGCAATAATTTTGCCAATGTAATTTTTGATTATAACAGTCTTTCTCTCAATCACACATTATTCTCATTCATAGGAGCATTCAAATATACTTACAACTTTCTGTAATTTCTACATGTTTTAAAGAGTAACTATTATATATATATATATATATATATAGTTATTATTTCTGCCAACCGTTTTAATATGTTTTTTCAATGGAATTAACTTCTAACAAGTGTGGAAGTAGTTTCTTGTACATTTGACATTCAGTAAAATGCATACAAGAGCATAAGAAACGTGCAGAATCCAATGATGATTCCAAGAATTAACGAATCTCGTCTTTTCCTTAAATTTATTCTTTGTAATAGGCTACTCACTGCTGGAAATCGATTAGAAATGTCATTAAATCTAGTCTGTATACGTTTGAATGCTTGTCTTTGAGTAATTAAATGTTCTCGTGTTTCCATTGCTATACTTATTTGATCATTGATCAAGCGGTCAGAGCTAAAAATTGAAACGATTTAGTAAAACAAAAAAAAAACGAATTTTTACAAAGTGATTACAAGAATATAAATATTACTATTATAAATTCATAATTATCTAGCATGTGTATATGTAAATTTACTTGAGTTTGTATTTACTTACTTATGAATATGCTGATTTTCTTTCAAATACATTTCTCTACGGTTTAATCCAGATGTGGTTTTATAATTGCTAAAAAAAAGAAGATACACAGAACACATTTATAGAAGAAAAAAAATTATTTTTGATGCAACACATACTCTATTTCCTTTCGCACACTACCCAAGAGATCTTCACGATCTTTTCTAATAGCAAAATTGTTCCTAATTTTACTAAATTCCAATTTATAATCTTTTAATATTTCTTTATGACGTTGCATAGTGTGCAACATAGCTGCTCCATTCGGTTGCAATTCGCTCATTTTCTCATTAACGGTAAATAACTAAAAAATCAAATATTTACAATAATATACAAATGTGTATAAACTATAAAAAAATGACAAATTGCTTACTTTAGATAATAATGTTTCTATCTCCAAGGCCATGTTTTCAAACACATGTTCTTCGTCTAAAAGTGGAACCTCGTCTGGTGTAACATTTTTAGAACGTGTGTTTACACCTAATTTGCTAAAGGCTACAAGCTTTGCATCGATTTCATTTTCCAAGTGTCTCGCCTGCTTTCTTAAATCTATAAATAAATTTTCTTTTATTGTAACAATTTGTAGGCGGAAGATAAAAAATAATGCAAAATTTAACATATATCATGGTGCAAGGTACATAAATATATTACTAACAAAATACTTAAGACAATAAAGACTGTAATTTGTCATGAAAGTTCATGAGTCACCTTATATATTTATTATATTATTAATTATATATATGTAATACGTATATATGTATAATATACAAATGTGTATACTTAATCTAATAAGAATACCTTCCCAATCAATTGCATCTAAAGTGCTAGCCATTTGTTTTTCGAATTTCAACCACAATTTTTAACAACACATGCCACATTAACTACGCATATTTACTTGTTGATTATTTTCACAAACGACGTTATAATTATCACGAAAGAAACAACATTTATTGCGAATTTATTGTAATGATTTCATTTGATGTTTTCACGATATGCGCGGTTATGAAAAATCATCGTATTTTAAGTATTGTACAGCGCGGCATAGTATCAATGGACGGAAGTAATTTCTGTCAAAAAAATCACGGTCGGTATTATCGTAAATCACATTACCATTAGATGACCCAAATACACCGGAAATAGGGAAATGTATCCTACTTCCGACGGTTTATAGGGGAAAAAAAATAACGTCTTTTAAAAATAATATACGAAAATGTTTAAATTAGTTTAGAATTGTAGCCAAGAAGCCTTAGTTATACGAGTACATTGTTATATTTCGATAAAATGGCGGACAGAGTTTGAAGTAAAGTATTGTATTAAAATATTTTAAATTACCGCCTTTATGTATTACGTCTAGTTTCTTGTATCATTAAATTAGCAAATAAAAAAGCTAATCGAGTTATATCGAGTTATATATATAGTCACATATAAATTGTATATGTATATGTATCTTCAGTTCGTAGGAAGCGGATTGTAAACGTCCATTCTATGATTGTTGTGTGGCTGTGGACAAAATTTTTCTATGAGAAAATCAAATCAGGAGACTGTAGATTGTTTTAAAAAATTCGACGATAAAATGGTTAAAGTTAGAGGTATGTTTTCAAAATGATCATTAATAATTTCACTTAAGATTTTTTCATTAATACCAGGTTATGTTTTCATAGATTTGATTTGTACTATCACCATTTTGAATTTCATCTTAGATACTAACGCTCGTACTTTTCTCTAATCTCTATATGAATAATTTATTAAGCGTTAGAAAATCATTTATAATTGTGTTATGTTTAATTATTTCTAAATCATAATAATTAGAGGTATACAAATTTCATATAATTTAGATAAAATATATTTTTTTTTGTATAAATAATGAGAAAATTATTATTATTATTATTATTATTATGAATTATTATTACTATTATGATTTATATTTTTAATTCCTTATGTGTCATTTTAAATAAAAAAATGATAGTATATATTGTATTTTTAAATCATTCTGTTATAATATGATTATATTATAGAGTAATATATATTGTATATTAAATTGTTTTATAATTTTTTACAGAAACACCTGAAGAAGTGCCAATCCATGGGGCTTCAACGCCGCATAGAATAAATATGTTAAATAATCTTGTTGAAGAAACCGATAATACAGGTATCATCAGTGGAAAGAATAAAGAATTCGTTGCCAAATGTAGGCCACCAAAACACCTTGCGCGCAAACCTGCTAGAAGAAAATTGATTCTCAATCAAAATAATGTGCAACGTTCAATTCATTCGTCTGTTATCAAAAGTACAAATCATACGCTTACAGAATATTTTCCAGTACGTCGTAGTGTGAGAAAATCTAAGAAAGCTGTATTAGAAGAAAAGCAAAGAGACATAGAAACTAAAGTTTTGCAACAGGTTGAAGAAGGTTTAGAAGTAAGCATAAAAATAAAGTTCACTAAAAAATAACAGCTTATATATATATATATATTATTTAATTTTGTATTAATTATAAAATATTAATGTTTAGGTTAGACATTTTCCTGGTAAAGGACGTGGGATTGTAACAACACGTTCTTTTGCAAAAGGAGAATTTGTAGTAGAATACATTGGTGAATTAATTGATCAAGTTACAGCGAAGAAACGTGAAAAGATTTATGCTCAAGATCAAAATGCAGGATGTTATATGTATTACTTCCAACATCGTAATCATCAGTATTGGTATGTATTTGATAGCAAAAATAATAATTATTTAAATGAATGTAATATCATTCTATGTGGTCATCTTACTAGAAAAAGTAAATAGTATCACAATTTCAACTCTAATAAATTTTCGATTAAATTTTTGCTGATTAATTGATCATAAAAATACTAAAATATTTGTAGTGTTGACGCTACTGCAGAATCGGATAAATTGGGTAGACTGGTAAATCATTCTAGAAATGGAAATTTAATTGCAAGGATTGTTGAAGTAGAATCGACACCACATTTAGTACTTACAGCGAAAGAAGATATATCAATTGGTGTAGAAGTTTCATATGATTATGGCGATAGAAGTCGGGAAGCTATTCGTTATCATCCATGGTTAGCTTTATAGCACTTTAAAATAACATTTTATATTGTAACAACATATTGATAATAATCTATGCTGTTACTTCCAAAAAAAAATAACTTATTATCCCTAGTAGTATATATTTTCAATGCCTGACTATGTGCTGCATTTTTGCAGGATATTAGTGTTTCAAGTATGCTTCTGTATTAGGTCGTGCATTGATTTAGAAAAAGAGATGCATTATTACAAAATATTTTATTTTTACTATTAATTGCATCATTGAAATACAATTCTAATGTCTTTTTCTAGAACTGAATTAACAAGTTATGTTATATTAATGAATTTAAAAATTATCCAATTGAAGCATCTTATGACAATTATAAAATTAGTTGTACTATAATATAATCTTTGGAAGAAATAGTTGATAAACATGTCTTTCACTTAATATAAATGATCATGCCTGATTTTCGAAAGTATTTATGTATTGAAGTAAGTTTAGTTATTTGGTTTCGTGAATTGATGGTTTAAAACTACTAAGTTATATATATATATAAATTTAATACAATTACGATTAGTTTAGTTCTGATTATATAATTATTATTGCACAAAGACATACCAAATTAAAAAAAATGATTCTAAATAGTATATTATTTTTATAACTTTCTAGAATTATTTATTGTGATTGTATGATTTTGATATTAGAAATATCCCTGTGTTGATTTTCACGAAGTATTATATTTCATCTAATTTCATTCATCGCAATATTTAAAAAGAAAGAAAGAAAAAAAGAAAATATTTATTACAATTTTTTGTTATGTTCGAAAATAATATATTGTTTTAGAATGATAGGATCTAGTGACTGATTAAAATATTTTATGTAAAAAGCCAATTCATATACTCATCTAGCAAATTTAAAAATATTTTAATTTAGGATTTTGTTAATGTTCAAATTATATATATTAAACGTACAACTATTCTGTAAAAAATCAAATGCTAAATTTTGTAAACTTCTAATGCAGATGTATAACAATAAGCAAAATCTGTTTTACGCATTTTTTTAAATATTAAAAATATTAATTTTGCTTTGTACGTATTTAAGTCAACCAAAACGATGATATGTAAATGTTATATTTGATATCTAAAATTCAACATTCATTTAAAACAAGATCTGCCTTTAATTCTGATTAATTTAAAATTAATAATAAAAGAATATATTGTATAAGAATATGCAATGTATGTTTAATATAAATTAAGTTTGAAACAAGTGATAGGAACATGGTATTTCTCAAAAAATATAGAATAAATATGAATCATTGTACGTATTTTTTAAGTGTTATTTTATTGTTATAATATTTCAAAGTTTTTTCTATTAACCATGTTCCATACTGCCTTTTTCACATTGTGTATTAAATAATATAATAATAAAATATTCCTGAATATATATATAATATGTAATATTATAAATATATAATATGTAATCGTTTTACATTTGATATAAAAGTCTAATATTTTCAAAATAAGTGTAGTGTAGTTAAAATGTATTTCAACCAATAGCGTTCGAGATATGTATGACATCAGCGACGAGTACGAGAAAAAAATGAACTAAAAATGTGTTAGGGGAACCCTACCCCTTTCTTTCGATTAAATGTTCGATGCCAAATTTTAGCCAATAGGATTGCATCGATATTTCATATAGTTGATTTCTCATTGGCTAGGCAACAGAAATAAAATACTACTAAATAATAACCAAATTTTTTATCATTCATAAAATATTATAAATAGAATATAGAAATACGTTAGTGTAACGATTGAGGTATTTTAATAATACTCTATCGGTATATAAGAAATTAATTCCATTTGGAAAGTCCCTATTGTCGCTTATTAAAGTAGTTTACCCTCTTCACCCCACCTTTTACTAAATGCTTGTAGCAGAATAACATCGTCAGTGGTCGGCCATTATTGTGAAATATAAAGTTGTTCCATATTTGTGTTAAAACAGAAGTATATTAAAATAATTATCATTAGTAGTTTGAGTTTAATTATAAAAATGCATACAATACCAGAATTAGGTACTGGTGTACCTGCCTTCCTTGCTAAACTTTGGAAACTTGTTGAAGATCCTGAGACCGACAACCTTATTTGTTGGTCACCTGTAAGTCGCCGATTTATTTATTACTTACAAATATTCATTTTTGTAAGGTTTAATAAAGTGTTGTAAGTTATTTTAAATGTAATTAACATTTTCAAATAATTTTTTGAATCATTATTTGTGTTACTACTTTTTTAACTCTTTCTGTAAATAGTTTAATCAACGAAAGCGTAATTTCAACGTTGACTTACGTCGTGTGTGTGTATATATGTATATTCATATATATATATATATATATATGAATTATATACTTATCATTAAGTAATATTGAATTGTTTCTTTCTTTTTTTCCTGTTTTTTTAGAATGGACGAAGCTTTTACATACGCAATCAGGCACAATTTGCCAGAGAATTATTACCACATTATTATAAACATAATAACATGGCTAGCTTTGTGCGGCAACTTAATATGTGTATGTATAAAAATGTATATTTTTATGTAGATGTAATATGTTTCAAAATTTCATATCAGGCTTATAAATGAACGCTGTGCAATTTATTTTATTTCAGATGGTTTTCACAAAAAAGTTTCCGTAGAATTAGGCGGCTTAAAATGTGACAGGGATGAAATGGAATTTGCACATCAATATTTTTACAAAGGTCAACCATATCTTGTTGAACATATTAAAAGAAAAGTAAGTGCACTTTATTGGCTTTTATTTATTTTTATTTATTTATTTATTTATTTAATACTGTCTAATTGTTAGATATTCTACAAAAACAATGAAAGTTGTTTCTAGATTGAATACAAAGTTAGAAACTTGGTATATAATAACTCGTTATTTGATTTATAATATATTTTTGCTAGATCGCATCAAATAAAAGTCAAGATCCAGCTCTTACCCCTATTAAGCCAGAACTAATGAACAAAATGTTAACAGAAGTAAGAAGTATGAGAGGTCGCCAAGAAAATTTAGATTCACAACTAAGTGCCATGAAAAGAGAGAATGAAGCATTGTGGAGAGAAATTGCGATGCTCAGGCAAAAACATTTAAAACAGCAACAAATCGTTAATAAATTAATTCATTTCCTTGTCACATTAGTGCAACCGTCAAGAAGTGCTGGAATTTCTGTCAAAAGGCGATACCCATTAATGATAGATGATTCTAATCATCAGTGTAAAGAAAATAAAATTTCCAAGGTTTGCATTTTGTTTAATCATTTTTCTTTCATTTGAATTAACAAATATATTTATTATATATTAACGATTATGTATATATTTATGCGCACAGACATCTCCAACGGGGCCTGTTATTCATGAACTTGATTCTTCTGAACCAGATTTAGATTCTCAATATATAGTCGCTGAGTAGGTATTCATTTGTTATTATTTTAAGTAATACAATACAAAAAATGTATTTCATCAAATTAGAATAGTTTGAAATGCAAATAAAATGAAATGAAATTTTGTAAATGTATAGGATATTAGAAAATCAGCCTCATCCAGCAATAGAAAGCCCCAAACATCCCAATAATGATTCATCATTTATTGATGATGATGGTATGGAAACCATACAATTGGTGAATAGTGAGGTTCATTTTCAAAATGACGATATTAGTTTGGAGATGGATGCAAAGAAGAAACGACCCTGTAAGGGTAAAAAAAAGTATGTATACTAATAATTTTCTTAAAAAATTATATTATCATTAATCATAATCAATATTTATCGATCTATTAGTATATTTCATAGGATACCATATAAATAATACTAAAGAACATTAATCATTTCATATTTAATCAATGCATTGGCTTCAATTACATTTTCCTTGTCAATTTTAATATTTATTTTCATTGTAATCATATGACTTATTATTAGTATTTGATGATGAAAGATTTATTATGAAACACTATATATATATATATATTTAAATAAAATTGATATAGTGTAACTTTATGCCAAATGATATTTAGCCTTAAGTAATTCTCATCATTGATATATTACTTTTGAACATATCTGTATACATATAATCTTTTATTAAATTATTATCTTTATACATTAGTGCATGATTACTGTCCAAGCCAATGGTATTTCTTATGTAAATTTTATAGCACGTTTCATAATTATTGCATTAATACTTATATAATTATCTAATTTAAATATTATTAGGAGGAAAAACAAGATGCCTGTCAAAATTTTGATCCCACCGACGGAGAATGGACAAGAGTCAAGGTTAACATTTTTCACTTGACATAATTTGGTGTTGGTTTTTCAAGTTATTTCTTTTTTCTATTTTTTTAATTTTTTTATTCTTTATTTTTTATTTTCAAATATATAAAAATTTTAGTTGGTTCATAAATATGCTTTCCACAAATATTCTTTTTGCATGATTGTGGGGAAGAATGAAGAGATTAAAATTTTTTTCTTCGAATAAAAAGAAAGAAGACAAAATTTATATAAAATAAAAAGTAAAATTTAACAAGAATATAAGTATTAAGTAAATGTACGTCAATTTGTTGCTTCAATATGTTGCAATTGAAACTTGGGGCAGTAACATGTGATCAACAAATATGATATTGTAGATATAATTTGCATGAACAATAATTAGTTATCACATTAATTATGTGGCTGTTACTGGACATACATGCATATTCACAATTTTACATGATATCATATTTTACCAGATTTATGATTATATGTATATGACAATGTAATAGTTATATTATATTTCTATTACTATTAATTTAAATAGATCCTATATATATGTATGTATAGGGAAGGCAAATTGATGTGAACAAAGTTGTTAATTGATGTTATATACTATGCTATGTATCTTCAGTCAGGAAATGAATTCCTTCTTTAGGTTTAACATAATACTGTTTCATTATATTGTCAGTTGAATTAGAAACATTACATTTAAGATTTATCTTGCATGATACTAAGTAGTAGATACTAGTAATAAATCATCGAACATACCTTTCCTTACATTTCTGCCAAAATGTCAAAAATTAGACAACAGATACTAAAGAAAGAGTATAAGGTATATCAATCATATGAAACTAAATCAAGATAATAAAGATTCGCATTAGGTTGTCTCAATTTTTAGGGAAGAAATACATTTTCTCGAAATACCTACCGTGGAGGACTCTCCTGTGACGGTTGCCTTATTGGAGAACAATTCAATAGCTTCTAAACCAGTCCCATTGGCGACCGTTCGTAGCTCCAAGTTAGCAGCTATGGCTGCTAACATGAGTAAATCCAACGAAGTTGAAACCGACGTTGATCTTGAAACAACTGAAATAGACGACGATATTCAAGACACTTCTTTGGAGAAACTTAAAGACATATTAATTGTTCCTGAAGTAATTAATAATAATGATTTGGAGATTGATGATAACAATTCTGATAATGAATCTATAAGGCTTCAAAATGATTTAATTAATATGAATAAGGAACAAAATATACTAGACGAAGATAATCAGATTGTTGCAGATAAAAGTGAAACATCTAATTTGTTGGAGCAACAGAAACACATTTGCGATAAACCAGACAGAAGTGACCCGGTAGACTTATCCTTAAGTTGCGTCAATCCTTCAGGCATATCAGACGCTAATTACAGGTTAGGATCAATTTAAGTTCAACACAGACCATGGATGATAAGATCAAATTCAGGGTACTCTATTTGATCATATAATGGAGATTTTTATTCAGAAAGTTGAGGTGGGAGAAAGGAATTTTTATACTTTATAATGATTGCATTAATCAAGTACAAGGAATCGTAGCACAAAGTTTGTTTATATAAATAAATAGTAATTAATATCAATATAAATATAGTTTTAACATATATATGCGTATATATTACATGCACGCACATGTATGTATATATACATCAACGACAAAAGTCAGTTGTTTCATTTTTATATTACTCCTTCTATTTGTATGTTTCAGAAAAATTCGATTTTAGTAAAGTATTATTTAAAAAATCTTTATACAAGTTTATTGCAGTCTATTTGTATAAAAATTAGTACGTTGTAGTTCTACATTTTCGTATATGTTAAATATGATAAAATTTTAAATGTATTTTTTCGACTCATAAGTAATAGTAAAAGTATCTAATAACAACAGTATACATCATTAACATAAAATATTTTAGAAAACAGAACTAATATTTAAGTCATATGTATTCAACTATTAGAAATATTGTTTAGCACAAGTAATATAATATGTTATAACGTTACGTCCTAATTTTTTCTTTCTGTTCTTTTTTTTTTTTTATTTTTTTTCATTTTTAAAAAATAATTTTTTTTCTGAGACTTATTACACAAAAAACATTATATGAGTTACATATAAATGTGAGATAAATGTTGACCAATTTATAATCTAATAAAATTTTGTAATTTATTAATTTCCATATTGATGAGCTAATAATATTGATTAAATAAATTTACTTGTGCTCTCTTGCATCTCTTCATATAAAGAATTATAATTTTCAGATAACATTTAATAATTTAAGATCATTTATACAAAGATGGATACATTTTTATGGATGATGACATTTTAATGTTTATTGATTCACTTTGAAAACTGTCTATAGGGAAGAAATGGATAATCATCTTGAATCAATGCAATCGGAATTGGAAAACCTTCGAGATATCCTACATGGTGAGGGATGTAGTATCGATGCAAATACGCTTCTTGGGGTAAATACATTTTTAGGGGTAAATATATTTCTTTGAGTACGTACATACTTGGGGTAAACACATTTTATGGAATAACTACACTTTTACAAATCAAATAAACAACATGTTATTTATAGTCGATAGAATCCATAATTAATTTATAATTCATTGAATTTCTAGTTATTTGGTACTGATGATTCTTCAATGCCTTTTGGTATATCCGTTAATTCAGATTTAGATACGAACGACGACAGAGAAGATGATAAATCTGCAGGTACGATTAATTGCATTTTTCGTTACAATTCTATATTTTTATTACTTTTTTAATATCATCTGAATTTCTATAAATATTCTAGACTATATGTACGCATATCATTTTTAATAATAAATAATAGAGTTACGTTAATATTACATTGTTTATGAATTATAGTTGCTGATTCTTTAAGTGGAAATGGTGGGGGAGAATTAATGGCATATAATCCTGCGCCTAATTTATTAGATTTTGATGATGATATTTTTTTAAATGCTACCGTAGCGTCTCCAGTTAATAATTCAGCAAATGATGTGTCTTCGAGTAATCTATATGCCTCAGATCCCCTTGATCTAGAAGATAGCAAAGCTTCACTTCTTGAATCTTACGTAGGAAGTAATGAAAATGATTCATAAAACCTCCTTAAGGTAAGTTACTCCTTATTGTTACTCTTATTTATGTTTAGTATATAAAATATTAATTTGTTTGTTTTTTTATTTTTACTTTTGATTAGTAAATTTTAATACTTGAACGTTATTGTTACAACACTAAAAGTATATTTGTGTGTGTATTCTGTATAAAATTATTCCTATTAAATAAAAGTTATGATTTTAAATGTATACACATATAATGATTATTATACAATTAATTCTTATTAAAAAAAAGAATTGATCCTTGTTTTATTGCATTCTTTTCTTTTGTCCTACACTTTAATTAATTTTGTAATAAAACGATATCTGTAAATTACTGTATATTTTATAAGTGCAATTGGAAATTTTTTATTAATTTCATTTAGTATGTTTAATCTTTTATTTTTATACAAATAAGTATTGAATCATTTGAAAAGATTTACAGCAGTAACATCACAATAACAAATTATTCTACAAATGTCCCTCTTAATATTATTGTTCAAATAAATATATTAATTTTTCTTAAAACATTTTGGTGTAGATGTAAAGTGTACTTGCATTTTATAATGAATTATTAATGAACGTTTGGTTTTGTATACTAATAACGATTATGTCTATAAAAAAAAAAATTGCTTGAAAAAAGTAAATAACTTGTTCTTTAATCTTGTAATATACTATGTATTATTGGATAAAGATATTCTTTCTTTATTTTAGTTTTGGAGGAAAGGCTACTGGATTCTTAATTACCTTACTACTGGTAATATCATCATTTTAGTTTTATTTAAAATAAAATTTAATCAAGAAAGAAAATCCTAGAAACAGTATCGGACATTTATTGTTGGATGTGAAACATAAGTAGTATTATAGAGATTTCTTTTTCTCTCTCTCCCTCTTTCTCCATCTTTCTTTACTTACAATAGAAAGTATAGCGTTATAAATCAAATAACATTGGTTTCAGCTATATACATTAATATTAATACTAAAAGTTATGAAAAACGAAGAAAAAAAATTAATTTTATTGTATTATTTTACTAATTTTCATTAGTAAAGAAAACTATATACAATGAATCGCAAATATAAGTTATTTTCTTTATATGTTCATTTTTGTACATAAATATAGAAATATAACATCAATAACAAAGTGTGAAGCCTGCTTTACGCGATGTAGTTAGGTTCATTAAAGCGTAAACTTTCTTTTATATAACTCATTTAAGGAGATAATATACTGTTAGAATGAGAAATTTAAATGACGTGACATATGTATGAACATGTTAAAAGAAAAAGATATGTTATGTCAGTATATTATATTTTTTTGCATAACTGTTGATTAGATTATTGTATTAATATTAAATCAAATATATACAGTTATAGTGTGTTTGTGTGTAAGAGAGAGAGCTAAGATTTCAGCGTTCGACTTTCATATTTGATATTTGCTCGCTGTCGTCACACAAGCTTTCAATTTATCATAGATATAATATGTGATCTGTTTTAAGAGAAAGCACACTTATTGTAAATTCGTACATATCTTTATATATCGTTAAATTACAAAGATTAATTTATTTAATAGAAAATAAAAACAAACAGAAATCGTTTTTTTTCGTGTGATTTGATCTTAAAACACTGAAATCTTATGCTTAGTAATTAATTATTATTATTATTACATAGTGATTTTTGAATTTATTTTGAACAAACGATTGTAATTATTACTTTGTGAGATATGTAACATATTAATCACATGTTTATTCTAATTTGCAGGTGATTATTTTTTTACGCTTGTTCACGGACAAAGCTTGTTTTGCTGTTAATACATCAAAGTATATCGATGTGTGTACAATCTCATATATAGCTAACGGTCAATGATACTTCTTATTTCTTTTTTCTTTTTTCTTATTCTTAGTCTCGTTTTTTAAATATTATATACATATATAGAATTAACAAGTTTTTCTTTCATGAATACTATATAGTATTTTTGTTTTAATTATACAAATAAGTAATTCTTTTTTTATTTTTGTCATAATACAAACTATGATACGTTGCTCTACTTATTAACATCTTACAATTTTAGTTTATTTTAATTCTGAGTTTAAATAGACATTTAAATAACTACAGATAATGGTATATAAAAATAGTTCGCTTATGAGGAATTAGTCGATTATCTTCTAAAAAAAATACAAATATAATAGGAGACTGTTTTATAAGCTGTGTATAATAACACTTATTTCTACTTAATAATAATAACAATGTAATTTTTTAATCAGAATATGGAATATGTTATTGCGATATAAAGAATTATTTCCATTCTATCTCCTTTTTTGTGTGCTCCCGTAAAATATTCCAAGAAAAAAGCAAGTACTATCGTTCCCTTGAATTAAATAATTATAAACAGTTCTATATAATTAAACAATTTGTTATTCATAAATTCTTTTAGAAAAAAAAAGTATTAGATAATTAATATACTTGATTATAAACAATAATGAAATTTTATACACTTACTTTATTGATTAAAAAAGTTAAAAATAATGAAAATTGGTTATTAAAATTTGTTAGGAAAATTTCTAAATTATTTTAGAATATAATCGTCTCTTTCCTCTTGATTGGTCCATCTCGTATATAAATAATAATTTATTTATTTTGTATAAAACGCGTACTAAATTGATTCGTTAATTTGATAATTAGTTCCTCCTATAAAGTTAGTCAACAAATAAATAATATCTATAACGATATACAAAAAAATGTATAGTTCGTACTATACTTACAATTCTACAGTCTAAATAATCCAATAATGTAATAGCTATGGATTTTCTATAAAACGTGTGTCTTTTAAAAATACTTTATTAAATATTATTCATTAATATTAAAATAAAATACGAAGATTTTGTTTATGAATTTTTTTTTGTTGAAAATATTCAAATCATATTAAAAATAGAAATTTAATGTCCATAATATATATGCATATAACGAGAAGAGAAAGCTTTATATATAATTTTTATTTAAAATAATATTTGTATTACGTTTGTCATAAGTTTCTAGATAATTAACGTGTAATTAATAACTACGGATAAAGAGATTTTTACTAGCGATTATGTTAATTCTGTCTGTTACATAAATAAAATTTAGATTATTGTTTATATATTTAATTTATAAATAAATCTCTCGTATATATATATCATTACGTCCGAATACAAAAAGAAATAGTATTTGTAAGAAAATAAATATTTTTTAGACAATCTATTAGAAAATGATATAATATAATCTGTATTTATATCCGAATAAAATCTAATAGGATAAAGAACAATGTGTACGATTAAACATTTTTCTTTAAATAATGGTAATACAAATCATTATTATCCATTGTAATTAAAATCTATAATCTATTATATTCATTTTACAAAATGAAACATTTCTAAGTAGCTAAGAGTATAAAGAAAATTATTTATATTAATTATATTTTCTCTCTCTCATATTTAATATTTTGTATATTTAAAACAAAAACGCTTACATTTTTAATGTAACTTGAACATTTGAATTAAAATGTTAATTTGTTTTATTTATAAAAAATCTTCGGTGGATGTTACCGTTGCTTCCATAAGCAAACCGAAATCTAATTCGGCAAGACTAGCTAAAATAATATTAGTAAAAAGAAGCGCCATTAGTTTACGTATTACATTTAAATATAAATATATATATTGTTTATATTAATTTATATTATATATATACCTTTTGCAGTTAGTAGATCAAGAAATGTATCTAAAGGTGACAAACGATCCGCTGAAGGAAATGCTGCTAAACCTAGAAACAAGTTTTCTTTTATTAGATTTAAGTTGTTATTGTTTTTTGTTATTTCTATTATTTGAAATTATGATTATTACTTACCATTATGATTATTACGATGTTGGAAAGATCTTCCACGATTTTGAGCTACCTCACCAGATAAAATATTAGCTGCATGTTCGCGAGCTCTTAGCATAAAGCTGACTGGATGTAACCATTGATTTAAAAGTCTTTTTGCTCGAGATCGTGGTAGCAAAGATAGTAAAGCCAATTTTTTAACAGTATTTTCTTTTGTATCACTTATATCTAACACAATAGATTCTTATTTATAATAAATATACCTATACAAAATATGAATGCAGTGATATATACCTGCCATAATAATTTTGGTAACATCTACTTGAAGTTCAAATACTGCTCTCTGAACATATTGTAAAAACATAGAATAATTTAATGTTTTATATCCAAGATATGTAAAAAAGGAAGTGAATCCTTGGGGAGCAGGATACGCTATATTTTCTAACGCATATCTATAACGCTCCAAAAGCATAAATAATAACCATCGTTTTCCATTATCTAATTGATCACTGAAATGAAATATAAGTATTATAATGTTTCTAAATCATGTATTGTTGTAACATAGAAACAATTGAAGGCATATTCTTACATAAGCATAAAACCGCGTTCTTGTTCAATTCGTAAATCAACGTTAGCAGCCCGACAAAGCATGTGACACAAAATACGTGATGTTTCTAATTGTGCAGCTACATATCTCGTGGCCATTGCATGAACTTGTAAAGCTGTGCATGAACCCTGAATATGAGACGTAGATGACTGTGTACCATTCTTCAAAAGATACATTGAAAGCTCGCGTAAATTTACAGAAACGATATGTTCTTGTTTGGAAGCAGTGCAACTTTCACTTTCTGTAAATGGTAAACTGGAATCCAATAACTTGTTGCTACGATTACCTAATAAATCTCCAAGAGCAACTGTAGCCATAACAAATCTGTATATTTAATATATATAATTAGATGATATATTAGCCAGATATGATATAAATAAAGAAGAAAATGTGTGTGTTACGTTAGATGATATTACCCTCCACTTGGAGACATAGGAGTACTGCATCTGGATAATGCCTCTGGTTGATAACACGCCAACGAGACTAATAATTTCTCCGCAATTTTACTCGGCTGAAATCTTGGCTTATCTTGAATATTTTTATTTAATTGTTCCCAAAGTCTAGTCCACAAGTCACTCTGATAAGGAACTAATCTTTGTTGCGGTGAAAGCAACATAACAGATGTATTCCATAATTTTTCATGGCTTAACGTTATATTTAAATCATTGACTTTTATTTCAAAACTCATGTACTCTTCCATAGTAGTAACAGGTAATAACGTTAACAAAGGCATAGCATCTGCAAGTAAATTCTTTTGTACGAGAACATACGATCCGCCAATGAGAATTTCTTGCATGTATCGTACGATCTCCAAGAGTCGTGGTTTTTCTGCCACGATAGATACTAATTCAGCAATAATTTCCATATCATTTTTATGACAAATAAAATAATGTAAAATTCCCAAGCGTACTTCGACAGAAGTTTCCTTACGAAAAATGTCCATAAGAAAATCACTAGAAATAGATAATTCTACGAGATCCAAGGTAGGTAAATCGATGGTTAAAATTTTCGAACCCGAATTAGAAAATATACTACTTCCATCTAAGTAGCCAATTTTATTTTCTGTAATATTATGATAAAGGCCAGAAGATTCTTGCTTCTTATAATTTCCTTCTTCCGTATTTTGTAAGTCAAGTAATGGTACCAAATAAGAAGCATGTGATACGACAGGTGTCGAAGAACCACATAATATATGACAACACGGATCGTGATTGAGTCCTATTTCAAGAAGATGTATAAGTAAACCTTGTACGAATACAATCATATAATGATTTTGATATATTGCAAAAGTTGGCCTTATGAGTTTAGCTCGTGACCATGGTATGCCTGGTATAACGCAATGAATGACACAACTGTGATGAAGAAGTGTTACTGAATATGCAAAGTGTACAGTATTAGACTCATTTAAAGAACCAAGTACGGGTTGTGTTTTCATTGGTCTATATAAATAATGATGACAAACACAGACCATTCCTTTAGAATCTGATACTACAATAAGGTCTAAAGAGCAGTCGTGAACTCTCAAAGGTATAACATCATCTTCGTAAGTCCCACAATTGGAAGTAGTTGATAATTGAGGTAAGTTTAAAGGGATATTTAACTGAAAATTAAAACATTGTAATAAATAGTTAGTTACACAGAAATATTTATTGCATAATAAAATATTTACCACTGTTTCATGTGGAAGATCATCATGAAATTGTAGTCCACTAAGCGTTGGATTTGAACGAGTCGATTTGACATTATTTTCATCGTTATCTTCGCTCACTAAACTCGTCGGAATTCTTCTATGATGAATATGATATAAGACTTGATTTGTCATATCCCATTGAGCCCAAACAAATTCTTTTACTAATTCCTCGTGTTTTAATTCTTGTATTTCCCATAAAGTTTCTGCTGATGTATCAAATACAACAGTATATATCATGACACCTAGATAAATAAAATGGTAATATTAATATATAAGAAAAGTACAAATAAATTCAAATTAATTTAATGGTAACTTTATTACATACTTACATTCTTGATGAAGTAATAATAAAAATTTATCTGTTGTAGATTGTAGTTTCTCTCTATATAAGAATTGAATACGCACTTGTTTGGATCTTTCAATTTTTAAATCATAGAGTTTTTCTGTGTCAAGTTTCATTACATATGCTTGATAAGTTTCTACACTTACAGTCGACTCTTCTACTTTAGAATTATTTTCTTCAATAGATTCTACAACTTTTTCAATAGTCGAATTTTGCTTGGTCACATAGCCAAGTAAAGAACAGCTTTGATTTACTGTAGCTTGAACAATATTCAATATCATTTGAAAACGATGTAGGATCTAGAAAATATAATTCTTATTGTCTATCTCTCCTAAATTGTATACAATTTTAAATGCAATATTTACCTGTAATTTATTTTTAATCCGGTCGTAATGGCCTACAACAGTATATTGCGAAACTGTATCGTCTTCTAATAATTTTTCTTCCAGCCAACAAATAAGCAGAGATCCATCTTTTTCTTGACCCAAAAGTTTCCATTGTTCGGCTACAAATGAAAATATAGATTATGCATTAGCTAAAAAAAATATCAATGAATTAATATATTAGTGTTACAATATTTATATACATAAAGTTATTATATAGTATTTATTATAAATTACAATATAAGTAAGTAGTAAGAATAAAGATTGCAACTTTATATTCATAAAGTTGTAGGATTTTCAGACATTTTAATATTTAAAGAAGTTAATAAGGACTATTAAGTATTCCCAAATATTTACGATATAAATAGAAGCATAAGTTATTATACAATTTTATTATGATATAGTTAATTGCATAAAACATTGACATTTAAAAAAATAGCAGCCATTTAAAATGAGTTTTTAAACTCGAGGGCTCCACTCCAAAACCATTTTTATTTAAATACAAATAATTTCCAGTTCCTAACATAATTATAAAAACCAATCATAACAATTTCATTTATTCTTCTCAGAAATGAGTAGTTAGAAACAAGTAGTTGGTAATATGAATACAAAAAACCTTTGAGTGCAAAAGGTTAATCGTCAAAAGGTATATACACACAAATAATATATTAGTTTAGTTCCATAAATGTCAATGTTAACGAAATAAGAGCAATAAGTAGAAAAAGAAGTAGTAAGAGTTACGAGAAAATATAGAAGAACTAAAAAGGAACAAACAAAATACCAAAACTAAAAAATAAACAGAACAATCCTTACTTTTAACTAATCATGTAATTCCTATTATTTTACTTGCTTTTTTTTTTTACTGATAGAACAGTTATAATGCACTTTTATTAATACTTCCTTTTCAATCATACAATCCAACAATGTTTCCTTTTGTCTGTTTCCAATTGAAAAGTTCCCTTTTAATGCGATAGTCCAATGAAAATACTAGACTTTGTTGGTACTTATGGTATGCTATTAAATTAAGAATAATAACAAAACATTCTACATGAATAAATAAAGAAAAAACTCAACTCATATTATAAATTACCTTTAAATATATAACTTCTTTAACAAACAGAAATATTTGATTACAGTAACAATAACGTCGAACATTATTGCACTATTATTTGTTCATTGCATATAACTTTTAATTGACAAACAAAATTAAATATACCTGTTACTGTTTTATCTGGCAAAAGTAATCGTAGTTTGGCAGCAAGATTTCCTATCATATCTTTCTCGATAATTATTTGACTTCGATACAAATTTTATGTAATATATATATGATTACGAATTGACAACAATAAAATTATTTTGTTTATGTTTAAAGAATGATATTAAAAAATATAAGAATAAAAAATCGAACTCATTTGACAGCTGGATCCCATTGTTGAATTATTAAAACTTTATAGATGATAAAGGAGATAGGACGTGGAACGACACGATGTTCTATCTCTTTTTAGTTAAATATGATTGGTCAATGCGTTTCCATGGTAACAGGTCAATCCTTTACCTAGCTGCACCTTACTGGAGTAATCTATAAAGGTTGAACCAATGGAGGAAGATGCTTAGCAGATTGTAGTACAATCAGTACTCAAGAAAAGGTTATTTTGCTGCCATTTAATCGAATGTGAGAAGAGAGAATAGAATTTATTTTTATTTTTACTATATCAAATATATATCGCAATCATTCTTAAAATCGATTTTCGAACAAAATTCAAACTTCAAATATTTAAGGTATCGAATATTTATATGAAAATATTTTTTATTTATATTTAAAAAAGAAACCTCATTATAAAAGAAAATCGTTACGAATATGTCGTCGAAGTGCAACGACCAATCATCGATCGATCTAATTTTTCAAATAATTTCATTCTTTTTTATTTATTTTTTCTTTTTTATTATAGAAACCTTAAAAGTGGATCGAAAATGTAGAAAGACCACAGACAATAGATATTTTATGGCTTTTTTTATTGAATCTTCCTAACTGTTACTTTAAGAAACAATGTGTGTCTCTCATACATGTTATAAACTGGTCTTCGTGTACATATTAAAATTGTTTGTTTTATTTTTTGTTCTTGGTATTTTTTATTACCTTCTTACGGCGATGCAACCAATGATATTACAGTATTTCCTCAATGTGCACGTATGTATTTATGTTTGCAAATATGTATGCGTTTGGGGGATTAAGACTGATTATTCTTCCACAGTTATATTTCGTACCGATTGCCAAAGGCATTAATTATTCTTATTATTTACTTTGGTAAATTTTTCGAATAAATTTACTTTATTTATGCGCGCGCACGTGTGTATTTTAATTAATGCGTTTAATAGTGAATCTAATTAATGTTGATATGATTCTGTTTGTAGGTGACTTAAGAAATGCAAATTGATATCTATTATTCTTATTAATTGATCGTTTTCCTATACAATTTGGTATTTCCAAACATTTTTTCTATTTGATGCTAAGGAATATTCTTTATGTATTGTATTGTATTTAATTCCTATAATTTTCCTTTTTCTCTTTTCTTTTCTTTTCTTGACTTTTCTTTTATACATTATCAGTATCACTGTGTTACAGCGCATGAAAATACAGTGTCGAATTGGTTTTTTTTTAAACATCTCAAGCCTTCGAAAAGGCGACGATTATTGTATATCCTTTTTTTGTTTTCTTTGTAATCGAACGATTTCGTCTGATGCACAATAAGATCAAAATTATATAGCTCTCTAACATTTTATAGAGTATATAATATTAGAGTCGTAGAGATTTATTATTTGACCTGAAATTAATACGTATTCGCGAATTAATTTATGTATATATGTATACATATACACATATATACACACCATATAGTATATTCGATTCGAATATATACACCTAACCATCAAGGCTCATTGTCAAACATAAAACTTGAGCTATTAAAAATATGAAGAAACTTTCTACGTAAAAATGATTTAGAATATCAATAATCTTCATTCTTTTTTTTTTTAATAATCGTATAATTAAATTTCATAATTTTTTTAACCGATAAAGTAGTGTGTTTGACTCTAGTGGTACTACGTCATCGAGAGGAGGGAAAATCGATAGGAATGGAGGTTTAAATTATTTTAATGGTGCAAAATTTTAATCGTGCAAAGTTATTAATTCTTTCATATAAAAAGTTTCTTCATATTTTTAATAATCCAAGTTTGAAATTTTTTAAAAATATTTCTGTGTATATAAATGAACCGAAAAGACCATATATATGTATAAGCCAATTTGAAACGTGACGTAAACTAGGTTCATAGACATAAATGCAACCATTTTATTTTCAATAAGGTATTTTCTTTTTTCTTCTATAAAATAAATTCTTTCTTAGAGAATTTCATTTCTTTATCTTTTTATCTCAATATATATAATAAAGCATATTATCAATTATATATATCATTATCATCATTATCATCATCACAATAGGAATTACAAACAAACGAAATTTGTGTACGACAAGCTCACAAATCAGTGTCCTTTGCTTGTAATCGTAAAAATAGATTTATATAAAAGCCAATTAGTTTGATTTGTAAAAGTTGTATTAAAATGATAGTAGAATGAATCTAAAACAATAATAAAGTTTTCATTTTGTATCTTTGTTCTTTTTTGTATATATAAATTTCTGCGTATAAAGCAGCATATGTATATAAATCTCTGCGTCTCTTAAGAACCAAGATCATGTAGTGTATTATTTTAGGATATTATTCTAAGTAGGTATAGGTAGATGTTGCCTATGTACAATCGCACTTATACTTTGCATATGCTACTTCTTGGCAATCCTAAGTAAAGCTTACAGTTTGCAATAAATTTCTTTTTAGGTAAGTTAGGTCTTTAATAAGTAAGTAATAATTCTATTAGAAATAACAGTACAATTATTGACCATGCGAATAATCAATCCGCAGCCATGTACGTGTTACCATTATCTAATATAGAGGGTATTCTCATACAATTTTTAATTGTTTTGGTTCTGAGAAATAATTAGGATAATTATTCTTTCACTGTTATTATTGTTGGCCAGTAAGTATCTGCCATTTTACTTATATTATTATTCTATTTATCATATATACAAATATTATACAATAGAGCGCGCTTAATCTTAAGTAATATTAAAATCTAATTTTAATAATATTATAGTAGTTTATAGGAATAGAAACTTTACCGCATCTAATTCATCCTTGTGTGATAATATATATCATAAATACACTTTTATATAAAATTTGTATAATCTACATGAATCACTTTAAGTATATTTTCTCTTTTCTTTTTTCCTTTCGTTCTTTCTTTCTCTTTTTTCTTTTTTCTTCTTTTTTGTTTTTCAATCACAAAAGATACAAATGTAATAACCACTACACAAGCGGGGAAATTGTGGGCGGTATCACTCTGGCAGTATCTTATTCAGGCAGATACAACTGATTTAGTTTTGAACGTTAATGGAAAAAGAGAACCATCAAATGAATTTTTCTCAATATTTGTGCGAAAGATTATATAGAGCTTATTTTCATCCTATATAGATCATCGCTTTTTCGGTTATTCATAACAATATTTTTTCGTCCCCTTTTTTACACAGATGTATTATATATATAATTATAACTTAATTTGATTCAGTACCGCTTATAACAAAAATTTGATTACACATTATCATTTCAGGATGTATTTCTTCTAGTAATTTACATTATTTTTCTAATTGACCTTTTTACATATTTGACATTTCGTATTATTTATTGTGCATTAATAATTAATTATTCGATATTCAATAAGAATTATCACAATACATAATAATATAATAGTAATGATAATAATAATAATAATAGTAATGATAATAATAATGATAAAAGAAAAAAAAGAAAAAGAAAAACAACAAATAAATTCAAACCATTAACGCAAACATCTGTTATAGAAATGTGAAAATAAACTCTATATGTATATGCAAATTGTTTCTAAATTTTGATGTATCTTGAGAGATGTATCTTATTAATACTTGCAATATGCTTGCTGTCAGATTAATACTATTGTTTGAAGATATTTTTATTTTCAATATATCACTTAGTTAGCATTTTTAAGTTGTTGATTGGTTTAAAGTTAGATTAAATTAAAAGTCCTAATACAAGTCATATTTTATTCGTACAAGTTTATATGAATTTAATTAACACTTTTACGCGATATATATTAATTTATTTAATAATTATCCAATTCATTTTTTTGTTATCAAGTCAAATATGTAAAGAATTTAAAATATAAAATATATTAAAATAAACTAATAAAGATAAAAAGAGAGAAAATAATAAAGAATAATCATAAAGAAATAATCGAAATTTATGCTATCGTGTGTAGCCTTTTTGTTTTTTTTTTTGTTTTTTACATTAAATATAGTCTTTTTACGTTTTTTAAATAGTGATTATCTCTCGAAAAGAATATTTTATTTCTCCAAAGTAAATAAACCAAAATTATTTGCAATATATGTTTTGACTTATATCATCATTAATGGCATCTAAATTTTGTTTTCTTTTCTCAGGAGATACATCGTGAAGAATAATTGTCTATATCTCCAGTGTGAAGCCCAATATCCCCTCAATTATTCATTCCCATCTGCTCTACTATTTATCTAATGGAAAGGAACACTATATGCGCTATATCCATTAATAAGCAGGGTAGTTCACAACAGATGAACGTATTACCTAATTGGATTAAAACTTATTTACAAGAAGTACTGTACATTTACATTATAGTTCTGTTGTGATGTAGGTCCATCATAGCCTTGAACGCGAGTAGACCGATCTTTTACGTAAAGACGATAATGCAGGAAAACTTCAAAACATTTGAAGTGGCACTATGTGTTCCAATGAGAAAACGTTTCAATTTAAATCCTTAAACAGAAAAAAATACTCCTTAAATATGTCACAAAATAATTTCGTTTATAAAGTCTTTATTGTATTTCTGTAAATATCATGTCGTTTAATTGAATTTAAATCGATTCGAATAATTTGATCGATAAATTATAATAAAACATTTGCTCAGTAGAACAACTAATATATCTTAATATAAGTTTATTGTGCCATCCATGCAATAAAATCTTTACAGACAAGCACTAATTATCGTGTTTGCTGTACTAATGTTAAAAGTCGTCATTACCCTAGTCATATGCCCTAACTCATTTCAATAGGAATTATTACAATTAGAGCTAAGATTGTTTGTACCATTGATTAGGTGAGAGCACCCACTGTGAATCCAACACATTTGCTTATATCCCTCAAACACGATTATCGTCATATATAAATCGGAATAATTGTTATTTATTATTCAGTAGGATGCTAATCTGATGATCGCATACCCCTGATTTCAGGATCATAATTTGATTTCATTACGAAGTAATATAGTTCCTTGAGATCTTATTCAAAAAGTGCTAATATGTCGTCGCTAGATGAGGGATTTCCGCTGCTTGCTCCACTACTAGGAGGAGTATTTAAGTCTGGTGTTTCTAAATATGAAAGCAGCTCCATTGCATCTACGACATTGTCCGGCAAGAGCTAAAAAGAAAAGAAAAGAAAAAAGAGAAGAATTAATTGTGATCTCATCCAATACATTTATAAAATATATTATTTAATACTTACATTCAACGCTTCTTGACCAGTACCTTCGCCATCTATAACCGCAGCTGGATCGAAATTTAAGTCCGACGGTATATCCGCGGTATCGTTATTTATATTTGTACTCGTACTACCAGACGTATTATGATTTCCTGTAGATTCCTGAGATGCAGGAGGAACACTTGGTGGACCACTGTTACCACCACCCGGTGTGTGTGGTGTGTGAGGGGTATGAGGCGTGTGTGGAGTGTGCGGCATCTATATCATTAAAATACTCAATTAAAATATGAAAGCATTAAGAGGAAAGATTTATTATAATTCATGTTGAATCGAGAGTCCATTACGGATGAATAGGGAAACATACCTGATCATTTAACGACTTTTCCATAGCATTAAGGGGATCCAAGGAATTCACAGATTCGTTCAAATGTGTAAGAGGTCCCGTTCCGTTATTGTAATCGTTATTGGTTGTGTTATTCGTCCCAGGATTAATATCAAATGATCCACCAGATGAATTTCGGTGATTGATATTGTTATTGATATTGTTATTGATATTGTTATTTCCGTATGTGGACGAAGTGTTGTTCATCATCGAACCGCTTACTATGCTGCTCATGTCTGGAGGTATATAGGGACTCATAGCTTGGTGGTTCATATCCCAGTTATTCATAGTAGGCATATTCATACTTCCAGGTGACATTGCCTTCGTCATTCTTTTACAATCGTTTTCCTCTTCCGATTTAATGTTAGCTAAATTCTTAGCTGGTTTCCAATTAGCCGCAGAATCTATCGTTACTTCCTCTACCTCTGCTGTATTTAAAGTATTTAAAATACCCCATACATATTGATCAATTTCTAAACCTTCTAATTGAGCTCCTTTTCTATTAATTCAAAATAATAATGTTATTAATAATAATATTGTTTTTTTTTTTAGCTGACAATTATTACGATTAATCGATTGGATTTTGGAATACTTACGTGCAAACAGGACACCTCCATGAACCCCGTTCGCAATTTAATTGCAGGTAAGACTCCAAGTCGAAACATTGTATATGTTTGCAATCGTGTCCCCTCGCTGGCAGTGTAATGCGTTTGAAGGTAATAGGACATTTTAAAGATACCTGTTAACAAAGATAATACGCGTTCGTAAAACATTGTCAATACAAGTACAAATTCGTCAGTTGAATATAAAAATATAAAGCAATATTACCATTCTTACCTTAAGTGCTGTTTGCTCCACGACATCCTTCTCGGATTGAATGCCGTTACTCGAGATCGTATTATTAAAGTTTCTTTTGATTTTAGATATGCAATGTTCTGCAGTAAGTAATCTCTTGCGCAATAAACCTTGCAGAACGCTACGTACGCTTGGTCGATGAACTAATTGGAGAACAAATAGATGCGACTGCAAACGAAAATAAATATTTGTATTAATAATATGTACAAACTGTGCGTTAATGTTTCAAAATTAATATTCCATCAATATTCAATATTAATATTTGTAGTTACTTACACAACAGCATGCGGATACTGTAATCTGTATAGTATTTCTTCCCGGTTGGCACACGTCTTTTAGATAAAGAGGCTTGTGGGATGTTTTGTTTTCGCCACGATCAATACCGAGTGGCGTTGCATTGACAGAAACCTGAACGCTTGCGGGCCAATTCGTGTTCATCTGTCTATCTTCGTGATGGAAACATTTAAGCTGTAGTTCCAGGTCAGATCGCCACATTAACGTTTCATGTACCGTTGATTTCAATTGGAACACGTGATTGCTCACAGCCAAATTATGTTCTAAGCGAAATGGTGGAAGAATGATACCGTCTCTAACGGGGAATGTTAATCTTAATTCATCGTCTTCTATAAACAAAACGATTCATTGTTAAATATCGCATAGATTGCGTACAAAAGAAATATTTGATTTTATATATATATACTGTTGCGCGTACTTACTTTGTATATTGACAGGCGATTTGATTTCATTGAAATTTGGTTTGATATCCGGATTTGGACTAATGTAAGGTGGCATGCTCGTCGCTGGTGTTAACGGGGGAGTTGGATTTCCAGGTATAGGACTATGCTGATAGTTCATGTTCGCTGCTCCCGTCGTTCTCATCGGTGCCACATCCTGTTGGTATTGACTTGTGGTTGCAGCAACGACAGCAGCAGCAGCTACATACGGAGATTGTCCACCCCCACCGTAAGCTGAGTTTTGTTGATGACCAATGTATTGGTTCCCTACAGTAGTAGGTCCCATACTAACTGGTACACCATTGCTATTAAAGTAATGGTTTGCTGCTGCCTGCGACGCCGTATTATACGATGGCGTCGTTTGCCTCATGTTCGTCCCTTGAAATTATTATTATTTTTTCAAAATGATAGGTACAAATTTAATATTAATAATATAATAATGCAAATATATTAATAATATAATAATGCAAATATTGAAATTACCACGTATCATAGAATTCGGTCCAAAACCAGTCGCGGCGGCGGCAGCGGCGGCGGCGGCTGCAGTGGCGGGATTTATGCCTTGCATCGGTTGATACTGAGGCTGGAAGTTTGGTCTTGCCGTAGCCGGATAATTATTTGGATACTGTGTCGTCGACATGGTGTTGAAGCCTGGCTGCATT
Source organism: Polistes fuscatus (assembly GCF_010416935.1). Classification (NCBI taxonomy): domain Eukaryota; kingdom Metazoa; phylum Arthropoda; class Insecta; order Hymenoptera; family Vespidae; genus Polistes; species Polistes fuscatus. The sequence continues at coordinate 2,209,475 of NW_025113104.1, forward strand.
GCTGCAGGATTAGGATTGGCGTAAGGACCCTGCTGCCTCTTTTGCGCCATATGCATGGCTGGATTAGGATATGGAGCTAATCTTCTTGGATATCCTTGATGAGGCTGCGCCTGAATAACAGATGAATCGTAAGTGTTCATCATCGTCAACATCATCGTTATTTTGACTTAGCGCCGAGAAAAAAAATAGCAACAAATAATTACCTGCATGTTCATCTTATTCATTTGCATGTTGTTAGGTCCCATCATGTTGTTCATTCCCATATTACCCATGTTGCTCATGGAGCTCATGGGGTTCATACCGTTCATACTGGTCATACCGTTCATGCCGTTCATGCCGTTCATGCTTCCCAGTGTCATAGGATTCATCGAGTTCATCCCACTCATACTGTTCATCGAATTCATGGAATTCATAGAATGCATTGGGCTCATGGCGCCCATGCCGTTAAAATTGCTCATTCCAACTGGCCCCATTCCAGCCATTGGTCCCCTTTGGGCGTACCCCGTGTTGTACGCTTGATGGGGGGGTATCCCATGTTGACTTTGCATCTATAACAAGGAACATAGGAAATTGATAATAAATTAGCGATTACTTATCGGATAAGCTTCTATCTTTTGGTACTTATCGTAGTGTACCTGATTGAATTGTGCGGGGATATCTTGGCGGTCCTGCATGGCCACCACGCTAGCAGTGGCGGTGGCCGTAGCGGTGGCAGCTGCCACCATCGCCGCGGCACTAAATGTCGAACCACCACCCCCGCTCTGAGGTGGCACTGTGTTATGATAGCCGGATGATAACACAGGTTGCACCCCGACGCCGATAGCCGCCGTTTTTGATAATTATATAGGTACCGACTCTTGAAAAAATATCGAGCTTTCGCGTCGAGGAGTAGGAACGTTCAAACGTCTTCCAGGAATTCTAAAACACAATATTCCAGACCGATTAATTTATCGTTTAAACAGATAGATATTACTCGATCATCATTTTTAAGTGATTACAATTTGTATAACCGGGGAGTAATAAACAGGTAGCGATCATTTAAGTGATCATTTTTAATATACCAGAGGCTAAAAGCAAACAGTATCGTGTTTCAAATTATAGTAAAAACCTCATCCCGTTATGAAGTGCAAGAGGATCGGTAGTGCAAGGGTTAACGCAAGGACATTCAAAGATATTCATTCGACAAAACGAATGAAGGTATATATATATGTATATGTATATGTATATGTATATATATATAGGTAGAAAGGACGAACGAGCGAATCGCGTCAAACCGTTGATACTTCCAGCTGGCCACGCCATAGCGCGTAGCAGCCCCCATTGCCTTTCTGTGGGAAATACACGTGCTCGCTATTCACACACCGCCGCTATAAACACAGCGTGCGAGCGTCCTGCCAAGGCACAATCTAAGATAGACCTAACTTTTCTTTTCTACCTAACTTAATCATGGCATCATTTTTCAATGTTTTCCCATAACTTTAGCGTTTAAATTATTACAAATTGTACAACTTTGTCGATAAAAGAAACTTCATCTCCGCAAGATGGCGTTTATCGTCGATAAGATAGAAATCTTGAGAGTCGATATTTAAAAATGTTCCCTCGTTATAGAAAAAGAATACAACAAGAGAAGACGTTAGATTTAAGGAAGATAAGATCGAGGAAGAGAACCATCGAAGTATCGTCGTCGTTCTCCAGACGCGATTACGACGCATCGAACAAAAACAAATCCAGAATAATAGCCTCTCGTGGGAATTCAATAGGTCGCGAGAGACGGGTGGTGTAAGTATGTGCGTACACGTGTGCGCATAGTACGCATCATATATGTGTATATGTATATATATATATAAAAATATGTATATATAATATATTTACATACGCGCCCGTTCATGTAACACGCACGCAGCGTACACGTCTCCCGATATAGCACGTGGAGAGGGAGAGTTTCCGAGGTTGACGTCATCCACGTCCCACCCCCTTTAAATTCGTGCTCAATGCAAAGAGCGACCCAACCGAACCTCCGTTGGTTCGTTCGTTGGTTCGTCGTGTTCGTTCGTCTCTCTTTCTCATTCTTTCATATATACACGTAGTATACTCTCCATCCACTTGGGTCGAACGTTGTGTTCCTTCTTTCTTCCCTTCTTCTTCCCTTCCTTCTTCCCCCATCCGGTGGCGAACCCCTCGGTAAAGCAGCCCACAACGGGTTTCTATTCTCGGATGTCAATATTTCGTCAACTAGAGCCTACTCGGCACGCAACAAAAGGCCCTAACACAGCTTGCGCTCGGCAACGAGAGAAAGAGAGGTAGTAGGCAGGGAAAGGGGCATAGAGAGAGAGAATGAGTGAGAGAGAGAGAGAGAGAGAAAGAAAGAAAAAGAATGTCGACGTCGACGACGAGACGCAACGTGGTTTCTCTTTTAGAGAGACAGAGAGAAAGAGAGGAAAGAGAGAGGATGCAATAGCAGTAAAACGGGGAGAAGAGAGTCCCAATACTATGGGGGCTGCTAAAAAGCGTTCGAGGTCGCGAACCAGCTGAACGAACTTTTAAGGACATTAACCATCGATTATTTCCTCTTCTAAATACGCGACAAACGAATACATCAAACTTCCTTCCTCTTTTGGTTATTATCGGCTGAGAGAAAAAAGCATAACCCTTCCTCTGGTCGTTTTTCGAAACGATCTCGTTTTCTTTACAATGGTGGAAAGATCTCTCGAAGTAGCAAGAATGGGCGAAACAACGGGAGACGAAGGGCACGAGAAACGAATGTATGTATATATGTTATGTATGTATGTATATACTTATCCATGCATACACATGCATATATACACAATGACACGACTACGATGACGAGGAGGACGCACACATTCGTCTTTGGTAGCTCATTGTCGCGTAACGAGGCCATTCGAAAGTAGATCCAGTTCTACGAGAGAGAGAGAGAGAGAGAGAGAAGCGCACACGGATTCTTCCTTTCGTTCCAATTTTCGAGAGTTCGAGATTTCTCGAAATAGGAATCTACACGTTATATCTATAGTTACATACACACTTATACATACTACTATTGCTACTACTGCGTTTCGATAAAGAAAACTCGCTGTTGGGATACTTTCGAAGTCATTTTCCCTTGTTAAAATAACAAAGATCGAAAGATCGATCCCTGAGAAAGAGAGAAAATTGGAGAGATACGTGTTTCAGGGGATTTATAAAATGGATTCTGTTCTTTCACGGCCGAAACAATATATAATAGCCGGGTCGTCTCGGAGGAGTTCGGTTAAAATCGGCGTTGGCCACGCGAACGGAAAGAAAGAAAGAAAGAGAGAGGAAAGATCCTCGGGTCTGTTCTGAGGTGAACGAGGGTGGGAGAGAGGCAGGCGGACCTGAGCGCGTGCTCCTCATGGGCGACGAGAGGGAAAGAAAGAGAAAGAGAATGAACGGCGGATGCCGATCGCAACACTTCACTAAAATCAGGACAACTTCTCGGGAAAGAGATGGCGGAGGAGATGGCGGAGGAGATGGCGGAGGATGGAAACGAGGATTCGAGAGACTCTCGAATGCTGAGAAGACACACCGTGTCGCGACACGTAAACAAGAGTGTTCGTTCCGAGGTCGTCGTGGCGCGAAAGCGATCCAGGATGAGATCTCTTTCTTTCTTTCTTTCTTTCTTTCCTCCTCCAGCACCTCGTCATCGTAATCCTCCTTCTCCGTCCGACTCGTAAAAGTTTCGCTGACGACGCTTTCGCAGGGGCTTTGATCTCCTCCTCCATCGTTATCGTTATTTTTGGATGCATGCATGCATCCTGGAGACAAAAGACGTTTTTTCTCTCTTTCCGTCTCCTTCCTTTTTTTTATAAATATTGTTTCTTTCCCTCTCCCCGTTTTAATCTTTTTATTTTTGCGGAGGAGGCGAGCAGCCGGGTCGTCGTCGAAGGAGAGAAACAGTGCTCGGTCAATATGGAAATCGGGAGTGCCTTCTTAAAACCGGTTATGTCCGTAACTGGAATCGCGCGAGGCGACGACGACACGTGTCCTAACAATGAGTGCATCGATACGAGAGCCACATAATAATAATAATAATAATAACAATAATAATAATAACTTTTTTATGCACGACTCACACCCCTTTTTACTCGCTACTATAGATTAAGATAACCGGTGTAAAGATACGAAAACGATTTTAATACTCTAAATCAAATTTCTTTCAAATAAATTAGAAAATTTGTGAATTTTGGCGAATGCATCTAACAGATCTCGTCCCTCTTCGCTTGAAATCACATCACGGTATGTTCTAACTCATCAGAGATCGAGAAGATCCATGTTATTATCCCCCTGAACAACGCATTCCGTAGGCTAGCTTCTCTTCCTCCCTCCCTTCCTCTCTCCCTCTCTCCGTTTCTTGCTCAAGCAACAATACGTACGTAAATATACTCAACTCCTGAGAAAACAAGCGCTTAACCGCAGGTGCCTACCTAGGAACGAACGTTTACGAGCTTTTATATTCCTCTTCTCTCTCTATCTCTCTCTATAAACTATAGTATTATATGCAAAAATAGAAAAAAAAAAGAAAAAAAAAGAAAAAAAAAAATAATTTTATTTCCCTTTATCGTAATATTTTAAAAGACTGAAAAAATCTAAAATATAAATGCACGCAATACCAAGGATAGTCTTCTTATTGACGCGCGTCGCCATTTTACTTGACAAGATGCAGAAAGAATCGATATAGGGAAAAGATAGTAATAGTCGTATCGTCCTTTACAAAGACCGAAGAGATTAGATATTTGTAACCGTTCGATTCCTTTATACCTGTCGTTGCCATTGCTGCTGTTTGCCGTTGCTAACTTTCGATCAACTCTATTTCTCTCTTTCACTTTTAAAGTCTTTCAAGAGTTGAGAGGATTCTGTCATTCGCAACAAATACTCGTGGCATTTCGAGGTGGCAACCGGGATAGATTTTTTTCGCGCCATTCGAAAGGTCGCCAGTGACAGTGTGAACCGCACGAGTGTACACACACACACACACACACACAGACACACACATAATCGTACAACACATCTCTGGCTGTCGGTGACCTCGACAACAACGGACAAACTACAAATAAATCGTGTACGCACACGCGTATGTGTTTTTACGCGTAACTCATACTTATCCGAGTATTCGAAAATCTACTTATTAGAAAATCATCATAAATTTTAAGAGAAATTTACATAGATTCTTATATACAAATGATCGTTTTATGAGTTAGTCTTTTTAAATGGCGAGAATAAGACGATGACGATGACGACGACGACGACGACGACGACGACGACGACGACGACAATCGATGAACTTTAATCGCGACGCACGTATAACACCGATAACGAATTTATGCATGTATGCACGCGTGTGTATGTATGTAAGTATGTATGTATAGTATACTCGGAGAACTCCGACGATTCGTCGCTTTAACAAACGTTTCTCTAATACGATAAACGTCACTGAACGTTTATTATCGGCGCAAGCGCACAAGTATCCTTTTATTTTATCGCATTATCTTCCTTCCTTCTTTCACGGTAGAATAATTCGAACGTCGATCTCTCTAGTATGTATATAACTTACGTATTCACATATATATAAATGAATGTATCAATCATGCTGTAAACGAACATGCATTTATATATTCATTTATGTTTAAAAAATAAGAGAATGCAGTTGCGGCGAATTTGAGAATTAATACTTCGATGATAATTGGAACAATTAATCTTTCGTATCGCGAGAAAATGTAAATGTTATTTTTTTGTATCGAACTAATTGTTTAATTTTGAAATATGCATGATCGAATGGAAACGATTCGATGATGTAGTATCGTTTGATCATATATTTAAAATCGTTGCGTTGCGTTGCGTTGCGTTGTATATAGATATACGGTGGTATGCGACACGTGTGCCCCATAAGGTTAGTCGCGCGTAAGAACGGAAATAACATCTGCTTCTGGCAGATAAAGAGGCGAAAATTTTGACGGAGAGTACCGCACTACCACTACCTCGACAACGACGATGACCGCAATACTGTAAAATTCGAGCCATGGTTTTCGTTGCTTACGAATTCCCAACGCTACTTCCTTTTCTTTTTTTTAATCGACTTTACAGAAAAAAAAAAGAAATTGAAATTTCTCAAACATATCCAAAAGGATAGGATTCTTGTGGATTATTCGGATTCTCTGGCATTTGCAAGGATTACCATCGACGTCGTAGTTGTCCACCATTGGTGGACATTCATAATAAGCATAATAGCAGAACAAATAGATTATATAATCTGACGGTTTATACAGTATTGTCATTATATAAGGATCATAGTCTGATTCTAAAACAATTCTGAGACGACCTAATAATTATGACATGTAAAAATATATATATATGTATACGTTGTAAGAAAATTTTTCATACGCATACATACACACATATTCCAGTCTCTATATTTCTGTTATTTTGCGACCGGAGCAATATCGATTTAAGCAATGATCGATTTTCATGACTTTGACAATAATATTAATGTTAACCCGCTACCGATCGATTAGAACGTCAATAAGGTAAGAAATTTGTTGCGTTCTCCGATAACAAATAAAAATCCAACGAACGAATGCATCCAAGCTTTACACCGTTCTTCGAGTTGCTTTCCTGCCGACATGATTACGACATCTTTGTTCGTTCAGGCGAATAAAAAATGCTCAACGTGACGTCTCGACACACACACACGCGCGCAATATACTTTAAAAACAAGCAAACCACTCACAAGCGTGTTTTATCTTTGTACAAACTTAGGTATCGAGGAAACGGATTGGCTGATTAATCAAATCGTGTATCCATTATGGAAGGATTACATGGAAAACTTCCGGTATTTTATCTTTATCAAGATATTGCCGACCTTAAAGTAGGAAGAAGGCTAAATTTACGATAATTTAAATGTATGCATCTAAGTAAGAAGTTACGTAGCGCGTATGTGCATTTCGTTTGAAAATTAGTTGCCGATAACGATTCGAAAGCTTATTGGAAAACGTGGAAACGAATGCGATAAAAAAAAAAAAAGAAAAAGTAAGAAAAAAAGTAGAACAGGGTAATTAATAACAATTCATAATACACAGGTTCGGAAAGAGAGGGCGAAGGGGTGGGCGAAAGAGGAATAATAAAAAATGAACGATACTCTTCCTTGTCTTTCAACCGAACGTTCCGAAATATGACGGAAGCAATTGATCAATGATTCAGAGGGTTGCCGTAATACCGGCTGTCCCTCCCTATGGCCAATCGATTTCTGTGTCACTGAAAATACTAAAGTATAACAAACCGAAATGTTATATCGGTAGCTTTCGAAATGCTTTTTAGAACAATGTCGAGAGATCCATATAGTTGGCTGCGAGCCAATCTCGCGTGTCAGGTGCTTGTAACGAGTGCATTTTTATCAAGATATTTCGAATTTTCTTTCCTTTTGGAAAGAAAATTCATTTACAAGGAAAGAAAGTTTTTCGCGACGATATATCTATGATTATGCAGTTCGTTGCAACATACTATAAGAAAAAATATTATACGTGCGTTCTTATAATTGAAAAGAAAATAGATATAATACCTATACACGGACACACATATAAAATAAAAGAAGTCGAGTAAATAAGTTTCGTCCTGTCGGAGGATTCGGAGAAAGTTGTATTCGCGGGGCGTTGATTGGTCGATGACGAAATCGCGGAAGCCGTCGGCCAATCGTTGCTCTGGAAACTTTCCCAGAACGCTTAACCCCTTTGACCGTTACATAAATATCACTCGATTCAACGTTCTGTCTCTTACAGCAACATATATCCTGTACCGTTCCACGAGATAAAGGCAGAGAGACAAGCAAGAGTGACACGAAACAATGATTCTTTGTCCGACCTTTTATGGGCGTGAAAACAAATCGTTAATCGTTAAAGCGTTAAATTGTCGTTAAATCGATTCCGTAAGTTCTACGAAAGAAACTAAACTCTTCGGGAAGAAGAAGGAGAAAATTCTAAAGGGTTCCTTACTTTTCTTCAAATAAATTACGCAAAAATTGCATTTTTCTATCGCATTGTCGGAATATTTTGATCGATCGTCTCTTTTAAGATCGCGTTAAAGATCAACAGAGTTTAATCGGATTAACGTCGTCTCTTTACGTTCAAAGAGGGGTATACCCGGTTAAACTCCGCAATTCTTCCATACTTTTTTATAGTTTACGTTGGCATTATACCCCACACATCCATATTTATACAACGAACGAGAGAGAGAGAGAGAAAGAGAAACAAGGAAGTCGAAGAGAATATACAGGGCATTTATAACTTCTCCTGTGGTACCAAAATAATACGCATACACATACATACGGAAAGCTCGTTTCCTGTTCGTACGAGACCGGGAGCGAGAGAAGAAAAACGAATGCAAGTGTCGCACGTTTGATATGATTACCGGACGATAATGTGGAATAAGAAAATAAGTATGAGTCTATATGTGTCAAGGTTGTCGTTAGAAGAGATCGATAGAAAAGAAGAGACTAAGACAATCCTGCAAGGAAATCGATGATGATCTACGACGCATCGCTGACGGATGACTAAGCGCGCGAATATCGAATAGAAATCATTTTAAACCGATTATCTTTTAACAATAAGATCGTTATTCTTCGAGAGGAATGAATTCCGTTCACGATGATTTCTCGATTAAGCCTAACGTAAACGATGAAATCAAACATCTCTTGATCTCGCGGACGTAGGAATAATAAATATATCATTTTAGAAGGATACCTTAAGCTTTTATTCCGATTCATCGACTACTAACCCAAGCATCTCTTTATCTTATATTTGTAAGCAAATTTTTCAACTAGCTTCTAATTTTTAATAAAAAAAAAAAGCCCTACGCGAGTATTTTTATTCTTTTTTTTTGTCCCGAATGTAGGATATCTAAAACATTTTGAAAAAGAATTCAGTCGGGTTGCGATAAGAAACTTGCGATAGGAGATAACATCGTCGTTCTTTCTTGGAGAATTCGTTCGTGTGAGAGATTGTACGAGTGTTGTACGAGTGTTGTACGAGTGTTGTACGAGTGTGCGTCGACGCGTTCTACATTTTACGTTTAACACGACTACTAAGAAACGAAGGAACGAACGAAGCTCAACAGCGGCGGACGATCAACAATTCTGACGGGTAAGCGTGCGACCAAGTATTATGACAGCTGATAGACGGTCTTCACGGATCAGGTGAGACTCGACCTTGGTACGCGCGATCGCCCGCGGCAAATCGTTCCCTACATGCGTACTCGAAAGAAAAACGACCCAACGATGACAACTACTTTACGTTACGCGTTACGTTTCTTTACTCGGCCCGTGCTTTTTATAACAACGAAAGAAAAGAAAAACGAAGTTCTCGCAGGATCTTTTGGAAAATTGGAAAATTCGAAATTAGATCGGGGATTTTAGGTTGCTGCTGCTGCTGCTGCTGCTGCTGCTGCATCGCGGAAAGAGAGTCGTTAAACGGGCATAAAACGCGCGTTCCCGTTTGCGACGATCGGCGTTCTTCGAGTCTGCGCAGTAATGTCGGCACGCGCGACTTCCAAAGAGAGAAAGAGAGAAAACGAAACGGTTTAATACACACACGCGGCGTGAATGAGCAAGAGTAGGGGTTGCTCGGTCGCTCGGTTGCTCGGCTGCTTGGCTTACTACCTGTGCTTGGCTGACTAACGCTCGAGTTTCTTTTATTCAAAATTGCCACGCGCGCGTTTACCCGGTTGCCAAGCGATCGACCAATCGGATCCTTTTCTATACCCGACCAATCGGAAGGCGCCCTTAGCCGCGCGCCACTTTTTTCAAATTCCTTCGAAACGTTCGCGTACGGTTTATTATGCAACGACACGGCAATTATGAAAATTTAATTACGCTTCACCTTGAACGCGCACGTGGGAATATAATGTACGAAGGTTGTCCTCTATTGTCACCTAGTAGTCGTCGATGTAACGATGGAGGAGGAGATGGAGGAGGAGGAGGAGGAGGAAAAACAGAAGGAGGGGAGCTGAAACAACGATGACGATGTCAACGACGCACACTATCGCGAACGAAAGAATAACCGAGTCTTCCTTCTCTTTTAAACCAGAAAAACAAATCATTTCGTAATGCAAACTCGACGCAAGACAGATTATTTCGTCGTACTGGATAAGAAATAATGTTGGAATCCATCTTTCATTTTTTATTTCTTTCCTTCTTTCTTTCATTTTTGCGTAACGACAACCAATTGCCAAAGAATTACACTTCTTCTTGCTAGATAATATCTAACGTCACTTTCCTTCGTTTCTTTGAAACAATTATAAACGTTTTCGAATTTTCGTCTTACATTAGTTATCGAGAAGAGAGTTCGACATTAGCTCGAAAGATTTCGCGAGCTCATTCGTAGATGCATGTAAGTGAGTATTATCGTCGCGAAGGATCAAAAATAGAAACGGTACGGGTGTGTATCCGTAAATAGGCTATCGCACGTCGATGGAATTTACTGAGAAATTGAACGTATCCAAGATCGATATCGTTATCGTTTTCTCCCGCGTATTCTTTTCGGCTTTTTTTCCCTCTTCTTCCTCCTCGAAGTAAGATGACAATATCTCCGCGTAGATATCAAAGATCCTTCCTAATTTATTTTTTTTTAAAAAAGAAAAAGAAGCGTTTATCTCGTACACGCGTGGAGATAAAATACAAAATTCAACATACGGGATTTCCTATATACGTGCCAGCGGGTTTATCAAGGTGAATTTATAATGTGCTGGCCAATTTGACATAATTCTTCTTTTCGGTTTTGAGGTACCGTGCTCTCTCGTCCTTGACAAATAAGTAACCACGCTTACCACCAAGAGAGAGAGAGAGAAAAGTGCGCAATCGAGAGGCGACGATGTATTCCCCACTCAATGATATTTGCCAATTTGGTAAATAGCAGCGTACGAAAACCTTGTCTCCTTGCTCTTTGATATAACTTTAAACGAATAATCATAATGATCATCATTATCATCATCGCTTTAGATGGAAGGGGTATTTCAACAAAAGTCAAATGGCGATACTCTCTCTCCTTCGGTCGTACGAATTTGTTAATTTTACGAGCGCGTTTAGAGTTACGTTTATCGACCATTCGAATCGCATCTAATCTTTTTTCTATATGATTTCTTTCAATCCTATTTAAGTTTCGACGTGCTCTTGAAAAAATACACTTTATTTAAATATAGAAACTAAAAACCCTTGTTCGAAGAAATAAACAATCGAGAGAAAGAATAAATTGTAATCTCGTTATCGATTACGAATCGATACACGGTACGTGGATAAGGGCAAAAGCGTGCACAGCTCTCCCTCGACCCAACCAATTGAAATACATAAAATATTGCTATATACATAGATACATACATACATAGATACATACATATATATATAATAAAGGTATATCTCTAGATGACTGTGCCCACCCTCCCTTCCTCCCTCCCTTCCTCCCACCCTTCCTCGTTCCCATCCCACTCGTAATACGTCCCTGGGAGAAGCGCGGTATGCGCGATCGAGTGTACGCTTATTTTAACAAACCTATTTCTGATATTGTGCCACCGCGAGGAGAGGCCTGTATAGAGATTAGAAGGCTTTCAACGAAATCGTAGCTGCGCTGTAATAACGAATGAGAGAAGAACCTACGGCTAAATGCAATAATTCGAATCGCGTCTGCGGAACGAGAAGAGAGATAAGTTCAATAAAGAGAAATATACACCTCTTCTTTACACATATATGTAATGTATCTATATATATATATATAAATGTGAACTGTTCTTAGCGATATGTCTCTGTACGGGCAAGCAAGCAAACATTCGAGTGAAAGCTTCGGTGTTCGGAATAAGTAGCACTGGACCTCGACTAGCAGCTAGAGCACAAAGAGAGCGGGGAGTGACTAGAAACGAGAGACGTGGTGCGTCGATCCCAGAAAGAGAAGGATCGTTGCGTTCCCACGTACAAAGAGAGAGGGAGAGAAAAAGAGAGAGAGAGAGATTACGGAACGACGCATTGTCCTGATTGTTAGAGAGACCCAACAAACACAGACAGACAGACAGACAGGCAGACAGACAGATAGAGAGAGAAATTGTTCGTTTCTTTTCATAATAATTTCTTTCATCTTCGCACGTGAGATTTTTCGTCAGAATTCCCCTTATTTCAAATTCCTACCGTTTTTTTGCCTTCTTCCTCTATTTATTATTCGACCATTTCATTAGAAATTAGAAGCTATCAAAATATCCGGATTATCGATCGTACCGTCGACAAGTTGAATCGTTAACGAGATCGCTCTTTATTGGCTGTTATAAAAGGGTGCTGGTATATACCAAGTAAAAAGATATGGATAAGTAAGAGCGAAACGTGATGAAGGAGCTGGTAATTCGTTCGGCAAGGACGCAGGCTTGGAATAATATTTGTGGTTCGTAAATGTCAAGGGATTCCAATGTCTACTCCTACCACTACGGTAATAATAGTAGTAGTGTTAGTATAGTATAGTATAGGTAGGAAAGTAGTCGCGTTTTTTAGGCTTAACAGGAAAGTAAGTAAGAAGGGGTGCACGCTATCGGACAAAGAACTGTTTACAAAGTTGAATTCGGGGAAATGTTGCTTGTTATTTTCGAGTCTCTCGGAGAATCAGTTTCGAGCGTGTTGTATTCAAAAGTGTATACGTGTGCGAGTTGTATTCCGATTGCTTGATAAGCGTGCTCGAAGTTAAATTTAATCCTACATGTCGATATTGTAGAGATAATCTTTGAAAGTTTTTCTACATTAAGAGAGAGAGAGAGAAAGATAGAGACGGTCGATTGGCTTTGTTCGTCATTCTCCAATATTATTTATTCCGTCAAGCGTAGTACCTTTTCTCTTTTTATTCGGCAGATAATATAGAAAAAGAATAAGCGAGGGAGAGAGTTGGAACGTCAATTATGACCGAACGACAACGTAACGATTATATCGTGGGCGCGTGACCGATACGAGTAACACCTCGAAGCTGAAGTCTTATCGCTCGTTCGAAGAATTAAACACGATAGACGTCGTTGAATTTCCATTAGGATCGACAGATATAACCAAGCTGTTTGATTTTGACGATAGCAAGAATACCATCCAACCTTGAAACTTATCTTTTCGCGAAGAAGATACCCCTTTTCGTAATGCGCCATCCATAAAAATTAAAAAAGATGAGAGAGAGAGAGAGAGAGAACATGCGAACAAACCATACTTCTACGTCACGTCGATATATCGGAAAAATAGAAATAAGTCGGCGAGCTTCGTCCTCGGTCGTATGAATAATTGAGATAGCGTATGCAGTAGGCGAGTCGTCGTTACGAGGTACCTCCCCAAGAGTTCAAACAACCCGCTTTATATATCGATACAAGTCGAGTTTAAACACACGAGTTATTCGATATTATCCCATCTCTTTCTCTTTCTCTTCTTCCATACTATTCTACTAGAATTCCATTGAAATCCTTTTGGGTTTTACCATAACTGTGTCTTACGTATATCTATTTAAGTCTTTTTATTACTTACACATTTACCACATACAAACAAACAAACAAACAAACGTACGGACAGGGAGTGGATAATGGCACAGGGATAACGCGAGAGGTGGAATAGAAAAAGTCGAGGCGATGGGTTTGCGCGATCCTTTTCTTTACCGGTCGTGTCTCTATACACGTTTATAGAGTTCCCTTCGTCGAGTATAAACCTTTTGACGAGTTTATAGAGTCTTTCGGCACGAGAGAAAACACCAAGATAGAAGTTACTATATATCCTTCCTTTTTCATGGTTTATAACATCTTTCGGCGATGGTTAATAGTAGAACCGACTCGAGAACACGCAAACGAGTTGTATATTCGTCGTTCTAACTTTATAGACTCTATCTTTCTCTTTTATAACATCACGAGTGTTGCTAAATACGTACGAATGTTAGCGGCACGTTGCGAGCCACGCTTGTGTTTGATCGCTACGAGATTATTACGATCGATTCATGATCCACGTTTTAATTATTTTATTTTACCGACTAAAATATTGTTTTGCAGATTCGGACCGGTACATTTGTTGTGGTATAAAAAATTAATTAATAAATGTATTATAGATATATATATATTCGAGAGCATATATACATAGAGAGGGAGAGAGAGAGAGAGAGAGAGAGTGTATGCAGCACACATGATGCATGTACGCGTAAAACCGCGCGAATTTGAAAGTTCGGCGAAAGAACCAAACGAAGAAACCGTGCAGACGGAAAAGCGCGCGTGGTTCGAAAACTGGATCAGGTGTTGAAGAAAAAGAAGAAATATAGGGTAGAAAAATCAGTAGCCTTGTTTAATCGAGGTTCACACTTTGGAATAAAAAACTTACCGTTAATTAAACGTTGTTTCTGGAAGGATGATAAAGAGATCGCATTATCCTTGTCAGATGCAGAAGACGATGCGCGAAGATAACAACTACTCCCAGGTGTAGATTTGTTAGAATAATAATCCAATGGTATAATAGGAGCAGCAAAAACAGTGATAGTCGTAGTATCAGTGATAATAGTAATAAAGATATAGAGAAGATCAAACTCTTCCCTTGTTTCTTTATTCTCTTATGTAGAAGAGACAACACTAGTCAACACACCATCGGCACAAAACAAGTATTTCCTCGATTTTTACTAATAGAACACGACGATTTGTTTGCGAGTAGGATAGTCGTCATCGTTGACTGCTACACTGTGGTCGTTGTTGCTTTTGTTGCAGTTGATGATTATGATGACGATGATGATAATAATAAGAATAATAATAATAATATTGACGATAATGTCGGCGACAACGAAGAAGAATACGATGACGACGCCGACGACGACGCGCACGACGGTTATCACTTTGTATTATTTCCGTAATAACGTTAGTATCGTTGTTCTTAATAATATTCCGTCGATCGTTAAAACCAATAACTACAACACGAGAAGAAGTACGGCGACGTCTATTCATCACCTCTCGTCATAAGAGCGAACACGGAGCGTGTACCTCCTCACACGCGATTGCTTCTTGGCTACTGCCGTTGGCTGTCCGCTTCTGCTGCTTGCTCGCTTGCTTGCTCGCTTGCTTGCCTGCCTGCTTGCCTGCCTGCCTGCCGGCAGCCACCACCACCACCACCACCAGCACCACCACCACCACTACTACCACCATATACTCTACTCCAACTCCACCAACTCCACCATCGCCACCGCCGCCTCTGTTCGTTTCGTAGCACTGGCGCTGTAGTCGTCAATTCTCAACCCCACTCGTCATCTACGTGCACGCGCGCTCGACTATATACAGGAGAGATACCCTTTTCTTCCCCTCTACCACCCCTTTTCGTCCTTGCGCACCAGCTTCCTACGCGATGACAACGACGACGCAACTCTATGATCGCGACGAGACTTTATCTACGATCCTAAAATTGCAAATAATTCTTCGATTTTGCCTCATTACTTCGTATGGCGGAAGAATTCGTCGATGAATAGACTTTTTGAAAGAAACATTAAATAGTAGAGATTTTGTCCCTTTTTCCTTTCCTGTACATGCTCCCTCTTCTCCCACCTTTCCCACCTTTCCTACCTTTCCCGTCTTTCTCTCTTTCTCTCTTTCTCTCTCGCTCGCTCGGTCGCTCGCTCGCTTCGCGAACTTTATTTATATCCAACGGTCGCGGTATTTGTACGCTCAGTCCGTCGCGGACGTACCAACGGCGACGATCGTATAGATCGGATCCAGGAAGGAAATGTTATGACGATAAGTGATCATTAGATCATCGACGATAGATTAATTATGATGCAGAGTATGTGGTATCTGTGCAGGTTGCGAGAAAAAAATATCGAAGCTAGAGAAAGATAGAGAGAATAGAACGAAGGAGAACAGTAGACAGTATTCGAATAACCAAAAAGACAAGATTTTGGTAATCGTCTGGCAGGAATTCCAAGATGACGAAATTCAAGGTGGTTTGGGGAGAAGGAAAGTGTCCTGGCGTTCTTCTTCAAAGTCTGACTTGGACTGTTCGATTGTAGTGACTACACGACACTTTGGTGTAGCATTGGTCCCCACTAAACGGTTGAAAGTAATACTGTCTCTAGAGTGAGAGAGGCCTGATGGGGGGCTTACCGTATTCGCGCTCTCCTTCTTTCTCCTCCCGTCGTTTCTCTCCCACCTTAGTTTCCCAACTGCTTTCCCCTCTTCGTTATCTTCACCCACATGCATACACACACTTACACGCTGTTCGGAAAACACGTCGATACCGTGCTAGTGGCAGAGTATCTATTTGAGTAGTGTTTGAGATCTATTTGTAGTAGTGTCCCAACGACAGTCCCCACCAAAGTAGTTTACATGGTTTGGTGGGAGAGAGTGCTCTTCGAGAGAGAAAAAGGGTGACTCGCTCGCTCACCCACACGCGCGCACGCTCTCACCACTCGCTCAGCGCGCGCACGTACAGCAGTTACCAGAGTGCCAATGGAGCAGTAGAGAAAGAAGGAGAGAGCAAGAGAAAGAGTAAAAGAGAGGGAAGCTGTGGTGCTTTATACACAGGGGTGTATAAAGTGTGGGAAAGAAGGGAGAAAGACTGCTAGTTGCACACGGTTAAGAAGAGCGAAGAGTCGGACGGAGATAGGGAGAGATGGAAAGGAGGGGTCGCTCCTCCGAATGAGGGGTTGTACCGGTGGGGAGGTTTGACCTGAGCTAGTTCCCCTCCATTCAATCCACAGCCACAATATATCGGTTATAGCGAGCCACTGTTGCCAGATTGTGAGACTCTGCGACTGCGCCGGTGGTGGCGTGTGGGTGGAGCCATGCAAGAGAAGGAAGAGTATGTCCGCCACCACTGTTTTCTCCTCGAGCAACGCGTTTCTCCATCTATCTTACTCTCTCTTGCTCGTTCTCTCGCTCGTTCGCTCGCTCGCTCGCTCGCTCCATGGTGTTTTCCTGTCTGCCTTTCGTTGTCGTTTCACTCCTGTCCTTCTCTCTCGCACCCGTTTCTCTTCTTCATAAACGTCCTCTGTCTTCCGTTTTCGGCCGATGGAATGGCATCGTGGTGTGCGTTGCTACCGGAGGAGACTATGTTTGCGTGTATGCGTAAATACATACCCCTTCCAAATCGAAGTGCATGTGGCATTTACGGAACTCGTGCACCAACTTCGGTACGCGTGCACTTGGTACGTTCTACGCCTAAAAACTCTCGCACACCATATCGTTTTATCTCTACTCGTGACGCTTACACAATCGATCTATATACATCCCGTTGTGTTGGTCGGGATAGTTTTTGGGGAGATACGATTCCCAGGTTAAAAAACAAAATCTTCTACGGACAACTTACTTTTATCGGATCTTTTAAATCAACACTTTTTTTCAGACTTCGTAATACGCGCCTTTGCGTGACAACTACACTAGCGCCACCGTCGCCATTGTCCATCCTACTGAAAGATTCGAGACGCCATAAGCTTTAACGAAATTCTTGCCCGTGTATTCGAAATTATTGGGATTCTTCGACGGCAGATTGTATAATCAATGACAGATAATTAATTAACGAAGCTTTTTTTATTGGTTAATGAATTAATTTCCGACAATTTACCTACGCGAGAATAGTTGTTACCAATAAAAACTACGCGTAGCTTCTTTGGAACGTTTATGCCCTATGGTAATCATCCCCTCGTATTGAAATCGGCACTTACGAAGCTTCGTGCGAGCGTTGGCGTATCAATCGAGCGACTCCATTATGTATCGCGAGTCTCGCCCCTGCCTGCTTGAGAGAATAAATGCGGAAGGGTGGAGGGTTCGAATCGAGCAAAGGGAAAGAGAAGGAAGGGCAAAACTATCGTCCCCCTCGCTCCTTCTTTTTACTCCTTTCTTTTTTTTTTTTTTTTCTTCTTCTATTATATATCGCAAGAACTATGAACTAAAAATCAAGACTAACGAAGATCATCTTCATGACTCTGCAACGAGTTTAAAAAAAATAAATAATCGCGTTGACTATCGAGTATATTAATCGAATCGAATGGTCATAACAATTTTCCAGTAGTTTGGTTTGCTTTGCTTTGCTTTGCTTTGAAAATGAAAAGGGTCGTCGTCCTCGTCTTTTCATCGCTTCGTCCAACGACTAAATTTCGTGCCTGTTATGTTAGTCGACACTTTTGTCATCTCTCTCTTCCGAACGCCTCAGCATGTTTCTTTCCTTCTTTACATTGTAGTCTTTTGTCTATTTCGTTTTCAACCTTTCTCCCCTCCATTTGTTCGAATTGGTTGGAATTTATTCTCAAGTATTCGAGAGATAGCAAAGTTTCCTAAAGAAAATTATAGAAACTTTTCGAATAAGTTTTTCATCGAATGTTGGATATTTTTTACCACTGCAAAAATTGTTTTAACCTTTCGAAGGCGAGATGTAATATAGTACATAGGCTATAGACATAAAAATCTCGAGACATGGATTTCGATTTCTAATAAGAAGATGAACTATAGAAAATTTAATGGAGATAAAAAAGAAAGTTAACAGTTACCGATCGAGTAGTCTCGTATTCTAAATTTGTAGAAAATTCGTTGTTTACTCTCTAAAACTGTGACAAATCGTTCAGACATCAGTCTCTACGTATATGCTTCATTTAATTAGGAAACATTCCTTTCGAATCGTACTTCTTATCGCTTGGAAAAAAAATAAACGGTAAATCGGAAAGAAGAATCTACTACGAATCGAATTTTTCGGATGGTTTCGAAATAATCAGAAATTAGGATGAAGAATCCGTTGAAATAATTTTGTAGGAAAACTTGGGTGAATGACAACGTGACATCGGAAAAAAATGTGTTCGTCCTTCCTATTGTATGGAAGAAAGAATGGGAAAGAATATATTTCCTTTCTACCTGAGTTCGATTCTTGACCGAGCGGGTATTTATTTCTGGAAGCAAGTATTATTGAAACGGAAAAAGAACGGAAAAAGAACGAAAAATGAAGAAATGAAGGAAAATGATAGTTTAGTTTAGAAAGTTAGAGAAAAATTCGTCCCGTTCGTATCCGATTAGATATTCGTGTATGCTTTGTTGACGTAATCAATAACATCCATTGGTAGAAAAGAAAATTGAGAGAAATAGGAGGATTATTCGAAGGAGGTGTTCTATTTGAACGTTTTAGAAACATATTATAGATGAAATCGATATCGAGCGTCGAGAGGCTAAAGCTTCTAATACGTTAATCTTAGCTAGTCGCGGCTAGATCGCAGATAAAGTTTCATCACCGGAGTGCTATTGCTTATAGCAGGAGACCTTAAATGGTCTTTCGCCGGTAGCGATTCGATACTCGGGGCTGGTTACTATACGTTCGATCCGAGTTTTCCTTAGTTTCCTCTCTTACATCGAACCCTCTCCTTCTCCTATCCCTCTTTCTATTTTTCTTTTTCCTTGCCCTAAGAAGAAACGTCGTTGGTTTCTCTCGTAGACCTTTATTTCTATCGAACGTAGAGAAAAGAAAATTTGATTGTTTATTACGCGTAGAAATGAATTGCTTTGATATTATTTGAAACAAAGTCAGATCCGAGTTACGAGATCTTAGACGATCTCGTAACTCGGTTTTCATTCGTTCTCAACCGTAAACCAGCGTAACGCATTAATTATGCATTCGTAGATTCTCCTTTGTCATATCGTGTAAAAAACGTGGCAGTACCGATTACGTAAGTAGAATCACATGTTAGTAACGCTTATCGGCGGCACGCTTCGGTCTTTCGTAAGAGTAACTGCTGCGTTAGCACGCTTGTCGCAAAGGTGCTCGCGCGATTACCTCGACTAAAAATATGAACTCATACGCATTTATGTACCTTGTATGCGTATGTTCGCGCAGTACGCATCGAAGAAACATTCTATTCATAAGTTTCGATCCTTTCGATGGTCGAAGATCGCACACCTGTAAACCCCTGCACACGCAAAACGCATAATCGTATTCGCAGTTTGATAGGTTATATATACCACACGAGCTTTCCAATTGCTCGTTCGCGATAAGCCCGACTCGCATAAACGTTCCTGTAAACTCAATTTGCAACAAATGTTATCGCGGCTTTATAATGCTAATCGCTTTGCCAGTGCTGATCACGTGACGTTGATTTGCGTAAAGCTAATATTCGTGGTGCCGGCATTAAAACTATAGTCTATTTTCTCTCAGTTCGCTCGAATTCTATCTATATATTAGAAAATCGAATGATTCATCAAGGGGTATACGTAGAACAAAATCATTTCTTTTCGATACTTCGATACTACTAATATTTGATGGGAAAGATCTTGAGAAAAGAGTTGACTTTTATAATATGCAAGAAGAAACAGGATCGGAGCAACAATAGAGCAAGAAATAACTCGCACGCGCGCAGGCGCATACCGATGCACGAACCGATGCAACGGCACGAACCTAGCGTATTTCCTTTGCTAAGGGAAAGGGCAAAAGGTGTCACTCGCTTCGACGCTCCTACCTTTTGCCACGTGTGACAGGTCAGAAATAGAAAAAGCGAGAGATGGAAAATCTATGGACTATCCATCCAAGTCCTATGGGAAGCTTTCTTCGGATTCAACATATTTCATAAACCGATTATGATTTTATT
The DNA here is from genome assembly GCF_010416935.1 of Polistes fuscatus. Lineage (NCBI taxonomy): Eukaryota > Metazoa > Arthropoda > Insecta > Hymenoptera > Vespidae > Polistes > Polistes fuscatus. The sequence continues at coordinate 2,230,066 of NW_025113104.1, forward strand.
CAACTATATTAAGATAATTTATCAGAATTATCTTAAACGACACAAATCGATGATCAATTTTCCAATATATAATTCTTAGGTTTACGAGAGCGAACGTTGTTTCCAAACCACCTCGAATGGCTAAGTTGGTCGTTTGAGTTCGTTCGTTGGAAGCAGGTAAAGGTGAAAAATGCGACGTGTACATTGCTAAAGGTACGAGATTATTTGCGAGAAACTCACCGTTGTCGTCGTCGTCGTCGTCGTCGTCGTCGTCGTCGTCGCGGACAAGGCGTGGAAGAAATTTCAGCAATAGGACGTTGCGATTGGGAAATCGTTAATTATCGTTCGCCGAAGAGAGCAACGGGGAATGAACGCTTTTCTTGTAGTAGGTATACCTCAAAACGCTAGCCACGTTTCGCAAGACCTTCATGAACGTCGTAAATGTTATCATATTTCAAGTTCTCTTTTCTTTATTTCTTTCTTTCTTTCTCTCTCTCATTCTGTTTCTATTTTTTTATGTTGGTCGCAGTTGAGTATTCCGGTACAGTCCATCGATCTGTACAAAGAACGTTAGAGTGTACGCAAAAATAAAATAAATAAATAAATGTACAGGGTGGCGCAACAACAAGTGCAATATTTAATTGAAAAGCGAAGAAAGAAAAGTTCAATTCAAAAATATTAACGTTTATTGGTATCGGTGCGAATATAGTAACCACCTCGGTTTCGTAGGGGAACGCGTTTTAGAATTTGACGAAGAAAATGAAAATGAGTATAATCGCGAAAGAGAGACAACTTAGAGGAAAAGAGATAGAGAGAGATACATTACATATTATTAAAATTGCAGGTCAAGAATAACTTCCTACCGTATAAGTACACGTATCGCCCTCGCGACTTGCTTGCACGCGCACACACATACACGGAATATAGTGGAGAACCTTGCCGAGTACTAGTAGCTAACGTAAGAGTCTTGCGATCGACGGATATCCATCCATCCATCCATCCATCCATCCATCCATCCATCTGATGCAACTAACGTCGAGGAAGAAACGAGAAAAGAGAAAAGATTTACGAGCTCGACGATAGAAACGTCATTGCGGTTTTCCCTGAATAAAATCAAAGAAAAGCATCGTAGATCTTGATTACAAGCCTAACAAAGTCAACGAGAAAGAGCTTACTCGCTTGCTTGTGCGTGCACGCTTATGATTTTGGATTTGGTTCACCCAAATATAGCCGCTAGACAAACACGAGTTTATACCGTGTAGAACGTCTCGTTGACGTTCGAATAGGGGGATGTTTAGCAACGAGGGATGATTCAAAGACCCCGCCACCAATCTGTTTCCCCTCTCGTTAAGCCGCGAGCTGTCCATTCAAGCGGACGCCATCTCTCTCTCTCTCTCTCTCTCTCTTTACTTTACGAGCCAGCTTTGTTCGTGAATTATTGAAATAAACTGCGTTTTAACCGATGATATCTAATGCTTCAAAGTAAGCCAAAATTTTATTGGAAAATAATCAACGTATTATTCGAAAGAGTTCTCTCTGCTTACATTCAATGTTATACTACATTCAACGCTAAAATAGGTTAGGAAAAAGGTGTTCCACATCTGGGCAAGAAATAGAAAGAGAGGACAATGGTGATCGTGCATTGGTAGTAGAAGAAAAGACGAAAAGGGCCAACGTTTATTGTACGGGTCCTACGGAAAAGCAAGAGAGAAACAGAGAGGGATACGAGAGGGAGACCGACGAAAATAAAAAGATAGACAAATTTACAGATGATCTGAAGATATTCGAATATTTACAATATAGAAGTTTTCAAACTTTTCCGAGAAATGAATGTTGAAACATGTGGGAGAGGTGGTGCGAAAGAGGGGTGGTAGAAATCGAGGAAAAAGAAAAAGTATGCTGAGAAATACAAGACGCAGTAAATAAGGACGAATATATATATATAATATATACTTTGTAGAAAGAGAGAGAGAGAGAAAGGAAGGAAGCAAAAAAAAGATAAAAGAAGAAAATGCTTCGAATAGAAGAAGAATGTGATTTGAGTGAAGGGGATCGGAGAGGAAAGGAAGAAAGGAAATTTTCGGCTAGAAGGGTCGCTTTCTAGTTAGAGAGTAAGAGATCCGGAGAGGAAAGGAGAGAGAGAGACAGAGAAAGAGAGAGAGAGAGAGAAAGGGGAAAAGAGTGGTGAGAGATTGGCTCGGCGAGGGGAAGAAACCTTTCACTAGTAGTAGAAAACGTTGGGGGTGCAGGTTCGAGCTTGGGCTTAAGTTCGTTCAAGAAGGGCACGAGCTAGAGGGGAAAGGACGAATCATTTTGAAAGAGAGAGAGAGAGAGAGATACGATGGAGGAGAGGCAGGAGGGAAAGGGAAATGGAGAGGGAGAAAAGAGAAAAAAAGAAACACACACACACACACACACACACCTAAATAGAAAGAGAAGAAAATAGGAAGGAAGAAGTAGAAAGACAGAGATAGATAGATAGGTGGATAGATAGATAGATAGATGTTACAACAGCGAAGCTCGGTCTCTGCTCTAGAGACGATCGTAGAACACAGCAGCAAAGCGAGAAGCAGCGTTGCCAATAATTCGAGTCGCCTTTCAAAATACCATTTTTATTATGCTCCTCGTCTATTATGCACTCTTCTAACAGACACGATAATTTACAGATTTCAATTGATTCGTACAATTTCTTTTTACAACATCGTCAATTTGATTTTAGTAGTATGTCGGATAATATGAGAGTTACTTTACCGACCGATTCATTTCCAAGCGACGACTACTCGCGTGTTTATTGATGCACCTTATCTAATCGCCATTTTAACCCTAGATATTATCGAAAGAGTAATAATCTCTGATTATTGCCTTTACGAAATGAAACGCGTGTTCTGCGTTAAGGAAATGGTTTATTGAAAAGGTTTTTTTTTTAGCGGAAGAAACTGGAATTCATGGACCGGTCAAGTAGTTTGACTCGTGTCGGAACATACGTTCGTACGTTCGTTTAAGTATATATGTATGCATTGTATATACATACAATTGCGAGTTGCCGCGAAGAGGCACGACACTGTAAAATAAGGACGCGCATCCACCTTTCTACTACTCGTGGTACCGCAAAGAAACGGTGACCCGCGGTGTCCGGCTGCGTGCACATTCCAGCTTGTTAGCTTTGACTCCTCGCTCCGGTTTCTTTCCCCGAAGATGTCGATTCACTCGGAGCTACTCGAAAATAATACCGTCTTAATTTACCAGAACCACTGGCCGTTTGAAACTTATAGCGTATGCGGGCATTGTCCCGCGACGACGAGTTGCCGGTTAACGTTCGCGGTCAATTGCACTAATTTCTACGACATAGTAATATTAACAACGTATATACATACGTTCGTCGCGTTTTCCTATGACTGACCAGTTACATAGTTCTTACCAATTACATATGTATACTAATATCTTTTAGAGTCCATTCGAATGTAGAGACATAAAAAGATTTCTATGGAAAGGATCGATGCCGCGCATAGATCTTTCGACCCGTTCCGGTTCCTCGATCGTTCGGATTCGATTGGATCAATGATCTCTGGCAGGTCGGTCACGTGTGCTCGAAAATCATTTATCGGTTTAGTACGGGATGCCGTGAGAAAAATACTTAGAGATGTGCTACGATGATCGAGCAACTCGAGACCAACGCTCTTCCTATTTGATTACGCAGATCATTCGATCTTAACGGGTTTGTTCGGATCGAAGTTCCATCCGTTCGAATGTGGAAATCGATCGATCGGGCCTAAATATGAAGTTCTTTAATTGATATTGGATATAAATATTATGCGAATATATATGCAATTGTATTATAATTATTAAATAAATATTTATATAGATAAATATAAAGTTTGTAAATTATTTTCACTGTTAGACACATATATAGGCAGAGTTCAAAACTGAGAGTATAGAAATACTCATTCTAATCATAGGAAATTCCTTAAACAGAGAGCACGTGAAGAAAGTGATAGAAAGAGAGAAAGAGAGAAAGAGAGAGAGAGGTAGAAGAAGAAGAGGTAAGACAAGGGTGGAAAGGGGAGAAAGGGGTGGTCTCCCAAAAATTTCACCAAGGAGTTAAGACTGTCGACTACGAGGACGTCGACGACGGGACTGGCTATAAATATCAACCCCTCCACAGCATCTTCTCCCTTTCTCTCTATCTCTTTCTCGTGAGCTTTTCAGATATCTTCGTTTCTCTCTTCCGAGAGAGTTTTCTATCCTTCTCTCTCTCTCTTTCTCTCTTTGCCTCTAACTCTCTACTCTACAATATGTATTTAAAATAGCTGCATGCTGCAAAATAACTGAAATAGCCGTGAAGGGTCGATGATCCCCGGTTGCTCCTACTTCCTGGAAGAGTTTACGGATTTTCGTCGTTGTCGTCGTCGTCGTCGTCGTCGTCGTCGTCGTCGTCGTCTCGAAGATGAACAGAAGAGGAAGAAGAAGAAGAAGACGAAGATACGCGACGACTGAGGAACGACAACGACTTGTCGGCACCGTGCACACCGTTCCTTTGACACCGCGTATTCGTTGCCTTACCGTTCCACTTTGCCTCCAAGCGAAAAGAACTCGAGGAGAGGGTGTGCACGAGGTTGAGGTGAGAGGCTCCTTCACGGAAGACGGAAGTGTACGATCTGTTAGCTAACCTTTTTTTTCTCTTCAATCATCCCTATCTCAAGTATATATCCTCTTATGGTGCATAATTATTAGCATTTATTATTCCTCTAACATTCTCACAGTTATAATAGTTCCTCAATATAATTCATATCGATAATGAATAGAGTAGTAGGAGCCTAACGGTGAAAAACATGAATTTCTTTCACCTCATTATTTCCTAACTTACAAAAGCTTTCCCTGGTCTCTATGTAAAATACTGAAAAGTTGACTACGATCGGTAAGAATGATTTCCTTTCCGTGAAAGCGAGTCCCTGATTGTAACAACGTAACACTCGACTCGATGTACGAGTCACTTTTACGAGTTTCTACCGGGCCAGGCGTTAGCCGGATCGTGCGGACGCGTTATCTTAATGAAACGCAATGAAATTGGTTTCGTCTTGAGGAATGAGAAAGAGGAGTGGAGAGAGTCGTACAAAGGCGCACGCGCGCACGAGCGCACGAGCGTTAACGATCCTTTGTTCGATGTCCGTTTTGACGCGTGCGCGCGCGTACGCAACCTTCTTACATTTTCTAAGAAGAGACATTTCTACATGAGATCTTTACGACGTACGCGCGATAAATAATATATTCATTTATTAACTGGTCGAGATAATGCGCGATCAAAATAAAATCTAAATAAAATCAAAATAAAATCAAAAATAATCCAAGTTGTGTCCCGGAGTCAATTCGAATGAATATTTGAGTCTAATTATAAACGATATTCGCATGATCCAAACGCGTGCAACGAGTAGCGATTATTTTCGATGGAAAATCGAGCGATAAGAATAATGCGCTTTAATATCGGTTGCGTACGAGTTCGCGCGTTTCTATAACGAGAGAGCCTATGAGATTTGTGCAATGAGCGCGAGCGCCTGCTGCACTCACCGCACACGCGCGGCAGCGAACGGCAGCGCGAGTAGCAGCGTTAGCCTTGACATTGGTCACGTTGTATTTACTTTGTGGAAGGTTGTTGCCGGAGGATTAATATACGTGCAAGCCATTCGTAGCTCGTGCGCGACGCTTTATCATGGCGCGTCTCAATGCGTCGTTCAAGAATTTTCATTTGCGATTAAAACTAAAAGTCAAACAAGTAGGATGAGATAAGTATGTAGACCATAAATGGGGATACGAAAGATAAAAATAATCTTAACAATTCGTAGAAATAAGCTTATTCCTGTTAAGATTATCTATCGCGATAATATTTATCTTTAAATATCTATTGTTTCGTTAATTATACGAATAATCAAGATGGCTGCACGTGGTCACGTGACGCAATTCTAACAACATGGCGGTCACAATATATAATAAATATTTTTTCTCGATATTCGAAAAAAAGCTAAATAAAGGTATTCGATTCGTCGAGGCAGTTTGTTTTCTTGATTTTTCACGGACTTATCCAAAGATTTTAACCGAATTGAAAGAAATCACAGTGGAATAAAATGCAAGAGAAAGAGAGAGTGAGGAGTCTTCTTCTCGCGAGCCCATCCATTTCGTTTTAACCATCCTCTTCCTTCTTCACCCTCTGGAAAAAAAGACTCTCGTAAAATCGATTCGTTGCACGGGTTCACCGAGACTCCAGACGACGTCTCCGTCGTCGCCTTCATCGTCGTCGTCGTCGTCGTCGTCGTCGTCGCCGTCGTGTCGTCGACGTCGATGTCGACGTCTTCCTCCCCTCTATCAAAGACTCTCTACGTGCTGCACGGGTGTTCTGCGTGCCTCTGAACAAAGTCTCGCATTGTCCCTCAGCTATCTTTCTTTCTCGCTTTTACTCCTCTGGATGCTGGGAATGGTTAAGTGATAATAATAACAGTACGAATTTTTGGAATAGTTTATAAGACTCGTATGGGAGAAGGGAAAAGAAAAAAGACAAGAAAATAAAAGAAAAGAGAAGAGAAAAGAGAAGAGAAAAGAGAAGAGAAAAGAGAAGAGAAAAGAGAAGAGAAAAGGGAAGAGAAAAGAGAAAGAAAGAGAGAAAATCGTGAACGTGGGGAGAAGTAGTAAGTCTCGAGAAGAGAAAAGAAAGAAAGAAAGAAAGAAAGAAAGAAAGAAAGATAGGAGAGGAAGAGGCAAAAGGAGAAGAAGAAGAAGAAGAAGAAGAAGAAGAAGAAGAAAAGACTTGGTCTCTCTTCAACGCAAACGGTCGATGAGAATGCTCTCTCGGTGGGGGTGGGTGAGGAGGAACGTAGGGCAACTCGAGGAGAAGGGGCTGGGGGCTGCTGTGTAGCGGACGAAGAGGAGAGAGAGGAACAGGAAAGTAGACAGAGACGGTAAGGGAGAGAGAAGGAGCAATGGAGAGAGATAAAGCAACGCGGCCAGAGGTGAGGAGCGAAGAGAGGAGGACCGGTGAGAAGCGGAAAGGGGGTTGTCGGGGAGAGAGAGAGGCAAGGCAAGTGAAGCCAAGTGAAGTGAAGTGGGGCCGCGGGACGGACGCGGTGGCATTGACCCCGTATAGTAAGTAAGGTAATGTGAACAGCTAGCGCTTCTCATCTCTTCTCTTTCTCTTTCTCTCTCTCTCTCTCTCTCTCTTTCTTTTTCTCTTTCTCCTCTTTCTCTTTTCTTTCTCTCCTCTTTCTCACTCACTTACACGCGTATCTTTCTCCTTCTTTTTCTTTTTCTGCTTCTCCATTCCTCCTCTCCTTCTTAAAGGGTTCCCATCGGATATTGTTCGGTCGGTGGGTATAGGAGGGTGACCTCAGGGTGGACAGCGACCTCGAGAGAGCACCTTCTATTGCTCGATTCTAAAGTCGTCGTCGTCGTCGTCTTCGTCGTCGTCGTCATCGTGATCGTAGTCCTCCGCGTGTCTCCTCTCCTCCACCTCTTCCATCTCGTTAAGTCATTGGTCTTTGTTGACGGTAGGAGAAGATCACGTAGATACGTATGAGTGTATAATGTCGTTCATTAGCCATCGAACATTTAACTGGATTTCATCCGGTGGCCTATGGGAAATCTTCACTTGGTTCATCATACAAATTTAGACAAATGTATTCATTTGTTGCTTTTCTATGTTCTCCGTTCGCCCTGCAAGAAAGAGTAAAAGTAGTATTGCTAATGGCGCAATATTAATTTCGCGCGAAAGAAAGAAAGAAATCGTGCCGATAGGGAAGGAATAGCTGAAGCGCGAGAGCGTAGAAAACGGCGGTCGCCTTGAACGCACGCATTGTTATATCCTATCACCGTTTATTACCAAACGCGTCGTTCTCCTTTCCATGGATTTACGCAAGCGGTCGTCATCGAACGAGTCTTTATGGAAATCAAAACGTTATTTTACGCATATACCAATATGTTTACTGCACACCCTGCGCAGATTATAATACCCTATTTATAATAAACTAAACTCTATCTCTATCTCCTTCTTTGGGTTTAGTAAGAACGGCAGGAAGAAACGAGAGGGTTCGAAAGAAAGAAGAATCACGTAGGAAGCAAGAGATTAAGTAAGAAAGTTTTGATCTCTACGGGCTGATACCTCACGTCCACATACGGAACAAAGATAGTCATAAGATTTTACCTTTATGACTCGTAATCCCACGACTCTCTTTTTAAACAGAAAGAAAGAGAGAGGTCAAAACTCGTACGTGTTACCTTCGAATATATGTACATTTATATACATATATATATATATATATATATATATATATATATATATATATATTTCTCGATGGTTCTACAAACATGTCGTTAGTTTCAAAGTTCGAATTGCCCGCCAGTGATCGGCCTTTGCCAATACTTTTCAAATATACTTTCTTACTTATAGGATATATCACTGGTACTACGCGTTACTCGCGCTACGACCCGCGGTTTCCCTTTAAAGCTAGAGCTTCCACGCACGCATTGATACTATGCGTAGTATATATGTACACACGTACGTACATACGTGGCAATCCAATGCATTCCGATGCGGCGCACGATTTTGCATTTAGACCGTGGCTACTCGCATGTCCGCCGCCATCTTGGAGTTCACAGAGTTCACTTTTCTAACTCGTACAATCTCATTTTTAGATCTAACCAAAGGAATTTTTGCAAATACTATTACGATCATTTAGTCTACGTTACGGTAGATATAAGTATTCGTTAAAAAAACTTTATAAAATCGCATTGGTAGCAAAGGTTTCAAATGCGATAAGTATGATTGAAGAATTCACCACCAGGCGAGATCGTGGCGCCTTCGCCGTATCCAAGTGCAGTCACATAAGTGCAGTATTGTTGCCACATAAGACGCATCGTTATGTGACGCAGAATGCGTGGGCGGATATCATAATATACGCTCTATATCTGATATATCTCGATCCAGCGGCCCTAACTGCGCCGTACTCAAAGTGCGCGCGCTTTTTGCTTACATATATGTCGGCGCAATACGATATTTCGTTTACGATGCGTTTGAAACGCGTCAACGTTGCCCGCTAACTTTCACTTTGTTTCTTTTCATTTTTCTCTACTCGAATCTTGCGGCCTAAGATTTCTTCTAATCGTGTGTAAATACTTGTAAATCTACGAATTAATTACGATACATCTAAAATAGGGTATCGAGAAATAATATGTCTATCTATAAAATGGCGTCGTATTATTGTAACCTTCTTCAAAGAAACGTTAAAGATAATAGTCGATAAATCTGAACGATTTGAATCTAACTTCTCCGTTGAGTGCATTTCCTATGTAACCAATAATTAGTTTTCTCGGTGAAAGATGTAAAATTACTAAATAACCGTGCCGGTAAGAGGTTAAGTACGGTAAAGAAAGCTCCTATGAGCGTACTTACTTGCGTTCGCGAGTCGAACGAATCGCGAATATGGCCGACTCTTACCGATCTTATTGGTGGTAGAAAGTCGGCAAGATCGTTTTAGGAGCGAAGAACGGAACGACGGAACATATTCGAATGAGAATGGGATATATGTACATTTTCGAAGAATTGCTGTTGCAGTTCAAATAGTTGGGCATATAACGAGAGAAATACGTAAGTAAAACTTATATATAAGTAGTACATAAATAGGAGAGGTATGGATCGGTTTAGTCATAGCAATCGCATACCAAGTGAAGAAAATTGAGACATCTCGCAAGGCCGACGAGCTCTAACTCATAGTTAGAGCTTGGAAATCGAAAAAAGAATGGCAGCGATCGGGCCGCCCGCACCTGCGCGCGCGTAAGACCACGACACGCGGATGTAGTCGCGCGCATTAGCGCGCACCGACTACTGCAACCTTCAAGATCGACGTGCCGTATTTGCTCTCGACGCGCTTCGGCTAATCTCAAGTTGCTCGAGGGCGAGCGGGCGCGCGCGCGCGCACGACCTCCTTTAACGTTACGCGCCAAGCCGGACGCGCTTCTATAGTATTTCGCGATTTTTTCTTTTCTTTCTGTTTTCTTTCATTTCGATTCCCTCTTCTCTTTAATCGGTTGCTGTTGTAATACGAAAACTACGACGACGACAACGACGACGACGACGACGACGACGACAATTTTTCGCGTGTTTCTATTAGTAAAATTTCAACTCGATACGCAATATAAATAGAAAGCTGATATATTACATAAGAAACTCTACATAGATGTATATCTAGATATTGCTACGTGCTTGGTATCAATCTCTTAACCTGTGGGAATGTTTCTTTTTTTTATCCCTCGGGAGTACATTTCTACATGATAGCAATTATTGATATTAGAATCTTAGTTTGGAAAGGGAGCAAGCAAGTTTGGTTGTTTGGCTGACTTGGAAGAATGTTTCAATCTTTTTATTCGAGAGTGATATCACTCGATTAGGATGATCGTTATGGTATTCCTGCGTAGTACATAAGTGATCAAACGAGGTGTCACGTGGCAGCTCGGTATCGACTATATTCAAGTTGTTTCCTTCGCGAGGATATCTCGACTACTCCACATGAGGTCATGGAATTTAATAACGGACGAGGTCGGAGAGCGAGCTTGAGCACGCGCGCGCGCGCGCATGATCGTGCGAGAGCACGGTGACCATAGGAAGAGAAAGAGAGATAGATAGATAGAGAGGACGAGGACGACGACGACGACGACGACGACGAAGAAGAAGAAGAAGAAGAACAACAGCAAGAATAAGAATAAGAAGAAGAAGAAGAAGAGGTTGCGCTCATTCATAGGAATTTTACAGGTTGTCAGGCAGGTTTGACCGGCCTTTGTCATGGAGGTAACGCGGAGGAGAGGAGCTACGGAGTGAGAGATATCTGTCCGGCCACAAGAGGACGAATCACGGATGAATTTAGACACGGCATACCTGGACGACCACCATCGCACACAACAAAACCTAACCCGACAGAGTTTCACTCCTTTTGGATGTTTTTACGAGCAGAAACTTGCAACCAACCAATATGTAGAGTAGCTTTGTCCGACATTTAATATTCATATTACATGTAAAAATATGCACAAACATTAAATCCAATGAGAAGAAAGTGAAATCGATCGGTACCCTAAATTCTTATTAATTGATATTTAAAGTTACATCTTGGATTGCTACGTCGATGGACAATAGTAATACCGTTTACCCTACATGTGCTAATACACGTTGTAAGTACAGAACATTTAATACAATACGAGCAAGATATCCCATGCCGAGGCTCACGGAGGACTCGTGAACCGCCTCTTTTATCCGGGGCGCAATTGAGTCAACGGCCTTTCGAAAGAAGTAACGGTATACGATTATTACTCCTACCGAGAGTCCTATACTCACGAAACTCAACATTCGCGTGAGCGCGCGCGCGCACTTACGAGAAAAAGAGAGAGAGGGAGAAAGAGAGAGAGAGAGAGAACATTCCATGGTATGCTTTTACGGATGCAGAAAGAGAGGGAGAAATAAAGAACGAGAGTATGGAGTACATAGACAAGGTTTTACAGAAACAACACGGTGACAGATCGGCACCTTTAACAGAGTCTGCTCGCCAAGTGAAACGAAACGCTCGTTTCGTTACGTATCCTGGCTCTATCCGTCTTTCTCTTTCTTTCTTTCTTGTCTAGGTGATCTAGGACCACGGTGTCTACCATGGTCTTTGAAGTGTTTCGAGCTAAATGTACGTTTTCCGACAAGATATATTTAGTCGTACAAGTCAATATAGAAAACACGCTTAAATCCGTTATTGTTAAGTTGTTTAAGTTTGTAGAGGAAACAGTTGGTTAAGTCGGAGAGGAGAACACGGGCGACCGCGGAAGGCCGCGGCGAGGGTTTAGGGAGTGGGGGAAAACGTTCTTCAACTGGGTGGAAAAAAGAGAAATCGATGTCAAGATGGGGAGATCGATGTCCTATAAAGAAAATATCTGCGTTTCGACAAATCGAAATCTTCCTTCGACGGGATATTCAAACTCGGTTGGTTTTAGGTGGCTCGATGGTTGGGTAACGAGGTCGAGTCTTACAATGTCTCCTTGGTCTATTATTCGTGGATAAGACGAATTGGAAAATCATTATTTTTTTTTTTGGACCAATTAGTTTTTCAAAAGACGATGCAAATTCTTTCCTATGAAAAACATTCTATAATGTTTTATCGATCGGGGATATAAGTGAAATGTCGAGGAAAATAAAAAGGTTAATTAGAAGAGTGCACTTTGATGTACTTAGGGGTATTCTCATCGCGGTCTTATTTCGATCGCGTTACAACGCGAATGGAACAGCGCACTCTCATAATCCCTATTAATAAAAAGGCATTTATCCCTTCGCCCTCGGTCGTTCTCCCGGCCACTGAGAAGACGAAGAACGCATTCCAGCGTTCTGCAGTCCGCCGACGATCTGCATTCGCAGAAAAGGACGAAGAAGTCGTGGAAGCGAGCAAAACGAATTAGCATCCCGATCGTTCCGAGCGAACCGCCCCCTCTCTTTTTCTCTCTTTTTCTCTCTTTTTCTCTCTTTTTCTCTCTTTCTCCAGAGTACTCGTAAGATATCTACTCTCGTACACGTTCTCGTACACGTTCTCGTACACGTTCTCGTACACGTTCTCGTACCTATACGTGAGAAACAAGAAACTTTGAGAGATAGTCTCTTTCTTTTTCTTTTACTCTCTTATGCATGTATCGCAAACGAGTAAGACTCGTAGCAAGGAGGTAAAAGAGAAGGAGGAGGAGAGTTGCGACGATGGCATAAATCACTCAGGTTCTCGATGCCTGACGAACCTATCTCCATAGACGGTAATAATAACTCGAAGCTTAGCCAAGTTTGAAAGAAACGTGCTTGGGCTGAGGTACTCGGAAATATATTTGTTTTTGTCCTTTTTCTTTTTGACGGTTTTACTGGAAAGTTCAGTAGTGGTAAGTAAATCCGTATGGCGTATGAATAGCGTGGCGACTCGAAGTATTATTTACGGGTAAGGTGGCTCGTTAACCGGTGATCCGTTTCGTGATTTCTCGCTCATGACTCTTTCATCGCGAAGCGAAGTGTGTAGGTGGGCGCTCTCTCGCCTTGATAGAGGGGGTGGAATCTCGGACATGGCTGCTTACTGGTCGTTGCAGCGATGACGGCGGCGGCAGCGGTGGCGGCGGCGACTAATCCGTCCGACTATATCCCCGCCGTTCGGAGCGATGTTTGTTTGAGAAGCACTTTTAGCCGGATCATTGACTCCTTTTCAATCCGCACCAACAGCCGAGAATCGTATACCAAGTTATAGAGAGGATTACGAGTGGGGCTTTTAAAAGAATTATTCGCGTTCTAAGCTTTGTACCACCCGAGATCCTCGTCGTCAGGAGTGCGTGGCTGAGCGAAAGGCGGTAGAAAAGTTAGATTTGAAATTACCTCAACAACCGATTTCTTCGAATAACTCTAATGTAAGAGAGAAAACGTTAAAAGATTGAGGTAGGTACGACGGCGTAGCCTCCAATTGCGAACGTATCTTTCAACGAATGACGACATAGTCTTAAGTCTAGAAGAGATAAAGTTATTCTTCTTTATTTACTCAAACTTCGCCATCTATTTTGTATTTATTTTTTCTTTTTTTATGGCAACACGCCTCAGATTATTTTCAATTCTCCTACAGCTCGCTATTGGCTCATTCCAGGGGGAGAGTTAACGCACTCTCGTTGCGATAAATCCGTTCCATAATTTCGCGTAAAACCGAAAGTAGTCGGGTTTTTGTTTGATTTCGCGTTAATAAAAATGAATAAAGAAAACAAGAAGGCAACTAAAAGTTCGCGGCCAAAGTGTTGACCGTAGGTGGAAGAGGAGGGCCGATGGGGGAAAGAGAAGAGGGGAGGGGAAAACGATATCTGAATCGCTCGACCATGAGACGATCCCTGAATAACAGTCGCACATGGCGCGGCTAGTGGGATGATTCATGGTCGTTGAATCGACGCGACCTCGAGGAGATGCAGAGTGAAAATAATTTATCCGCGTTGTGACCGACGCTCCTTTGTCCGTTGGGAGCGGCATGGCGGTCTAATTCGATCGATACCTTCCCTCCTCTATATCTTTCTCTCTCTTGTTCTGTCTCTCTGACATCATATCCGTAACTCGTAGTGTAGGACACGCGACTATGTATATGCACGAGCTACGACGTATGAGCAAACGGGCAACCGCGTCTATCGAATATATCTTTTATTTCGACTATGATTACAAAAAAATCGAAAGATGATCGAAGAAAAGGAAGAGAGAGAGAGAGAGAGAGAAAGTTAGTTGTACGGTAACAGAAGATTTCGCGGTGGCTGGCATTGCCGCGTACCGGTCGATTTACGCGCTCGTTTGCAGGTATGCCAAGCATGTAAGGTCTCTAACGCTGAAACGCTGGTCGTTCGGACAAAACGAGTGGGAGGAAGGGCAGCCGCAGGTTGACGAGAGGCGAGAGAGGTGGGAGGAACCCATGTAAGAGGGTGGAAAGAGGAAGGAATTGGATGGGAGTGAGAAGGTAGAGAAAAAGGAGAGAACTCACTTTACTCTCTTTCTCCTTCTTTCTCTTTCCTTCTTTCTCCTTCTCTTGAGAGGGAGTGCATTGCTTGCGCACACCTACACAGAAAAGACCAACTACACACCGATCGAGGGAAGGCACACGGTTACGTAGCAGCTCGTTGCCTGACTGTCCCGACTCATGCCCTGCTGGCACGACACACTCTTTAAAACTCGACGTAGGAGATACGCCGAGAGAGAGAGAGAGAGAGAGAGAGACGAGACTAGCCAGCAACGAGGACGGTGGAAGGAAAGCGGAGAAAGAGAAAGAAAGACGGTAAGTGGGGAAAGAAAAGAAGAGAGGAAAGAAGAGAGGAAAGAAGAGAGAGGAAGAAAAAGGGAAGAAGAAAAAGAATGCATTTGGATTACTCGATAGAAAGAGAGAAAGAGTAGTAGTGTAGTAGTAGGTGGGCATGTTAAAAAAGTTAGGGACAGGGTGGGAGTCCCCGAGACTGACCGGACAAGACGATGAGGACGACGAACGAAAGAACCAACAGCAACTCTGCTTATATTATAGAACACACTATCGAGAAGATATAACCACCAGCGCCACGCTACGGTGGGAATTCGTTTCTCTCGACTCGCGCTAGTTACATGGGTTCATAGTCACCGGTATTTACTAAATAAACCATTAAATACTCAAATATATGATTGTACGTAGTAATCAAATATTTTTTATAATACAGCGAATAATAATTTGCATTACGAGATGATCCTGAAATTGTTTATCTCGTACATTTATCGCGTTAATAAAAATATAATCAAAATTGAGATTACGTTGAAGTTCAAGTGGTATAGTATTTTGAACCCAACGAGATGTTCGAGCAATATTGAATCCTGCAAAATCATCGCCAACTAACGTGTTCTGTTTCTTTGATGAAGATGTGGTAGATGTATGAATAAGAACGAACGCATGTAAGCATTGACTTTCTGTATAGGTACGAAGATGAGCACGCACAAACATATACTTATATACATTGTGTGCCTTTTTGCTTCTGAAAATCGCGTGCAAGTAGTCGGAGGAGACGGCGGCAGGTGGACGCGCGCACCCAACACGGTGTGGACGAACGGAGAAGGGAAAATAATGTTCCAGGGGATATATACATACAGATATATCGCGCATGTGAAATTCCTTTTGCTTTCTCTCGATTGCCAAGCCAAGTGGCTTTAGGAGGAGGAGGAAGAGAAGGACCGATGTCTTTCGTGCGTTACCGAGGATTTTTTAATACTCTTTTCATTTTTTCTCATTCGATTTAGAAAGCACACCAAAGCGTTCTAGTTCCATTAGGCTGATCCAAAAGGTGCAAGCTTTCATTCCTACTCGATCTCCTAAGGGATTGAAATGAAGAAAATATAACGGATCAACTATGTTTGGATGCATTGCCTAGTATCGATTAAGAATTTAAGTTAGCTGAAAATAGCTGTTATGGGCATGCTGGTTAAAACCTGCGTGTAGGGTTAAAAGAAGAAGAACAAATGCAGGGAAGAAAGAGAGAAAGTGTGTATATGTGTGTAAGTGAGGAGGGCAGCTGGGTGGCGTAAGATTCTTAGGTAGGTAGGTAGGTAGGTAGGTAGGTAGGTAGGTAGGTAGGTAGGTAGGTACGTAGATAGGTAGGTAGGTAGGCAGGGAACATTTAGACAAACGTGCTTTCGCGGCGTCGTGCACGCTGAAATTCGTGGCCGTTCGGCGATCGTTGACACGGGGGCCCCGAGAGCACTCGACTGCATTATCGCGGCCGTGCGAACAGGTAACAACCTCGCGATCTTTCTCTTTCTCTCTTCTATCTCCGTGTTTGTAGCCCTCTCCTGGCGACCACCACCTCCACCATTCGTAGCATCCCTTTACTCTTCCTCCCCCACTCTTGTACCACTCGGCGGTGTGCGCGCGCTCTCGTGCGTTGAGCGCGAACGAGGGGCTATTTTCTTATGCCGGACCCGTCTTCACGCGCTCGGCAAACAAATACCCGACAAAACGGTCCCTCGCGGCACGAGTTCTCTCGTGCTTGCGCGCGCGCGCGCGCGCGCTCCCAAGTAACCGAGCGAGGTTATCCTCGCGCCAAGCGAATATCGATGTCGTTTACCGATTAGACAAAAACAAAGAGAGAGGGGGAATCCGCCATGTCATTTCATTTCTTCATTTCTTCATTTCAAATCTAATCGGCTCGATAATTCTTCGTAGAATATACTTTCATGGGAGACACTCGCGCTCTATGCTCGGGTAACTCGACCGTTATTTATTTACCGTACTCACTCGTTCACTGATCTATTTTCTTTCTCGAGTGAACCTTACGGTTTAATCAAATGACTGTCAGTAGTGACACAGTTATGCCAATCTAGGGGAAAATGTTATTAGTCATTTTTAACGTTTTCTCTCGAGTACTTCTTCGAAGTTAAGATCCAAACCTAACTGACTCTCCAAACATATAGTTTACTTAGCAGACAAATACTTTTCTACGATCCCCATATCATCAGCTTTTGGCACGCGCCAATGCTAAAACAGCATCACATTGATTCGAAAGTTTACCGCTTTCGCCGAGCACGAATGAAAGTATGGTTTGGTACTAATGCATTTCAAAGAAAAATGGACGATCTCACGTGACGGTCTAGACGAGCGCGTTTCCACGAAAAGGCTCGATATCGTTACACGCAACGGCTCTTGGAAATCTTAACCTATTAACGTTTGATTGATATGAAGAAGAAAAAGAAAAGAAAAAAAAATAGAAAAATCGAAGGACCATAAAACTATCGAAAGTATCCGAGCGTATTATTTCAGCGTGGATTTCTCTGAAAACAATTTCGAAAGCTTAATGTTAGTATATATGTTAAAGATAATGATGAGAGACCAGGAAGAATTCGATAACCTTAAAAAGGTAGAAGGAGGTTAAGCGGCAAGTTAAGCGGCAAGTTAAACGGATCGATCTAGAAGCTTCCTTCCGTTCAAATTCCCCGGGCGTCGTCCTTTCACGCGGCTCTACGAGATCGGCCGAGCCAGTCGTAGCTGTCGTCGGTGCAATGCCAGAGTTCTGACTTGCGCCAGTTAAAGTGAAAGACAGAGAGAGAGAGAGAGAGAGAGACGAAGAGAAAGAATAGATTCTCCCAATCGGTTGAGGGCGGTGAACAGAGAGGTGGAGGTATCGCGTGGCACGGGGGCCACGCCGCCGACGACGACGACGACGACGACGACGACGACGACGACGACAACACCAAGTGGAGGAGGGCGTCGAAACCGGAAGTGGTCCATCGAGAATGGGAGTTGCCTTGACAACCGCGATCTGCTTTAACTCCCGCTCGATCATACCGCCGCCGTCGTCGTCTCTCTTCGCGTCATTCGAAAGCAGTCTATTATTTGGGGTCGCTGCATCCTCCTGTGCAAGTCTCCGTATTGCTTTTCCTCTCTTTCTCTGTATGCGTGAACTACGTGCGTGTTCTGTGGTGGCACAGTCGCAGCGCGCGCGCGCGCACGCACAAAACACAACTCTCACAGCTGTGCTGATCCCTACCGATTCTTTCCGATCTACCTCGAACCTCACCGAATATTTCTGTCCGAACGCGTCTGCTCGTACCACTGGACGCGTTCATCGCTCGAGGACAGAACAGGATTGTTTGCGCGTCATCGAATTAAACCGATATCATTTAATGTAAATAAACATTTAAAGGATGATCGATCGTCCAACTAATATGCCTAAATTAATCATTCCTCTGTTATTAGTCGCTGTCTGATAATTGTATATAAATATATCACTTAGTTTTCAAATGAATACAGTATATCTCGAAATGATATCACATTTTATTATTTCATCGAAATAAAGAAGAAAGCCTGGCCGACATTTTCCACGTACTTATTTTGCCAGGATCGCGAGGCTCGCACGATCGATACACCTTTCCGCAAGGAAGTACGATTTGCTCGGCATTAAAGTGCCAACCGTACGGCGTTCGTTCGTTGCGCCAAGATTTCTCGAGATGCATCCCATCGCGCACGCGCCAGTATTGGATCAATGGCACGAGGGACCCTCTTCATTCATTCGTCCATTCGAGATCCTTTAGCGTCGGTTTAAGACGGTATATTACACTGGTACGACAATTTAGCAAAAATCTAATGATTATCAAAAGACTAAGTCGACAAACGTATTCTCTCCGATTATCTTCGTACACGATCATCATTCTTCTCACGTTTTATATACCAATATCGGTAATATCATAATCATTACAAGATATACATTTCCCCTTGATTCTTAGAATGATATCATAATCTAAATGTTGGTTTAAGAAAAGTACAAATTTCAATGGAAGAGAAGGATGATAAATTGTTGTTTATGGAAGGGCAACCGAAATGTATTCATCCGTCAGTGGTAGTGCTCCGTACACGCTACGTATTGTGCGCGATGTGTGGGTCGCGTTGCGCGTTGTGTTGTAGGAATGCTGTCGGCAGCCAGCAGCAGGGTCGCCCACTGTTACTCGCCGGGACTCGGTTTTGCTTGCCCCTCTGTCCTTCCACTCAACGCTGGCGGCTCGCTCGTTCATTCGCTCGTTCATTCGCTCGTTCATCGCTCGTTCATTCGCTCCTCCGTTCGCTCCTCCGTTCGCTCCTCCATTCCTTCCTTCGCTCGATTCCGTTTTAAAACTATATTGGCGTGCCCCCTTTGTACTTGCTCTCCAAGTAGGCGCGAGGCATATATATATATATATATATATGAGTATACGCGTGTACATATGCGTCTCTACATATGACTAGTGTACATGACTAAAGCTTGTGCGAGCGAGCGCGACGCATACGTACATATATCGTATTACATATTTGCCGCCACCACCACGGGAGGAAGAGCAAGAGGACGCATTGCGGTGTTGCTCGCTCCGTTACGCTGACTTTCTCGAGAGAGTGTGCGCGCGCGGGCGCACTCTTTCCTTCGAGTTTTAAGAAATTCGATCTCTTCGCGGATTGTCCTTTGTTTTTCCACAGTTTATCTTTATGACCAAATGAACGAATCTTAAACGAATCTTATTAGCAAAGCGATAAATTTGTCTCTTCTCTCCCTCCTAACGTATTCAAAACAAAGATTAGCGTCGAAGACTTTTCTCGGAGACCTTTTTGAAAGTTTGCCCGAGGGGAAAGGGAAAAAGAGAGACGAGAGAGCAGAAAAGGTAGTCCTTCGCTTTTGGATTAAGGCCCTTCTTCCTACCGTCTCTCTTTCATTCCGTCCCACTCCCACCATCGAGTTCCTTCCACGAAACTCATCACCGTTCAACAGACTTTATCTCCCTTGTTTGCCTTTTCTTTCGACCGTTTCCTCTCTCTCCCACGCGTCCGCCATCTTTCTTTCTTATCTTTTTTTATTTTTCTCTTTGGTAGGAGCTTTTGCCGAACGGCGATGCGCCTTACGGGGTCGAACCTACAACGACGATGGGCCCCGTCGTCTGTCTGGCGCACAGAGAACGCACAGAGAACGCACAGTTTTTGGTCTTGTTCCTCGTTTTCAGTGGCCTGGGCCGTACGCCTCTCGATAATCGCTCGAGTCCTACCAAGTCCCGATCCCGACGACTACCCGAGTCTACCACCTGCCGCCGCATCCAAGCGGAAACCTTCTCTCCCTCCCTTTGCTTCTCTCTTGTCTTCTCCTTTCTTTCGAGAGTTCGATTCGACCTACCAAAATAAAAAAATCACTCTGCCCGAGATGAGAGAGAGAGAGAGAGAGAGAGGGAGAGACGAAACGAGATGAGATGCGTGTTTCTTTCTCTCGATCTCGTTTTAACTAAGCTCACCACTTCATTTGGAAGTCTATAGTCTTGCGATATAATATACATATGAGCTAGGTCATAACTCATTTTACGCGTATGGTGATACGCTAGGTGAACAAACTTAACTAACTACATTGAGGGGAGATATAAATCGAGGTTATATGATTGTTTTTTTACTTAAATTTAAATGCTTCGTTAAAATGCTACGTTTGATTAAAACGTAGAATCAAAGTAAAAGAAGGCGAGGTTCGGGTGCGAAAGTCAACGCGCCGAATAACGGAACGTAACGAGAAAGAGCAACCCAGACGCTCGTCTTCGTTCTCGTCGTCGTTGTCGTCCTCCTCCTCCTCCTCGATTTGTCTTGAGAATGCTGAATATAAAGTGTGTTACGCAGAGTCAGTGACAGTCGTCACGGTAGTGGTACATATCGGTTTCTAATTATTTCTCAAAGGTATACGCGCATGTCGTATTGGGTCGAAGTGCCGCTATGGCGTCTGCTTCTTCTTCTCCTCTCTTTCTCAGAGCCGACACGGATTTCCAAGATCTACTCTTATCCACCTCTTCCTCCTCCTCCTCCTCCTCCGGTACGTATCTACGAGATGTATGTTTGCGCGCACCCTGCCACCGTCCTCTACCTCATATATTTTAAATATATACATGCCATACATCTCTTTCTTACTCGCTGCGCTCGCAACTTGCAATTTGTGCGCCCGCGACAAATTACGACACAGTGCAAAAGAGAGACGCCTAACTACGTTACACGAGCGTCCTCGTTAAATTTCGACATCTTCACCGTGAGCCTTCCATTTTTTTTTCGAAATCGCTAATGAACTTTAAGAAGAACGAAATAGCCACTTCAAACTATTTGACATTGCGATATCCCAAAGTGTCCGACCAATTTCTCTTCCTCTTCCATTTATACGTTTTCATAGTTAAGTAGCATATAATCTAACGTAATGGGGTAAACGCGAAGAAAACACTATATCGCGTTAACCGAGAGTCTAAGCCAATACTTCGAGGGATTCCCCAGAGTATGAGTAATTAATTAACATCGATGATAACTTGCCTATTCGATAAGGGATATGATAATGGAACATTCCGTATAACGTAATATTAAAGAAAGAGACAAGACATCGCATTCGAATGTATAAAAGTGTCATTGGTCGAATCAACCGATTTCGCGAGCCGAGAATTTATCTATCTGGAGAGCGTATCGCGGGCTTTGAAAAGTCACTCCACCACCAATTCCAAAGGTAGATTGGAATTCGTTTGTACGATAAATCCAATCCGTGGAGTCACATAAACGTCGGCCGCGGTGTAACGCGCGTGATCGATGAGTCCCGCCGATAGCGAATGTGACATAAATCGAGTCTACTTTATTTAAACGCCACACGCAAATATAAAGCCAACGCAAACTATACTATCTCTCTCTCTCTCTCTTATACTATAGCCGCCACCACGAGGATTTTGTTTTAGCGCCACACTTGCGCGCGCGCGAGCGCTCCTTTTCTCCCTGTCCACGATGGTCTAAATGATCGAGACCGTCCTAACCGACCGAGCTCAAAATCAGCGTGAATCGAGAGGAGACGGAATTTGTATTACGATGCAAGGCGCGAGAGAATGCACCATCTCCTCCCGACGCTAATAAACAAGCTGCCTCATAATTCAGAACGTTGTAATATTGAGACGTAGGTGTTTTCAGTTTCTTTCTTTCTCCTTCTTCTACTTATCATCCATTATTAAGTATCGACGATACACGCTTATACTCTTATTTCTTTAGCATTTGACCTCTTAAGTTTGCTGCGTCGAAGCTAATACAAGCTTCGGCACGTCGTCGTCGTCGTCGTCGTCGTCGACAATATAGAGATGAAAGAGAAAATGTATTAGAAGAAAATATTCTACCGAGACCCCAACCCAGACGAAGATAGAGAAAGCCGAGATGGAGGAAGGCGAGAGATGCAGAAAGTGAGTGAGTAGGAGATAGAGAGAGAGAGAGAGAGAGAGAGAGAGAGAGAGAGAGAGATGGATCAATACCGTGCGATACACGCCAAAGTAATTTCATTGTCCACTGTTAGCGGAGGTTCACGTGTCGCGTGGCACGGCATGGCGTGGCGTGCGCTCCTCTCCCTTCTCCCACCCCCTCTTCCCTACTCCTCAACACCCTTGTTTCTCCATATCTTTCTTTCTCTCTCTCTCTCTCTCTCTCTCTTTGTTTCTGCGCCTCCACAAGGGAAAATAGAACCCTTATGGCACGAGTGATAGCCGTACCTCTCTACTCGGGGTATTGATCACCCTCTGCAATCAATGTTAACACTAGTGTTTGCAGATGGTGAAATCGATTATCTAGATAACGTTCAGATAACTGCGAGTCTTGGCTAAACCCATGTATCTCGACTACGTTGCGTCGTTGCTAAACCTTGGCGTCGTTGATGGAACACCGTGGGTGATTGAAATACCGGAAGTTATTACATTAGAATGTACAGTCGACTGCGATACCGCCTTTCCTTAAACTTTCATCCTAAGTATAGAGAGACAATGCGTCATAGTGAAAGGATAAAGAACGCTTCGATTCGGAGACGCCTGACAAGTGGATCCACGCGGGTAGTCAGCCGCGAAATACGAACTCCCACTTTGTTTCCTTGAGAACGTTTAGCTCGGTTAGGTTCTCTCGTAGATAAGGAGAGCTCCAACTCTCACGGACGGATCTTTCACTCTCCTTGGACATCTGGAGCGTTGACTTTCTCTCCTATCGCAACCGTCTTTTTATTATTTCCTCTATCTCGATTCGTAATTACATTTAACTAGTTTCTAACTATTTAATAGTTACATGGATTATGAAATTATTCTATTTCGATTGATTCATTTCGCTTGATTAGACGGATAAAAAGGATTCCGTGTTTTTTAGGATTATTTACAAATGCGAATGCATTCGAGCCGAGATAAGTTGAAAACACTTTGACAACATTTTCTCTTTCTTACGTCCTCTTTCCTTTCGAGGACCAAAGCATGTTCGTTGCGTATCGCGAAGCTCCGATGACCACCAGCGACGCGATGGTAGCCGTGGCGAGGCTACAAACCAAGAAAAGGCAACAGAACACAATACAACACAACGGAACGGAACGGAACGGAACAAACAAGAAGACAGGAAGATCGCGGCGTTCTCACGTCCATGCAACCAAGCAATATATATATGCATTTATGTATGCATGTATATGCGAATGCACGTATACACGCATCCATGTATTTACGCGGGTAACACTTGTGCGATCGCTAATGCGCCCGTCTGCCTACAAATCGTGCGTTTCTGCATCACACACTGATTTCTAAGCGGCTTCTACGATGAGACCTACCCCCGCCGTTCGAGGCCTCCAAGACGACGACGACGACGACGAGTCATGGAAAAAGAATCCTTACGGATTGCCTTAGACGTACATCACCGTTGTCTGCCTGACTCACGAGTATGTCGACGCCACTGTCGTCATTGTCGGCGCTGTTGCTGCAGATGAGCTTCCAGCAGAAACATAATAATACTCATTATCTATGCTTCTAGATATGCATGTAAAATCATAATACGCAAATAGCATCGCCTGTAAGATCATTCTTATTGCGTTATGAGTTTTACCTATCAAGTTTATCGATAGCAAAATCTTTCAAGGATTTCAACGTTATCGTCAAAATACTCCTGAAACAAGAACGAGCCAGTTATTTCCATAAGCCAGAGAAGTGTCCTTTCTTCGTTGGATTCTCTCCGATCGTTTTATCTCTCACTTTCTTTCGTTTCCCCTTGGCACCAGCAGAGAAGGAGCGAGGAGGGAGCGAGGAAGGAGCGAGGAGGGAGCGAGGAGGGCACACAGTGGAATTCGAGTCCGCGGATCTCAAAGATGCTTTCTTCTTCTCCTCCATCGACTGGCACGCTCCCCACTTCGGCTATGCGCTGTAGGATACTCACGGAGGCGCCCAGATAGAAATAATACATTATTTAAATACTGTGGCGACTACGTTGCGTGACCTTCTCATCGACGTCGCGCCTGATCCCCTCTCCTTTAACCTCTTCCTTCCCCTCTTGCCGGATTCCCTTTTCTCTCCCCACCGTTGCCACCTCCGCGATTCACCCCTACGCAAGCCTTCCCTTGCGCGCGCGCGCGCGCACACACTCCTGTACCCTTCCATTTCTCTCCTCTCTCTCTCTTTCTCTATCCCTCTCTCTCTCTCACACACACACACACACTCGTTCCACGTCTACCTAGCCGCCTCCTTAGGAACCTAGCATAGTTTGATCGTGCACAATGCACACAGGGTGGCTCGCAAGGACGAGAAATTAAAGAAGCTTCCTTAAAGCCGTTACCTGTGTTCCTACCTAAGCGTTCGATTGCGCACTTCTGCCTTAGGAAACGAGGGCCAAACTTTTACTGGGTTTTCTCACACACGCATACAAATTGTATACGCACAAAATCGCTCTGTGAGAATACTGGGTCTTCGGGGAGAGGGGGGGGGTGAAAGAAAGGATGCTTGGGATTTCCTTTGTCCAAGAAACCGTTTTTCTCGATCGAAAGGACAGCCGTGATCGCCCTACCGGCCCCAGCTCCTTGTAACCTCCGAGTAAAAAGCTTTTACACGGAACGCAAGACACGAGGCGTCCTCAGGATCCCTCGAGGTTTCTTCTTCTTCTTCTTCTTCTTCTTCTCTTTTAACGATTCGACGAGTTCGTTCGCGCTTGAGCACGTACTCTTGACCTCATCGAAAGGTGATTGAGGGGGATGCCCGTGTAATGCGTAAATGGATATGTAATTAAATAAATAAGATAAGATATTCCCTTATACATGCAAGGGATTTCTTTTCGAAAGGAAGAAAACAGTGAGAGTGTACGGAACGAAAGATCCGATTTATTCCGGTGTATGATCATGATCATTTTTTCAAAAATGTCCGCGCTTATTCGCGAAGTATATAGATTGAGTCCGGTAATAATCTTGTGCTTGACAGGAGCGCTCGGATGTTATTAACCAATTACTTTTTTAGCATCTTGCAAGGTAGACCATTGCAAACAGTGAACGTCTTAACGACCACTTTTTGTACGATTTAAGCGCAAAGATTATAACAGGGCAACGCGTTCTCTTTTCTTCTTCCGGTATTTCAAGTGGCATTTTCCCGCCACGGAAAATAAGCGTATCGTAACGCTTTCTGCATCTCTCGCTAGGTAGCAGCACCTCCAACGCAGAAATTTTCAAACTCTCCAGATATAACATGGTTTTTTTTGGTAATCTTTTCTTTTCTTTTTCAAAAGCAATGCAATTATCCTTTCCGGTCGAAGGACAACTTCTTTCAATAACCATTTTGTCCCGAGTATCGGTATGCATTTAAAATTATTTGCAAATTTATGTACGCAAACTAATAAGATCGTTAAGATACAATAAGCGCGTCGTCGATAGCTTTTAAGGTAACGACGAGTTAACATAGAAGCTGGCATATCTTGGAGAATGATCTCCGAGGTGAAGAAAAGGACCACCCGGTAGGCGGAACGGCGTCGATCAATCCGGGACACCCGCTAGAGAGATCATAAGTATACGAGTCGAGCTGCTCGTAGTACTCTCTCAGTACTCGTGTTGCTGCGCCTCTCCTCATGCCCCTTCGATCAGTAAGTCTCGCTCTTTCTCGCTCTTGCTTTTTCTCTTTCTCTCTTACTTGCTTGGCTCGGGAATCCTTGCTCCTACCTTCTTCCTACTCTTCCTCCCTACACGAAAGAGCTAGTGTACAACAGACAGAGACGGAAAGAACGAAAAAGAGAACGAAAGAGACGACTATATGGAGGCGCTGCCGTTGCAGCTTCCTTCTTCCCCCTTCGCATGAAGCGCCACCATGATCAAGGCCCGAACTGGCTTCGTCCCCGCGCGTCAGCGACGTTGCCAAGTGTCCTCGACCATCTGTAACGCTTCTTCTCCTCTTCCTTCTCTGTCAGTACTTCCACCACCACCACCACCACCGCCACCTCCACCACCACCACCACCACCACCACCAACACCATCAACACCACCACCATTTCTTATTCTTCTTCTTCTTAACCGCCCTTTATTGCTTTAATATTCGATACCGTCCTGTGATCGCAATGTATTACCTCGCGTAGGTGTAAGCTCGCCTTCTTCGCGCCTTCGTTCAATTTTTCTTCCTCTCTTTTTTTTTAACACTGTTATGCTGATTCTTTAATTCACATTTTGTTTCAATGTAAAAATTTTAAACGCACGCCATTTCGAGATCCGACCAATGAGTTGCGCGCTTTTCGCGGGCCTGAATTCTTTTCAACTTTTTGGCGCGCTTTGCTGCTTTCCCCCCCACTTCCTGTTTTGTCTTGATGGTTTGTGCGTGTCAAATTAAACGCAATACTACTTCTTTAGAAATTTCCTCCCGAATAGTTTTAGAAAAAGTTTAGAATGACGAAGATAAATATATATATTTTTCTTCTTTCAGTTTCTTTTTGTTGTTCTTTCATTGTTGTTGAAGATAATCTGGCAGAGCTAATGTAGACAGATAAATATATTCTGTGATGCATACATGTTGTATACATATATTTATATATATATATATGGGATAGGTGCACAGTCATGGGTTAACTATGTATAGCCGAGTAATAGAGTTTGCCGAGTAGACATGCGCCCTTCTTGGACCAAGGTGCCGGCCTTGCCCCATATTTCTTCGAAATGGCCGCGCAGAGAGTGGAGTGACGTTCGATATCTTGAACGTAGACCGACGACGTCGGTGTCGAAGAAGCCTCGACGACGACAGGGCCGACGACGCCGATGACACTACGCTCCTCTCTCTTTCTGTTCTTTCGAGGGAGGTGAAGAGAAGTGCATCGAGACGCACTGGTCTATACAAAGACACGGAGTTGATTACGAGATTATAATAACGAGATCGTAATAACTCTTCTTGCGGATGGATTCCACAGATTTTGACATTACACCTATCTAATAATAAAAAGATACTATCGTAACATAATTAATTATGTCCATGTCGCATAAAACTTCTTACGAGATAATAAATCGGACTAACGACCGTTGTCATCTCTGGTATACGTAATGTATTTATAATATTATTTATCAGGATCACCAAATTCATGATAAATAATGATCGTTTCGGTATGGCGTAACTGTAGCATTGATTTGTGTATTATTTCAGAGAGCGATGATGCTCGGTGCGTGAAGTACTATTGATTCGCCCTGCAGACAGAATAGGCAGGCATCCATATTCGATTTTCAAGCGTGCCCAACTACATTGTCATTTAGTGACGTATACGAATAAACCTTGAGTTTGAGATACTGCATCGTATGTTCGCATTACGTTCCAAACCATGAAATATATTCTGCGTAGAAAAATAAGAGTCAACAAATTAAAGAAATAATTAATTTTCTTTTTTACATAAACAAATGATGGCGAAGAAAAGAAGAGAAATGAATCGTCATCGAAAGTGGTTCATAGCCATTGCTAGAAGGGTGGATCACTCGGTAGGTAGTAGTAGCGAGTAGTGACTGTGGGTGACTACGAATAGCCGAGGCGAGAGCGTTGACCAGATGTGCGGATAGTCCGGAGAGCGTGCCACGAACGAACGGATAAAGTGGTAGAGTACAGTCGGATAGTATTCGGTCGTCCGTCCATTATGCCCTGCTATAAGCTTCCCAAGCGTCCTTCTTCTTCTTCTTCTTCTTCTTCTTCTTCATTGTTTGGCGCGTAGAGGAAGGCACGCGTGCGCGCCTCTCCTTGCCTTCCTTTACCAAGCCTTGTCGGTAAAGCATACAGCTGTCGACGTCACAAGAAGCCAACAGCAGACAGAGATAAGACAAGGAACATATACAACAAAAATGATTTTACCCTAACGAATATACTCCTTCTCGCAAACATGTTATATTAATAATTTATTAGAGAAGAGAGGATTCTTACATATTTTATAGATTTATGATTAACAGAGAAAATGATAAATAAAGATTTGCTCTCTTCGAATAAACGCACTTTCTTTGCATTTCAGCAATGTGTCTCGAATTGACAAAACAACAATTGCGATTCCATTATCGTACGCACATCAATAAAGTAGTTATTTTTGCAATTTGCAATAATAATATAATCACTTAATTTCTATCGTTTGCATCGATACACCGTTTATATGTAGGCATTAGAGTAGCCTAAAACTTTCGGAAGAAAGGGAAAATTTGGTTTTCCAATATGGTTTAGGAAGGTCTAAACGCGTCTATCAACGACGTTGGTGCAACTGAAAAGGTCACTTTGTCAGAACTGCAGAACTAACGTCAATAATTATTGTCGTCAACATTACGTCGTGTCATCAACAAACGTTAAGATTATAATCTTATTGCTTGTTATTTAGTTATACGAACGCAGGTAGAAAATAGTTGAAATGCCGTCAAGAAATGGATCTTTTCTTCTTCTTCTTCTTTTTTTCCCGTTCTTTCTCGTTTTCCCGCTTCGTGTAAAGAGGCTCTGCTAATTTAGGAATCCGAGAGTTAAGGCCCGATAATTTAGGGTACCCTTCGAACAGTTAAGATACAAGACGTTTCTGAAAATACTCTACACCCACTGTTGGAAATGTCTTCCTATTTAAGGGCTCCTGTGGTGAAAACAGGGATACATTTTCAAGCAACAAGAATGAACCTTGTCGAGAGAGACGCTTCTTCTTCTCCCTTTCTTCTCCCTTTCTTTTCCCTTTCTTCTCCCCTTCTTCCTAGCGGTCATGCTATTTAAGGGATTTTTCAAAGAGAGCGTAAAGATGACTGAACGATGCCTTCCGAGAGAAGCTGAGAGTGGAAAAGCTCCTTTATAAATTACAAACTTTTCCTAGCATTCTCAAAAATATAATTGTCAATTATGTTCTTCGTTATTTCCGATACCGAAGTCGGTATGATTAAACAGTCAAATTTTCTTGTCTTGTCTTTTTTAAAAGTGTTAAATGGAGGAGAAAGAATATTTTTGGTCTCGACGAATAAATTCTATAATGTACACAGCACACACATACAGAAAAGTACGGTAAAAGCGTCGGTAGCTGCGCGCTGTTCAAGGAAAAAGAAAAAAGCAATTCCGGCCGTCACCTTCCGTTAAGACATTCTCGTCCCAGAATAACAGAAGGCTTGGTATAAACACCGTAAAACTTGAGGAAAAAAGCTTCGGCACGCTCGACTACCCGAAAGGAGAGCGTGCCTTCGAAAAAAGAAAGAAAGATGCTTGGATCGAGAGACGACGATGACGACGATGACGACGATGACGATGATTCGCGAATCTCTGCAAGCTGCAGGTTTACCTGCATGCATAGTTACACGCGATGTGTACTTAGGCGAGTAAGGAAGAAAAATAAAAGAAATAAGATAAGAGACGGATAGAGACGATTCCTCGTCATGGGTATATCATAGCATAGTCATTGCCGCAACAAGTAGGAAATATACTTTCAGTCCTAACGGGATAATGTCGCCGTAGTGACCTGGCCAGTATATTATTTTTCTTGCCGTAGGACTATAATATATCTCAGCTACTCGACTCAATTCAACTTGCTTCGCTTTTTCTCTGTGTAATATTATTCTATGGATGATCTTTTCGATGGCATTCAAATTTAACAGTTCTTCATCCCGGTTCATACAAATATTGGATTCCAATATACGAGATATAAAACAAAGATTGTAATACAAAAATTATAAAATCTTCTATAGAAGAGGCTCGAAAGTCCAATTGCCAATTGGAATCCATTCTGCCAATCCCAACCCGGCAGGTCGAGGTATAAGAAACGCACCTGTATTTACGGCCATCCTGAAATGGAGCCTCGCGACATGGATTAATAGGCAGAAAGAGTAATCGGCTCAATGGCCACGCTGGAAGCATGATCGTATTTGCGTTATTATTAGATATACGCCATGAGACTTTACCCTCTCCTTCACCTACTCCACCTCTTGCTTCTTCTCCTTCTTCTTCTTCTCGTCATCATCATCATCATCATCATCATCGGCTCTCCATTGCTCTCTTTTTCTCTTTTCCTTTTCTTTTCAATCCCGAGACTCGTTTATAGCGCAAGGCCACGCGTTCACGTTGCTCGTGAACGAACCCTTACTTCTCCTTATGCGTTTGAGGCTTTCAACGCACCACTTCCTCTTCTCTCTGTCTTCTCTACGCGTTGAACCATCTTAAATAGCATTCCTGATTCGTGACGTGAACCTTCCAAGAACTACCACATCCAAAGTAAAGATTTTTGTTGTACCTTTGACAGCTCCAAAGCAGCATCATCTTCCACCCATCGCCTCCTCCTCCTCCTCCTCCTCCTCCTCTTCCTCTCTCGCATTTATCTCGTTAGTTCCTTTTTCGACACCCTAGGCGCCACAGTGTTATTACTAATTTTAGCAATAAGCACGTGTTCCTCGTTACCAGCAAATACAATCGGTATGGACGACTCCTTCACGAATTCTCCGAAAGAACATATAATAATAACGATCCTACAAATTTTCGTATCAATCTTTTGCTCCAAAAATCGAACAATTTTTTATCGAATTGTTGCGCGAGCGTCCTGCAAAAGTCTGTCAACGGACTCTTTTCCGAACAAATAAATAAAAGCATGCAAGTGAGAGAGATAGAGAGAGAGAGAGAGAGAGAGAAAAGGGAAGAAGAAAAAGGGGCAAATAAAAAAAGCGGGTGCCCGATGGAAAATAAATTTCGCTATCGGTCTTTCGAAAAAAAAGAAAAAAAAGAAAAAAAAGAAAAAAAAAAGATGAAACGAAAAAGATAGAAAAAAAAAAAAGATAATACGTCGCCGGCAGCTAGTTCGCGTCCCCGGTTTTCCGATTTATCGATCGTAATTGTTTCACGTGCAGGTCCGATGGACAGCCGAAAATAATATTGACCCTTCTACGCAGGCGCCTATATGACACACTGCATGGACAATGCACGCGCTATGAGGTAGACGAAAAAATGTGTCTATGCATGTGTATGCGTCCTTCCTTCCATATATATCTATGCCGTGTACAGAGTGGTGAATTGCATTATTTGTTTGGTATTACTTATTTCGAAAATTTTCATAGTCCAATGTTAAAGAAAATAAAATTTTGTCATAGTCTATTTTACATTGTTCGTACTATTGCATTAATTTATTAATTAACTTTCTTTCTCATCTTTTATTTTGATGCTGTTGCAGGTTATCCAGGAGATGCTAACTAATTATACGAAGGACATGTGTTTTCCGAGTGGCCGATGAAAACACACAGACAGACACGTACATGCATAAACACTTAACGCCTCTCGTCGTCGTTAAAATCGCTCGAACGAGGAGCGATCGTTAAATTCACACATCGCTTCTTATTCGACAACTTCGTTAATGAGCATTCTTTTAGGTTGACGATGAAAAGTCTAGCCGATTGTATCGTTAGACCAACGAATCCCATCCAAGTAAAATCAATCCGCTAAAATGCGATGGATGGCGGATGAAAATATTGAGATGAAAGATGAGTTACTAAAATTGAATGCGACGTAAAAATTAGGGGATATAAAAGTAAAGAAGATATACGGACATGTGGATGGTGGTGGTGATCGTGTGCGCTCGCGCATTTCAACGCTAATAGAGAAGAAGCATTTTATCGACTGAGTTCGTTTGTTCGTTTGTTCGTTCGTTGATCGTTGACAGTGTCATGACATTAATCTAATCGGATTTAATCTAAAGGGCCCTAACAGCGGACTGGGTGTGCGTACACGAGATGAGACGCGGAAGGAAGTTTGTATACATAGTTTATCGAGGATCGACTTCTTCTTTTTCTTCTTCCTCCTCCTACTTGAGTCGGGCCGGCGATCTGTGTGCACTGGCAAGTTAATTCGACGATGAACACCTTCGTCGATGACCGTGACGCGTTCAAATTAATACGGTCCGATGAATAATTCATCGCGATCTCCGTCTCTTATCGATCGGCGATAATGAAAAACACGGTGCCGCTCCGGTCCGGTGGGGCAGTAGCCCCACGTTTCGAACGGCTCGCGCCAATCATGATTCGCAGTGCTGTAAAAACTGACGATGATGCCACGGGTCAGGCAACCGGGCCAATAATACCAATAATGATCGCATGGATTGATTCAAAGTAGGACGTTCTCCTATAACCATTCTCTACCTATTACTACCTACTGTTTCTAAATAATCTATGGTTATACAATATATGTATTGCATTATATGCAATAAATAATCTAAACAAGCGCAACGCCTACGATGCGATCGATGGGATCGACATTTTTAATGAGCGACATTGTTACTGCTTCTCCCACCGGCGATAAATGAAGAATCATCGAGCGGCGCGCAATGTTTTAACATATATAACAATCCATCCATTTATATTTATATCGGGACATCCTAGGAACTTATGAAAAGGACGACGAATATTCGACATTTGTAACAAGTTTGCATCGAAAGCGTTAGTTTAAAGTGTCAATATTCAAATCCAACATTAATGTGCGCTATTATTCATTGGATTATTTGAATGTTAATTATATCCGACAAAGAAAAACAACCATTCCAAGATGAAGGGATACATATTATATATTTTATTTCGATGGCTTGGTTCTTAGACTTACGATATCACGAAATTCATCAACTATGATGTACCAGAGTCAGTTTCTCTTTTCCCGATCAGAAGCTAACGTTCATCTCATTAACGACCTTCGGTAAACCGGATCCCTGGTTTACCGGCTATAAAAAATATAGACGTAAAGTCGTCGAGGGCGACCGGTGATACGATGGAAGGCGATTGAGTGGAAGAAAAAGGTGAAAAGAAAGAAGGAACGAAAGAAAGACAAAAAGGACTAAAGCGTGGAATAGCCTGAAGAAAATAAAAAGACAGGTAGGCGAAGAAGACGAAGAAGAAGACGAAGAAGAAGACGAAGAAGAAGAAAAGAAAGAAGATTGGAAATCCTCCAGTCACGTACGAACGGATTTCTCCGATGCACCGACTCTCCGAGTCTGCCACACTGATTGCCACTGCTATGCGACGGAGAATGGCGATGGATGTGTGCGAGCGAGCGAGCGTTTACTTACGTTCCATCCGACCTGACTATTCTTTTTTTATGTCTTTCTCTCTCTCTCTTCCATTTATTTTACACAAAATGACTGGCTACGCGCGTATACGTATATGTGTACGCGAAAAAACAGTAGAGTATGGGAATATACATGCATAAGCGGTTTGGTAACACGGTTGGTGCAAAGCCCGGAACAGCCTGTTGGCCAACAACGGCTGTAAGCGGTCGGGTGCGCTTGCGCCTTACAATCCGTGACACTTAAAATATATATGTACACCTATACATATGTATGAATGTATATAATCATGCTAAGAGAAAGAGAGAAAGGGTGAGATGTTTAAGTGAAAAGGGTAAAAGGATTGGAAATAATGAACCATTTGCAAACATCCCAATCGGAATTGGGTATCATTGAGACAATTAATGGGATCGAAAAATCAAAGAAATCATCATTCCCTATTAGGATCTAACAATAAGGTGGTTATTTCGAAGTAAAACGAGAGTTTGATGGTGAAAAGTGTACTCGTAAGTTGAGTCGAAGTGTGAAAGGGGTCGCTAATAGACACGTATAGCCTGTCCATGTTGAGAACACGTTCACACGAGTATTTCACGTACGATTATCCTTGTATGCGGGTCCTGATCGAGGACACGCGCGACCTCTCGTTGCCGATCAACCTCTATTATGGCGGTATACATAGCTCTTATCACAGAGTTAGTATTTGTTTGCTAGATCAATAATGGGTATTAATATAATAATTCTTTGAAAAGAACTCAAATTATCCTAT
This sequence comes from Polistes fuscatus, assembly GCF_010416935.1. Taxonomy (NCBI): domain Eukaryota; kingdom Metazoa; phylum Arthropoda; class Insecta; order Hymenoptera; family Vespidae; genus Polistes; species Polistes fuscatus. The sequence continues at coordinate 2,264,131 of NW_025113104.1, forward strand.
TGTTATAATAATTTTGAGTTTTATCGATCGTTGATTATATTTCGGGAGCAGAATTTTGAGTACAACCGATACACATTATACGATGTTATATTGCAAGCGATCAAAGGTGGAATATATACCAGGGATCTCTACATATTGGTATTTGATTAGTGAATACGCGGAGATAAATGTTAAAGATCGAGGATAATCGTTCTTCTTAGGAAAATAAGTTTAAAGGATGAAAGATCCATCGAGAAACATTTCTTACTTTCTTATTGCATGGAAAAGCAAGCAGGCAAGCAGCGAGTAAGCAAGCGAGTAAGTAAGCGAGGGTTTAACATTCGCGAAAGATCATATGCAAAATTAGCGCGAGTAAAGAGCCGTGCCGAGGAGCCGTCAACGGACGAAATGATGGATCGTCTCTAGAAAGTAAGCAGCACGTGCGTATCACGCAATCGTATCGAGTCTACGAAAGTCCGACTCTACATACATCTGTAGGTTGTTAGTCCTCTATGTGTACACATAGAATGTACAGTAAAGACATGGTGCACCGAACATTTGCCGTTTCACTTTAAGAAACGAAACGCGGGAGTTTTATCGGAGAGTTGTACTTATGCAGTAGAAAGGAAAAAGTATATGCAACATACGCAAATCTATGGAGGCCATTTAAATGACATAGATTTCGTTTGATGCAGCTTGTAACATTAATAGTACCGATTATACTTCTCCAGTCCCAAATCTTCTTCTCGACGATACATCACAAGGCTATCGTTCCTTTGAGAGAGTTCCATCAAGATAGATGTACATATTGCATAGATATTACATAATATCTACCTACTGATCATGAACATCTATAATATGCATTAAAACACATACACATCATCATCTTACATATGAACTCGCTCTTGCATGCTCATACATGTATTATATGTATATATATATATATATATGTATATATACTATAGATGATATGTACATAGAAAACAGAGACAGGAACGCGAGTGGAACATCAGGGTGAGTACCTTTGTCCTCCTCTAGCGTGTCGGTGGAGGAACGGGGTGTAGGAACCCTATTGATCTCCTCACAGAGGCTCGAGCCAGTAGCAGAGAGTTCGAAGAGAGAGAGAGAGAGAGAGAGAGATAGAATGAGTGGGCGAGGGTGAGTGGGAGGCAAGCATAGGATGGAGCAAGCGCGTAAGAGAGAGAGAAATATATCGACGCAAGTGAGAGAAGCAAAAGCATCGACGGAGCTCAGCTGCGCTGCGCCACGAGAGGGTGGTCGCGTTGTCATGCGCTGACTTGACACGTCATTAATGTATTACAGGATAATGCCAACAAACCGATATCCACCCGCTAATACGACCACCTCCAGCTCTTCTTCATCCTACTCCACTACCACCTCCAGCTCCTCCTCATTCTCATCCTCCATATCTGTGTACATATATGTACGCAGCTGTTATTCGAATTCCACTGGTCATTGAACGTTCTAAATCATTCGGCTTTGCATTCACCGTGTCCGATTTGAATCATTGCGAAAAGATCGAAACGTAAATTGGTATGTATATATGTCTCTTTGTAATATATAGTGCATTCTTCATGTGTCAGAAACATGTATAGCTACATCATGATACATAGTATACTTTACATTACGATATGATCAAACGATTCATTGGCCATGCGAGCCGAATGTGCTATAAAACGCTCCTCCGAGCGTTTTCCTCTTTCGAGGGAATCAGCCTAAAGCTTATTCGCGTCAATCAAGTAACGCATTTAAACTTTACGAAGACGGTTTGTTACGCGCGTGTTGACCCCTTATGTATTTATATCTGATTTCGTTGAGGTAAGATCATTAAAATCTTCGCGGAGATTGTTCAGCCTATCGATAAAAGATCGGATGATTAATCTTTGAGAGAAGGTGACCGGTGTCGGCAAGAGAAAATAGGAGAAAAGAAGAGAAAAGAAGAGAAAAGAAGAGAAAAGAAGAGAAAAGAAGAGAACGAACGAGTCGGCGATTCGACTTTCGATCAAGCGGAGGCTGCGGTGGGGCCCGTGGTTTTGTGGAACAGTCTGTGCAACAACCGGTGCAACCGCGAGCACACTTTCTTCTTGCTCCCGTACGCGGGAGCCGCACGTGTGTACACGTGGGTTTGGCGGTTTTAACAGCCGCACGCGCGGCTCTCACAAAATTTCACCGGATCTCTCTCTCTCTCTCTCTCTCTCTCTCTCGACATTATTCTCTCTGCTTATCTACATTGCATTTGTCTATAGATAAGACCATTACGAATAATTCATATGACCTGACACTCTTTATTCACCCAGATATTCAAATATTTCTTCCCATAAATATACCTATATTATATCTTTATAAAAAATGAAGCATATATGCGAGGTTCGCGGTTATTACAACAGTGTTACGATGCGGGTGCAAGCGGAGAGGGTCTCGACGGAGTAGCCACCTGTTCTTGGTGTGCGCGCGGCAAGCAAAAATAAAGTGAAAGAAGCGCGAAAATGTGACGCGTGTGTCTGCCGTCTTTCATCTCTCTTCTTCTCTTTACGCGCGTCTGCTGCTTGGTTGCTTGCTTTCGGTCGTGGAGAACGAGTAAGGTGGTCATAATAGTTGCCGGCACCTGTCTCTCGGGGTTCGGCCATCTGAGATCGAGAACTGACGCAGCCGCCGAAAGGAGAAAGAAGAGGAAACAAAAAAGACAAAAAGAACGAGGAATGATAAGAAAGAGGAAAAGAGAGAAGAAGATCGAAGTTGGGAACTGCCGACAGACAAGGACGAGTATAAGGTGAGGCCAGTGCGTTGAGAAGAGAGTCCGTGAACATAGGAACCCTGGTGGGGATAGTAAAAAGAGAAAGAGCGCGAAAGGGTGAGGTGGGGATGAGCTTTGTAGAGTAGTCGCGTTGGTGCGAAAGAGCCTGCGCGTGCCACCGTTACGCTGGCACCTGCCACAAAACTTGGCTCTACCTTTTGGTGCACACACAGCGAGAGAGAGAAAGGAAAACGGACACTCGCACATTCTCATCCTCCCACTACTCCTTCCTACTCCTTCCAACCCCACCAACGTCAACCCGACGGCGAACATCTTGCCTTAAATCGTCCAAGGAACGCTACCACGTTTTCGGGCTTCTCCTTGATAATTCAAAGATTAACATCTTATATATATCTGACATAATAAAGTATCGATCTATGATTATTATCTTTGGATCGATAATAAATCTAAATGATTTTATAGTTATGTTATTAAAAAATGTAACAAATAATATTTATATCGGCAACGATAAACATACAAACTTTGTAGTTTACTCTTTTGAGTAAAAAAGAAATCAGTAGGGGCAAACTGAAGGATTAAAGTCGTTAAACGGAGAGACGAGCCGATGATACCGAACGTAATCTAAAATTTGGCGACGATCGTAGGGAAAGGTAACCAACGATATATAGATTCCGTAGATAGACAAAAAGGGAAAAAAAACAAACGATATAAAGTTAGACTCTGTCGTGTCGAGGTGGAGAAGTAACACAGTAGTAGCTAGCGGAAATTTCAATTAACTTTATGAAGGCCGCGATGTAAATTGCGTAGGGGTCAACGGCGTGTCGGCAGGGAGCAGAGTAGGATAGCAAGGGTGTCACCGCTAGCGCCGTTACTACGTTGGGCTTTGACGGAATAGTGTGGTGGTGTGGTGGCGCGGTGGCGCGGTGGTGTGGCGTAGAGGGATCTTGCTGGTGGAATAGGTGGTGGAATAGGTGGTGGAATAGGTGGTGGCGAGTCAGGGGGTTGCTCGGAGGTGTAGGCACGGTCCACGGCCCCGGTGGGCATAGGGCGCGGGGGGCAGAGGGTCGTCGGTCGGATGGGTATTGATCAGCCAGGCGGCCAACAAGACGCCTTTGCAGGATACCTACTATACCCACTGCCACCCTACATAAACTACTACCACCCCCCCATCCTCCCTTATTTTGCCGCTCGCCATCTCCTTTTCTCCCTGCGAAGATCGAGAGGGGTTGAAGTGGAGAGAATCAGGGGGAAAGATGAGAGAAAGAGAAGGAGAGCGAGACAGGAATTGGATTGAGAGGATCGCCGAAGAACGAGCGAGAAGGAGAAAGAGGGGGTGAGAGAGAGAGAGAGAGAGAGAGAAAAGAGACCGAGTTGACGCTAACGGAGAGACGGCCAACAAGACGCCTTTGTAGAATACCCAACAACCATACGCACTACTACCACCTACTACTAAGGTACCGCGTCTTTTCGCTTCCAGTGCGAAGATGGGGGAAGGTAAAGTAGAGGGAGAGAGAGAGAGTAAGGATATAACAAGGAAAGAAACTATTTGAAGGAAAAGGTAGTAGTAGGAACAACCACCACCATCACAGCTACACCCCCCCCCTCCCCAACACTTGGAAGACTCGGAAAGACTCGTGCTGGCGACCGACAACCAGACGCCCTCGTAAGATATCTACTATACCAACCACCAACCACGACCCACCACTACCATCTCAACTACTCTTACCCTTTTCCTCGCATGGAATGGAAGAAGGAGCGACGAAAACGAACGAATATATCGGACGAAAAGATACAGATGGAAGAAGAGGTTGGATAAGAGGTGTAGGTAGGCATCACGTATATAGACATCTGAATAGACAGAGAGGGTGAACTCGTTGGCGAAAAGGAGATGAACATATACATAGAATAGGGAGAGAGAGAGAGAGAGTGTGCGCGTGTGTGCTGTGTGCGTGTGTGTCTGTGCGCGCTTGTGTAGGCGAAAGAAAGAGAGACAGTTCACGTCGACGCCACTGCTGCGACATAGTGCCCCCAATAGCGATATATATCCACCCGTTCTAACCAACCCTATGCTTCTGCCACCCACACGTTTCTATCCCTTAGCATTTCCAACCGTTCCTACTCTTCCTCTTTCTCTCTCTCTATCTTTCCGTTTGTCTATCTTTTTATCCATCTCTTTCTGCTTCCTTTCCATCGAATCCCTCTCCTGGCACCTTCATCGAGGGAATTTCTCCCTTCTAACCCCATCCCCTCATTCCGTTTCCCTTTCTCCTCTGTCTCTCATTTACCGATGGCATCGCAAATGCGCTTTTGCCTCCGCTGTTCCGCGATGCTCGGACCGTGGCTCGAATAAGAGAACGTTGTGCGAGGGACAGGGATGGATGCGTACTGAACGACTTTCGGTAGCACTTTGTCGAGCGAGTCTATATGAATACATATGTATGTGCATACGTTTCTATGTATATATAATACATATACATATGTATATATCTATGCATATCTATATAGCATCGTGAACTTCTCCGTAGATTCTCCGCGTAGATCGGCGCGATCGCGCATGCGTATAGAGATCTCGGATACTCGTCAGTTGTCCCCCCCTCATCGATTGGGCTCTCGATATCGGCCAGGATTATTGACGTTTAGATCGCACCTCAAACCTTTACCCGATACCGGAGGATATAGAATTCGCAAAATATATCTATTCGAGTATTCTTTGGAATCGACGTTAACGGGTTAATTAAATGGGATCTTTGATAAATCCTTGAAAAGATCCAAGCAAAACATTCATTTGTTCTGCTAGTAGTAAGAATAATTTGAAGGAATAATTTTGTTCCAAAAGAAGAAATTCGACTCTATTAAGAAAGAACGAGTTATCTTATCCTTTTTGTTTAAACGAGACACCTTCGACTTAAGCGAGTGCAATTGGTTGGTTTCGCGGTGTATCGCCAGCTGGCTTGACGCGTCGTCTCCTTTAGGCAACAACACCCTAGTAAGAATGAGAAAAAGAAAGAAATAAAAAAAGAGATGAAGGGGAGGGGCATGTTGTCCACGTGCCGTGGCCCTCCAACTTGAAAGTATGTGTAGATGTGTGTGTGTGTGTGTGTTTGTAAGTATGGTTTGGATCGAACAGGCCAACGAGACATAAGTCGAGCGAGGCACACCTTAGTCGTGTAAAAGCCGCCTGTTGCGAGCACCTGTACATATGTATGTATGTATGTATACATGTATGTATAATATGCATGTAGAAAGAACATTGGCAATCCTGTCGGCTTCTCAAGATGGTTCTTCTCTTCGTCTTAAAGGCGGCCGGTCGATCATCATCGTCATAAATATTTTGCCCGTTAAATGACTACCGAGAGATGTATCGTATACTCTTTCGTTCCTTCGTTCGTTCCTTCGTTCGTTCCTTCGTTCGTTCGTTCGTTCCTTCGTTCGTTCGTTCATTCATTGGCCCAATTCTGCGTAGCACAAAACGATGATACTAATTTCCTCGACATTCATTATGTCAGATTGACAGACACTTCTTTTTCCTTTTTGTCTTTTTTCTTTTCATTTTTATTTTTAATTTTATTTTTCCCTTGCAGCTGATCAGAGCGGATAAATTATTATCGGCACGAAATTGTCTCACGGTAATTTGCGCAATATCTATTTTTTTAATTTTCTTTCTGGTATATAAGAAAATTATTTTAATCAAATATTTCGACTATCATCTAATTTTATTATTTTGTCCGAAGCTAAAGCTAAAGATCGTAAAGGTAAACTTTGGAAATGGGACATGAATAATAGGTACATATGTATATGTGTGTATGTATAATATTATATAGCATGTGAGATCGATGATAAGGTGTTCAGCTTTTGCGAATATATAGATATATAATATATATGCACCTAACATATATAACGTTGTAACGATGTTCACATGAAGACACGAGTTAAACCCATTGGAAGGGGTTAATAGCGAGTAGTAGATATGTGTATAATACTTTGCTGCCAAGCCTCTCTCTCTTTCTCCCTCTCTCTCTCTCTCTCTCTCTTACATACACAAGAAAGCGAGAAGATGATAAATGGCTCATTCCCTTTATGCATCGGTCCACCTTGTTGTCGTCGTTTTCGTCATTGCTGCACCAATTAAAAATGTTTTATTGAAAAAGTTACGCCCAGTGAAATTCAGGAAAATTATTCTTTATTAGGCACTTCCGCCGATCGTTTCTTTGAATGAAAGCATTTTGCTCAACGTATCCTCAAATTTCATCGATTCGTTATAATTAAATTTCGGTATGTTTTCTTTTTTATCTTTTCATACAATGAAGCAAAATTGTCTGACGGACATCTGAATTATGAAGAAAATCGGGACGCGAAGAAACGTTAGGTAAGAAAGTTTCACCGGAGAAAAGATCACGAATTTCTATTATTTCATCTAATGAACGCGAATGAAAAATAAATCGACTGTGGTACTATGAGAAGGTGTCATCTTCGCCAGGTGAAAAGTACAATGCCTGCTCGAGTTTCATACGAATAGCGTGAAACATGGAATTTCCATTACGCGCATATGCACTAATATCACGTACCCACGCTTTTTCTTATCCTATCTTTTTTTCTTTATCTATTTATTTTTTTTTGAAATATCTAGTCTTTGCTTTCCTTTATTTGTTTTTTCATTAAAGATGTCACGCGGACATCTCGAACGAGTCGATGTTATATGTTGCATGGTATGGCGTTTAATGAGTCTCGCCTGACCTTGAAATCTACTTATCGAGAGAGAATATCGAGAACGCATCGGAAGTGGAGCCTCGAAATAAGAAAAAGAAAACGAGAAAGTATCTAACGATCGTTTAAATATGATTTTTAGGATCTTCATCTTGGATACGTCATACTTGAAATTGTAAAGATCCTCTCCGAGAACTTAACTAACTCTCTGTCAGTAATGAAACATCCTAAAGACTGCTTGCTATTCTCATGCCGCAAAAACCTTGTAATTCTTTTCTCGAACGTTCCACTTAATCTTTCATTCGCACTTTTTCTCTTCCTTTAGTAGAAGAAAAGAATAATAAGAATGAGAAGAATAAGAAAAAGGAGTTGAATCCTGCGGATAAGACATTTTCGATCTGGATTCGAATGTAACCGCGTCGATGCTCCTGTTACAAAGTAAAGACAAGTGCGTATCAATGACATATATCTTACTGGTATATAATATCTCGTATGCTTAACTCGAAGGGTAAGAATCTCAGCGTCTGTTATCGGAGTCTGTCTTTTCCTTTGCTCCTACTGGTTCTACCTAGTGAAACGAGAAGAAACGAAAGAGAGAAAGAAACGAAACTCGCAAAGTACGAGTCTGTGGAAGGAAGGGTGGAAATGGGATGGTGGAACTCACTATAGAAATAAAGAAGGAAAAAGAAAGAAAAAGAACGAAAGAGAAGAGAAGAGAAAAGAGAGAGAGAGAGAGAGAGAGAGAGAGAGAAAGCCAGAGATACGGAATCGAGTGAGTGACTGAGGGTTGAAGTGAGAGAGAGCGAGGGTAAAGATAGAAGAGGGTGGAACGAAGAGAGATATAGAAGAGGAGGGGCTCGAGAGGGCGACTCGGAGACTGTGTTTGTGTCTGCCTATGTCTATATGTGTATCTATGTGTTATAGAGAGTAAGAGAGAGAGAGAGAGAGAGAGAGAGTAAGTGAGAGAGAGAGTGAGAAGGGGGTGAGGTGAGGTCCGCCGCAAAATACAAGTTGGTAGGATATCGACCAGCCGGAAGTCTGAGTAGTTGTTGCCATGGAGACGCTCAAGTCAATTTGACCTGGGCCAACAGTCAGCGGCATACTGATGCACGATATGCCATCCCATTATTCATATGGTTTTTACACGGTGGATCATATTTTGCAGCGACCTCCCTTCGTGCCAGGCTGAGCTGAGAACTCAGCAGCACCAGCACAAGCAGCAGCAACTAGCAAGCCAACGAGCTAACCAGCCAACCAGCCAGCCAACCAGCCAGCCAACCAGCCAGCCAACCAGCCTGCCAACCAGTTAGACACTTTTGCTACACAGGAAATGAAAGATAAAGAAAGAAAGAAAGAAATGAGTCTATCTTTTCTATCCTTCAGGGTCCAGTATTCTATAAGACTCGAAGAACTTCTTTAGCCTCCTGATCCCACGTCTATTTGCGTGAAGGAAGAAGAAAAAAGTGTCGAGAGATGGGAGATGGGAGACGAGAGAAAGAGAGAGTGTGGATGGTTGTTGTTGGTAGTGATGGTGGTGGTGGTGGAGGTGGTGGTGTAGGTGGTGTGAGTTAGTAACTCAAGGGAGAAAGATTCCATGGAATGTTCAAAGTATTCGGACGTTTCCACGGCTTTAGGATAACTTTTCTACATGTGTCTTTTTACATATATAGAGTCCGTAGATTTATGTGTACCCGTCTGGGAGATGTGTGCATGTAAAGGGGGAATGTGTGTGTGTGTGTGCGTGTGTGTGTGTATATGTCGCTGAGTGAGTCAGAACGAAGCGAGGGAGGATGACCGATCGGTCAAACTCTCGAGATTGCTTCGTCCTCTCTGCTTCTTTCTCTTTTTCTTTCTCGAAATAGTCTTATAACGCGATGGTAACCATGCGTGCCGAAAATAGAAGCTTTTTCGGGTATCGTAAGGATACTTCGTTTTGGAACGTCTGTCTCGAAAATTGAGCCAAACTTGAAATAAGAACAAAATGTAGATATGCCCTTGCTGCTGCTGCTGATGCTGCCGCTGCTGCTGCTGCTGATGCTGATGCTGATACCGATGCTGTTGGGATTCGTGATTCTTTTTGTTTATTTGACAGATGTTTCGCCATTTTTCTTCGAACGATCAAGAAGAATAGAAAAAAAAGGGTAGATGGTAAAAAAGAAAGAAAGATTTAGAAGAATTCTTGAAAGATCGCACGCTCGATTGAAAATCCTTAGAGTTGGGCAAGTGTATATGAGAGAGGCTATGCATGTATGAACCGAAAAGTGGAGCAGGTCGGTCGAAATATCTTTTCCGAGAATTCTTCATATCTCCTGTCTCGTCGTTGTCGTCGTTGTCGTCGTTGTCGTCGTTGTCGTCATGTCGTCGCGTGTATGATTGTAAGTGCAACTCTTTCGCGCGCTTACTAAAAAGTCTCGGTGATTATTTCGCAGTACATTTTTATATTGATTTCTTTTGGGGGTAAAGAAAAAAAAAGAGAAAAAAAGAAAGGAGAAAAAAAAGTTCTTTACATATTTAAAATTCTACTAAATCGTATAGATACATATATATTCGCACATTTAAGTATATGTATTATATATATAATTTAACTAGAGAGAAAGCTTTCGAATCGGTCGCGGTTAGTTAGTTCGATGCTCTCACTCGGTTAAATTAACTCAGCGTTAATATTTGGCCCTCGTTCACCCTTCCTAAAACCTCTCCCACGCTCCCCCCCCGTCCCCCAGCCCTCATACGCGCCCTCCTCTTCTCGTACGAACTTCTGCCAGTAATGTGAGAGAGAGAGAGAGAGAGCGAACATCACCATTGGTACGTGAAGATTCTTACGAATGTGTGTATAATCTATCTACCAAGCAACCAATGTGCGCATGCCTTCATCTTTGCGTACCTAGTTTAATTGTCTAACACATTCGAGCGATGTAACTTCCTCTCTTTCCCTTTCTCTCGATTTATATACGCGTGCACTAAATTTGCGTATGTATGTATAGGTATAAATGCACGTGCGTACAGAGGAAAAAGGGATTATATTTATACGTAACTAGAATATATGACACACAAGTTGAAAATAAATCGTCGAGCTTTCCATTAAACCAAGAGACACGCGAACAAAGTGCTGTCAGATTTGAGTAGAATGAGTTCAAATTTATTGAACTCATTATAAGTAAATGAATAATTAACAATAAATGATTTGATTTTGTATACCATCGACTTAATAATCAATCCTTTATAAAATTGCGACACCGAACTTTCAAAAGGGAAATGAAAGATTTGAAGAACGCAAAAGGTTGTTCATTATGTAGTATCCTCCCTCTCTTTTTCCACTCTCGAACCCCACGATCTGCGGATTTATCTGCATTGAGTAGCGCGACAGAAGTTCGTAATACGGGTCTTTGAAATGGCACACTCGTACTCGCAAATGTTTGTCCACGTGATATTCATCGCGAGGAAATCGAGCCTTCATCCCTCGCCAACCACCACCACCACCACCACCACCACCACCACTACCACCCTAAACCACCTCAAACTCAGCCCACCCCAAGCTGCCGTACGAAGCTCAACACCCCGAGCCACCTCTTAAATTGCTCATCGCTGTACCGCACATTCGGGAAAGTAATTTTCGTACGGGGGCCATTATTGTATCGCCCCTTCTCGAACGAATGATTACATCATCCGTTCAGGGGTTGGGATGCTGCATCATTCTCGCGCCTACTCAGCCTTGGATTAAGTCGATGCGCGATGCTCACCCTTGCTATGCCAAAATTCATAATCCGTCAAGTTTCGAAGGAGATGAAGATAAAGAAAGAAAGAAAAAGAGAGAAAATTAATTTAATAGCGATACGCTACCATTACGCTTTGCAAATCTTTTCACTTGAATTTTATCTGTAAGAAAATTGATTATATTTTTAGACTAGACAATAAATATGTGCGATTTCTGCTGTGTTATTTACTGAGAAAAAACTGCAAGGACTTAACAGTTAATTTAATTATATTGTACAAATTTATTCTAATATCCGTTGTGTCTAATTTACGCTATATATACATTATTATTATTATAATATTTAATATATGCAAATAACTAATTACAATATTATATTCCTTATATACTATAATTATATAAATATATATATATATATATATGTAAATAAAAATATCTCCAGAGAGAAATCGATGAAGTCTCGTCATATGCAAAATGGAGAATTAGAAAAGGAAAAAGAAAAATAATAAGAAGAAGGAAAGACAAAGATCTACCGTAGGAGTTCTCTCTTCGCTTAGGAAACTATTAGGCTAGCGAATAATTCATGCGGGGTCGCAGCCCGCCAATCCGGTGTCGCACAAGCTTCTCTTCTAGACTTGGGCAAAGTGCATTCGAAGGGAGAAAAAGGAAAAGGAAGATAAAGAAAGATAAAGAAAAAAAGAGAAAGACAGATTTAGTGGAAAAGGGAATAGAGTGACGCAGAGAGAAAGAAAGAGAAAGAAAGAGAAAGAAATTTACAAACACCCGCACACACGCGCGCGCGCACATACAAACAAACATACATAGACATAAAATATAGACGGAGAGAGAAAGAGAGGAAAAGACACGTAGAAAGGGAAAAAGAGACAAAAGAGTCTAGTGTAAGGCTATAGCTGTTGGCGTAGCAAGTCGACCTCTCATCCCCGCTGCCCCATTCCTGCCTTCCCCCAACTTCCCACCCCATCCTCTATTCCGAAAGCTACCCCCTTCTGCAGCGCTTCCTCTCTCTTTCTCCCTCTATACATAATATATATATTTATATACTATATATATATATACATATATACACACAATATATAATATATATATATATATATATATATATGTATATTTCTATCTCTATCTATATTCTCCTCTCGAGCTCGTCTCTCTAGCGTTCTCCTTTCGTTCTCGGTCGATCTCTCTCGGTTGTACAGTGAGTCCCTATATCTCTATCCTCGCCCAGTACGGCACAACCACCCACCTATCCAACCCACCGACCGACCATACCACACAGTAACACCCCGACCGACAGATCAATACCAACCAACTACCAAGCTGCTCTCAGATTATCATTCTATCCGTCCACTTTGAAATCGAGTGACTACTCTCTCTCTCTCTCTCTATCCTTCTTTTTCGGAAGAGAGATGGAAACAGAAACACAGCAAAAGGGAAATGTATATATATATATATAGAGAGAGAGAGAGAGATCGTGACTTTGCTGGTCAGACGTGGCTAGAATTTGATCATCGAATAGCTAGATAGTACTTTACCAAGGTGTACCAGACGAGAAAAGTTCAAACAAAGTCGATCGAACTAAGTTAAGCTTAACGTTAAAAGCAGCTTCGAGATATGATTTGTAAATTTAGCTAGTAGAGAAAACCAGAGAATAGTCAGACAACTGCATCTGTTCCCTCTTCTAAAGATATATATTTCTTTCCATTATTAATGATTATTAATTATTGTTAATCATTTACTACGAAATAAAATACAATATATTAATTGATTTGATAAGGAAAAAAAAATGTTTGAATATACTTTAGTTTACTTTATCAATTTTTCCAATCGATGAACCAACACGAGTCTTCATTTTTTCCTTTTCTTTCCTTTCCTCTCGTTTCTTTTTCATTTTTCACCTTCCACAAGCTGAACGAGCTTATGATCGCATCATACGCGTTACGTCAAATTAAAGAGCAACAGGTGTCTCCGAGCTGATCATTCGATGTACCTACCTACCTACTACGCGCTAAAATGCCAGCAAATCGTTGTAACTCTTTCGATTTGAAATTAAAGCCAGGAAGCTTTTAAAAACTTATCAATAGCAATTAAAAGGATGATCGCGTATCGTTTCTATTCAAGATGAAATATTAGTTACGAATCTTTGCCAGAAATGATAATTCATATTACCAAGCACAATTGCATTCGTATCCAATGTGCACGCAAAGTTCACGTAACGTTTTATTCAATCTAATTTCTTCACTTTTCTTATCGAGCAAATTTTCCTCAAAACCAACCACGTTTTTTTTTATCTTATCATTTGTTTATATATTGCACTTACTCGAAAATAATAGAGACATATAGAATAATGTCAGAGTGCAATTGATATATGGGGGAAAAATGCGTAGGAACGCGTTCTATCGGAGCGACCTTAACCATTCTCAGCAAGGACGGAGAGGGACGGAGAGGGACGGAGAGGGAGGGAGAGAGAGAAAGAGATAAAAATAGAGACAAGTGCACGTCACTGTCGGCACCGACAACGTCACGGAGGCGCCTCTAATGACGTCAGTACCGTGCCGAATGAGATTAGGCTTGCTTCAAGCCTTTATTTGCGGCCCACGCATTCTCTATCTTTTTCATATCTTCATTCTTGCCCGATAACAAAAGTTCACGATGAAAAAGGTTCAACGTTAATTAATTTCGCGAAATTTTCAAGATCAACCAAACGCATAATCGAAAAACTCGATAATTAGATTTTCAACCAAGTCAATCGTACATTATTTCTAATGTAAGTAAAAATAGAAGGAGAAATTATTCGTCTAAGGCAGGCTTCTACAAAAAAAAAAAAAAAACATAAACTTACTAACATAGAAACTTTATAAGATTGCGATTAAAAATAGCATTAATAAAACTTGAAATACAATTTAAACATGGTATTCATTTATAAGCGATAAATTCTTGAATTTAACACGTTCTTTAGCAACGATAAATTCGTGAAATCATTCTCTGATAATTGCATACATTCAAAATATTTTATGCGTGGCCCAAAACACCTCGTCTTCTTTTCATGTAACTCAGAAACGCTGAAAGATTGGACACCCTTGAATTCTAAAGGGAAATATACAAATTTTTCGAAATTTCCAGCTATTTTTTCTTCTTCTTTTCGTTTAAGTACGGACGTAGTAGCATTGACCTACTGACGAGATAAATATATCCATCAAAGTTTTTTTTTTAGATAGTCGATACTATGCAAAGTTTTCGAACTATGAACTAACGATTCGCCCTGTCACCTGTAGACGTAGCTTTCGAGTTATACTTGGAATAATATTCTATCTTTGCGTATTAGAAAAAAAAAAAATTACATAGAAATTCGATTATTCGTAAAATCCCGTTTCCCTTATTGTCAAGGAAACAAAAGAAGGGCAAAATACCTTAAAGATTCGAAGGCATGCTTCGCGATAGGCTGCCAGAACCCCTGTGCATATCCTCCTCTCACAGTTATTCTACACCAGCATTATCTATACATACGAGTATACATATGTACGACGCGACACGGAATGAAAAAGAACGGAACAAATAAACGAACGAACAAACGAACGAACGAGAGAGAGAAAGGGAAAGAAATTCGTTGGCGACGCGAGCATCCACGGCATAAATCGGCTGAAGGGAAAAGTTTTTGGGTGCGGAGAGTTAGCAGTCGGTATCTCGCACGGTGGTGGTAGTGGTGGTGGTGGTGGTGGTGGTGGTGGTGGCGTCGTCGTCGTCGGCGTCGTCGTCGTCGTCGGCTTCGTCGTCGTCGACGAACACGTATGTGCACGTATATATACATAGGTGTTACATACGTAGATACGTAGGTAGGACGTACGGGGCCATATGTGTATGCGGTTTTATCTGGCGGTACTTGGGGATGTTGCGGGTTGATTTATCGCCTGTCGTTGCCATGGAAACCTCAGCGTGACCGGCTTGCGCGACACCCTCATATCCGAGTCGACTCTGCTTGCTTTCCTCTCCCACGCGGGTGTATGCGCGCGCGCGCGTGCACCACCTTCTCCTCTCTTCTCCTCTTTTCTCCTCTTTTCTCCTCTTTTCTCCTCTTCGCTATCATCGTCTCACGGTTTCTCTCACCCTCCCCTATACACTTAGTATTTCGATCCTTCTCCCACCCAATTTTCATCTCTCTCCTTTCCTTTCGATTGAAGCAAGCAAGCAAGCAAGCAAGCAAGCTAGCAAGCATGCAACTATCTCTCTTGCACTTTCCCTATTTCCTCTGAACCCTCCTCCACCCTGTATCTACTCCTCGTACCACTGCTACTACTACTCTTTCGCTCTACCTCTTTCGTGTCTTTCTTCTCTCTCGCTCACTCTGTTTGCCGTCCTTTCTTGTTACCCTCTCTTTCCGCTTTTACCTTTGTCCCTCTCTAACCTCATCGCTATGACGTCTCGACATACCTTCTCCCCTCTCTCTCTCTCTCTTTCTCGCGAGCTTACTTTAACTCCCCCACCTACAGATCTCATCCCCTTTTATAGCTTCTATCTCTCTCGTTTCCTTGCTCGCCTATCTCGCAGGAATTGTCCTTCTCTTTTCAACTCCCTCCCGCTTTCTCTCTCTTTAGGTTCGGAACTCTCTGCACCTTCTACTATACACTCTGTCTGCTCGTCCCTTTTCTCTCTTCCTCTCCACTCAGTCTATCTTCTTCTCGTTTCCTTTTCTTCCTATTTTTTTCTCCCCCTTTCCCAAGCCTTCTCTCTCCCTTTCTCTCTCCCTTTTCCATCGACCTCTTGCTTCTTCCATTCCTCGTTGCCCGTCCCATTCCACGCCACTACCACCCCCTCTTCTTTCTCTTTTGTACTTCGACTCATAACCACCGTTGCTCTCCTTCGCTTTCCATCTTCTACTCCCTCGGGTTACTCTCTTCTCTCTCTCTCTCTTTCTCATTCCCTCACCTTTTCTCTTTCTTTTCCTCTTTTCTTTTCTTTTGTTTTCTTTTGTACTCTTTCTTTCTCACTCTTTCTCCCAAGAGGGAGAAGACCTCCCTCTACATCTATCCTATTCTCTCTCGTTCTCTCTTTTATTTTTTCTTTCACTCTTTTTCTATTATTCTCTCTTTCATTCTTTCTCTCATCTTCTCTCGCTCTCTCTTACTTTCTCCATCTCTTTCTTCCTCTTCCTCTTTCCGTGATGCTTGCTCTTCATCATGGTCACCCACCCACTCCTCGTTTCTCTTTTCTCTCTTTCTCTCTCTCTCTCTCACTCTTCCGTCCCTCCAACTCTACTCTCATCATCCCTTCGATATGCACCCCTTACCACTATCGGTCTCTACTTCTACGTGCAAGGTTGAAACCCCCCTGGAGAAACGTCAAGGAGCTGACTACTACCGGCACAGAATTCTGTTCAAAGAAAAACTTTTACGTACTTACCCCCTTCGCTCTATTTCTTTTTCGCTTCCTATCTACCTTTTTTCTTTTCTCCTTCTTCTTTATTCTTCTACTTTTCTGTTCCTGTTCTTCCTTATTTCTTTCCTATCTCTCTTTCTTCCTATCTTTCTTCCTACCTTTCTTCCTACCTTTCTTCCCACCTATAGTTGTTCTCCAAAAGCCAGAAAGTTTCCAACGATCATCTAACGTTCGCGCTTTCCATCTTGTCCTTTCTTTTGATAATCTTTCCTTTGTTTCTAGTCATTCTTATCAAATTAATAATTCCCGAAACTATAAATCTTACGTAACTAAATCGCAATATATATATATAAGATAATCAGTTATTGATCTATCAACAGGAGAATCTATAATTAGTCAATCTATAATTGGCCAATCGACATTTATTTCAATAGTTATCAACTTACGCGCGGATACTACTCTTTTTTAATTACAATATAAGGAAATTCATTTTATTTAGTAATTGTATACAAATTATCTCGAATATTCTATGTCCTTTGATTTTCCTTTTTTCTCGTTTATAACAATTACAACAACAAAAATCGACTAGTTTTAAGTATTATTAATTATCTTCAATATTATCGCGATGATAAGAAAATTAATAAAAGAATTGAAACTTTTCGAAAAATATTTCAAGAATCCTTGATTGTACATCGAAGAGACACCTAGGAAAAACTTTTATCGACAGATTCTATACGAAACGTACCATTATCTTTTTTACAGTTTGCGTTATATCGAAGGTAGGTAAATTAAGTTTCTAATTTACCGACAGTAGATAATTTGTGCAGATGATAAAACAACATGTAGAAAATTTGATAAATTTCAAAGCAAATGATTGATTTTGAAAACTATTTCTTTTAATCTAGATTAGAGTGGAAACCTAATCACAAGTAGCTAGTGTTTCATTTTAAATAATCATACTGTATATATATATATATTTATTTGTAATATTTTCTTTTTAAAATACTTATTCATTTTTGCAATTAATTCATATTTTTATAAACCGAGAAACGAAGAAAATCATTTGTTTAAAAAACATTATACTGGTTTGAAAAAAACGTTGAAACTTCGTGAGAAAGAAACGCGAAAGGAAAACTGCAACGGAAAGAATGAGGATCGATAATGGTGGGCAGAGAAAAGGGTACGACGACAAGGAGATGAAGAAAAAAAAAATAAACCGAAAGAATATTCTAGACCACTCTTTGTTGGTTTTATTGTTATCAACTCATTGCAATATTTCAAGGGAGATAGCATAGATCGATAGAGGCTGTATTTTTCAAGAATGCCCGTTTTGTTTCTGTTTCTATTTCGTTGTAAGAATGCTCTTTTCGTTGATACACTGAAAATTCGAAATAAATAATAAATGTTTATAATAAAAATATTGTACATTGTGGATATCCGTAGACATTATAAAAAAAAAAGGTTAAATTATACACGGTTTTTTTTTTTTTTCAACGAAATACCGTCTATCTAATCTACAGCAGAATATTAAACGAGTATATATGAATGAACCGATTGGAATCGGTTTATACATACAGATCAGTGCATCATACAAATTGAGCTATATAAATTCAAGCTGTTCGTATGCCCGGGCAAAACCGAAAATAATCTCTTCCGATTAGAAGATCTATTCGCATGTTAATCCTCGAGGTGACCCGTTATCGTCGAAACAATCCATTCTAATCTTCTAAGTCGAAAGACACGTTCGCGGTTTTTCCTTCCTTTTTTATTTATCCTAACAACTGCGTATCAGGCACGCGTTTCAATTACTTATGTGGAATTTATGGGTAATATTACAACAAAAACATTGGAGAAAAAAAGTCTACTTAAGTAGTTGGTTCCCCGTGAAAGAAAGAAACACATTTAAACTTAAAAGCGTTCGCTGTCGCTAAAGACTATTACTCGATTCGTTGTCACGAAGCTTGTCTTATCTTGTGGAAATAAAAACGAAATAAAAACGAAATAAAAACTAAATAAAAATGAAAAGAAAAAATATTAACGATTTGTGTTTTCCTATAAATAAGCTGCCTCCGACGCATCGTACTTATTATAATTGTGTATTCACGCTTAACGAATCTTTCTTGGTTTCTTGTCATGTCGCCATTTAACAGAACAACTTTGATTTTCTTCCTTTTCGTCGGTACAATTTACTTTCAGGTAAAACTTCCACGATAATTTTCATTGTTAATCGGTATATTTATTTATTAATGATAAGTATTTAGTAAAATAAATGATCTCTATTAATTAGAGTATTTCTATTTTATTAGTCCATAAATTGAATGATCATTTTCAGAATGTCGAATCAACGATAGACATTTTTGGGATACTTGAAACACCTCGACGCATGTACTGTCAATTTAATTGCGTCGATATAAACACTTGGAATTTTATTTGGAATTCGTTGTGTTTGAAATTATGTCCCGAATTGGTATTGCTCGTGACCACTACAAGTCCACCAATGACAATGACAACAAGTTCTACGCCGAAACAAGAACCTACAGCGACGATGCCTACAACTGCAATCACTTCGTCTAATGCACCTTCATCAAATCCTTCATCAAATCCTTCATCGAATGCAGGGACAACAACGGTGGTGACTTCTTCTTCTCCTTCTTCTTCTTCCTCGTCGGCAGGTTCAACAACACCGTCTACTACTGTAAGTGGTGCAAGTAGTACGAGTTCTTCCTCGCCAACTACGAAGATGGGTTAATGATTTGAATCATTTTATTTTATCATATTGTTTATCATCCCATCAGAGAAATGCAAGATGGCGTTGCGTGTTCGAAATCATTTGATAATGATCGAATTTAACTTTGTATTTCTACTATATGGCATTTAATAATAACAGATGCACTTTTACCTCTATGTAATTGTTTCTTCTTTTTAAGAAAAAAATAACAATAAAGAAAGATTATTCCTCTTTCTCTTAGTGTTTTTTTAATTAAATTTTCAAAGTTTGTAATTATATATAATTATGCATATTGCATCGTCATAATTAGATTAAAAACAGAAGGTAAAGAAGAGGTATAAAATACCAGTTAGATCGTAACACGTCGAACATGCAAATCGATGACGAACAACAACCAAACGCGATAAAAACTATAAAAAAGAAAATAAAAGAGAATGAAAATAAAGATTACGATGGATCGATGTGTAGAAAAGGAGACCTTGCTCTCGTTGTGAAAGTTAACGTGTCGTCTACGAGCTATTACGAGAATCTTGTGTCCTCTCACTTTCTGCATACGTTTACGGGAAATTGATTATCGATGAATTACCATTGGCCGATCCTCGTAAAACTTGATCGACACTAATTAAACTAATTACAAGCCGTGGTTACTGTGTTAATGACCGACAGACAAGATTCGAGTCTTTAAAACACCAAGCACTTTAACTTAAATGTTCTTATTTTCCATGTAAAAGTAACAAATCATCTTTACGTGATTAATGGTTACTTAATATTATATAAAAAAAAAAAAAAACCCATTGCTACGATTTTGTAAAATTAACCCTAAATACCGTTAAAAAATTACACGTTGGATACGAAAAAAAACTTTGAAACTATATTCCGTTGATTTTGATGAAATTATTGATAAATGAAAAATACACTATTAAAAAGGGTGATTATTGAAATATCGTACAACGAGGAAAGAAAAAAATCAATCTCGCTCGAGAAATCCCGAGGACTCTAACATAAGAGGTGCATCGAGATGCAAGATTGCGCAGAGAACGCGTGCGACGAAGCGAAAGTTGATCTTTGCTACACAACAAGTTGGAATATGGTTCTTTCGAGATAGCGTACGCGATCAGGGTCGAGTTGTTAAAGTACTCGATGACCACCCTGATTCAGATTTGATTCAGAGATTATAGTTAGACGATTCGGAAGAATAATCGATCGAAATTGATCGTACGTAAGGAGAAACTTAATCTTTATATCTCTTTTCGTCATGTCACACTCGATGTGTACTTTTCCGAATTACAATTAATTTCGAATAAGGCAATAATCCTTTAATTTACCTTCCTGAAGAATTTCGAGAAGGAATAAAAAAGAAAGAGAAAAAAAATATAGTTTATGTAGTCAGTGTTGTATATCATTTCTAAAATTAAAATAGCGTAATATTTAGAAAGCATACATGCTTCAAATTAAAATTCTAATATTTCAAACCGATCTCGATAAATTTGACTTGAAAAATTGCAAAAATTAAGATCACCTTTCCTGTGTTTAATTATAAAGAATTTGTTCACGTTCTATAATGAGAACACGAGTAACTATTACTCCTGCATTGTTTCGTATTAATTGCTATCAACGTTGACGAACAAAAATTGGATGAATACATGCTTACGCAGATGCATAAGTACTTATATATGTACGTGTAAGTATGTAAGTACTTTGGAGAAATTCTCTGGTTCGTCTTTTACAATCTCTTACGAAACAACGAGTTGAGCTCTCGTGTGTAGATTTATTAACAGAGAGGTAGGTAATTGTTGAAGAAAAAATCGTATCACGAGACCTGATCCGTCCTACTTACGAGGGACGCCTCTCTCCCTCCCTCCCTCTCTCTCTCTCCCGATCTCAATCTCTTTCACCAACTTATGCTTGATCGCCTTCTTCAAAAGACTCCTTTCTCTTCTTCCTCTTCTTTTACGCCGAAACAAATTTAGAATGAAGATTGATCATTGGCAATTTTCTACAGGAATAGGAAACATATTTGTATCATGTGTTATTTTATTACATTTTAAAAGATAATCCTACTTTTATTATATCAAACATAGAATTAACTAGAAAGTTCGTGCCGGTTTATAATCAGGCAAATATCTAATATATATATATATATATTTTTACTAAATAAACATATAATTTTTAATAACAACATTTAAGTTTTATATGGTAAATTTATATAAACAAAAAATATATATTGTATAAATCGGCACAAAGTTTCCGGGTAACTCGATATATTTTCATTATTCGGATAAATGATATAAAATAATTATTTCTACCTGTAACTATTATTTCTAGGCTAACCAAAAATATGAAATAAAATATTATTAATATTAATAATAATCTTTCTCTTCGATGCAACTGATCGTCCCCCTCCTTATTATATCTTTTTTTCTACTTCTAATCATAGAAAGTTAGAAGAGAAAATGGTATGGTCTTCGGTACTGTCACTTTCGGTCTTGCCATTCATGAAGGATATCGGTTTCAACGTGCTAAACGGACATACGTACGTAGGGATAGTCTTTCCTATATCGACTTTCAAACGTGTCGCCTGTATTGGAAATAGAAATATCTATATAATGAAACAGAAAAAAAAACAAAAAAAAAATATACAATAAAAACAAAAGGAAAATTATTAAATTAATACGTTAAAAAATGAGAAAGGAATGATGAAATGCAGAAAATAAAATTTGGGTCAGAAAAGCGTGAAATGCCAAGGTCCGACATCTTTCTTTTTTCTTTTTTACATATAAGTATGCGTGTATATATATATATATATATAAGAAGAAAATGCATTTGTGTAAGTGTAACACTTTTTCTTCTTTCTTCTTTGTACATATTATGCTGTAGCACAGGACATTCAAATGCCTACAAGTGATCGTGTTTCGGATTCTGTAATCTGGATTTTGTAATAGGTACCTTGAGAATAAAGGAACAGGGGTTTGATATTGCACAATAATGCAGAAGGGCTGCATATCGATTTCCGTTGTTCGCGTCTTATTCAATAAAAGCATCAAATTACTATCGACCAACTTTCCTTTCCTTCGGAGAATAAAATAAACTCAAACTTCTTTAATTGAAATAGATTCGAACAATTTTAACGTAATTAGAAAGAACAATATATAATAGTGAAAATACTTTCTCAATTGCATACAATGTTATCGATTGTATAACGATCATAATGATTTAATGAAAGAAAAGAAAAAAAGAAATACATTATGTCACTCGTATACTCGAGTTAATGCGTGCTCATGCGCTCGATCGACAGTCAAACCTGTTTAAAAAAATTATTCCAAAAGAATTTCCGGAGTCGCCCCAATCAAGGATACACAGGATAAAATCAATGTACGCATCGCCAAAGAATTTTTACTTAACGTAACAAACACTGACAAAACTTTTAGGCTAATTTCTAATCTTTAAGATTGTCAATTATAAAATAAGATAAGATCCATATTGAAACGCACGAATGCGCGCATTAAAAAACGGATTACGTTATTAAGATCCAATCTTTCATGGCGTACCCTCAAATTCTCTTGGATAGGTTTAACCGGCTGTTCAATTTCTTTCATGTCTGCTGTCTCCTTTCTTTTTTTTCCTTATCTTCTTTTTATATACTGATTTTTGAAAGTCACAATTGTTACGATTTATCAAAGACTCTACCAAATAATGTAACGAAAGAAATTCCTGTAAATTAAAATGCTATCGATGTTCGATCGTCTATAAATTTACTAAACAAAATTAGAAAGATATTCAATAAAAAATACATCACATTCATCTACACTATTTTGAACAACTCTTCTCATCTTTATCATGGTGTAAATCATTTTGAAAATAATATAAAAATGTATATTAATTATATATCAAATTGATGGGATGAATTTAAATGAACACACCTTGAACGTTTTAAAATATTTATAGTAATGACTCAAGGTAATGGCTGACCGGTTCAAGACAATTCATTCCCGTTATTATACTTTCTATCGAAACCGTTCGACCATGTAATCTCAGCAAACGTTCATTTTCTTGCAACTAATGTACTTACGAATTAATACACTATCTCCCTCTCTCTCTCTCTCTCTCTCTCTCTCTCTCTCTTTGTTTCTCTTCAAAAGATTTATATACCTTAGCACGAAAACAAAGGTAGTGAAAAGTATTAGACAGAGATAGATAGAAAGAGAGAGGGAGAGAGAAAGATAGCAAGATAAGTTTAATAATTCATTTTCATTCATTCAACTACTCGGTAATACCACTTTATTAATCACGTCGTAACTTCATTTTATTTCTGATACCCTCTTAAACTTTCTTACCTATTATCCACAGTTTAGATAATTTTACGATGCAATAAAAGCTTATTGTGATGAATGAGAATCGTCAACAAGACGATAACACACTAAACAATTATATTATAATTATATCCAATTTAAAGGAGAATGTCGACGAGTCGTCGAGACAAGGTAAATGTCGAGTAATGCTTGACAAAAAAAGCGTATTAAAGAAAAATGCATACGCGTGTATATACACTACTAGCCAAAAGTATGAAATATAAAGTATGAAATGCTGATTTTTATAAAAATCGGACATATTGATAAATTGAAAAATAATTAATCGATATTACATTAAATATAAACAAGTTAAATGATGTTTCAAAAAAGGTTTCAGCATTTTCTTATGCCCATAATACTCTTCAATAATTTATACACTCGATTTAAGATAATTCATGAAATAAACATTCCTACTGTGACATCTTCAGCAATTATTTACAAGAAGTATGGAAAAATATTAAATTAGAAACGCTCGGTAAACTAATTGCAAATATGCACGTATATAATATGTTCTTTTATATTTAAATAGGAATTTTAAACTCTCTCTCTCTCTCTCTCTCTCTCTCTCTTGGCCGGTAATGTATCTGTGTATGTTGACTTACGTAGGCACACGTAGTACGAAATTGTGAAGGGGGTGCAGGAGAGAGAGAGAGAGAATATCACGAGCTTGTTTAACGAGCGTGTCCTTTTTAACCGAACAACTAAGCACGCTAACCATGGACCCTCGAGATAAATGGATCGATGATATTGGCCAAGAGATCGTAGCTCGAGGCTCTTCCAATTTCATCGATATAGTTTAGTAAAATCGAAAGAAATCTTTATTCATCTAGAAAGCTTTATTTCAATATTTTTAAATGTCTTTTAACGTGCGAACCAATTAAAGAAAAGTCAATAGTTAACTCATCTTAGGTAATGTGTTTTTTACAATTTTTAATGTTTTATCCTCTGTAATATTGTTCGAGTTTCGTGAGAAAGATAACAGACTCGATAACATCCATTCACACCCTTTCACTGTAATTTGCATTTCGATACGTGTATTATATTTTAGATAGCTTCCGTTACTAGAAAGTAATGAGCTTTCACTTTCGATTATTTAAGATTGATATTATTTTGATCAGTATTTTGTTCATTAAATTATTAAAGATATATATATATATATATATACGTGAGTGTGGGTTGAAAAATGTTGAGTCCACCATAGAAACAATTTTTTTCCGGTCAGTATTGCAAATATGCATGATTAGTATTTGCAAATAAAAAGGGAAAGTTTACATCAGCGTTGAAAATTTGTATAAAAAAACATAGTATTATGTTATTAAGAATACCGACTATCTATTTAATATTAAATTTACGTTATTGTGATACGTTTGCTGTGTTAAAATCTTCGTTTTTCTTTTGTTTTTTTTATTAATACTGATCCTAATTTTGTTTAAAAATATTGAGATAATAATAAAAAGCCATCATATTGTTTAATTGTTATATTTGTTACTGCAAATAAAGGCCTGTTCGATGTCCATCCAGTTATTCGAGATAATCAATGTCTCAAATTGAGGGCAGCAGTCGTGTGGCGCTCGTTTAGAGAAAGGAAAGTAAAACGCGAACGGTAGCTACGCCTTTTTCCTTCTTCTTCTTCTTCTTCTTCTTCTTCTTCTTTTTCCTCATCTCTTTCTCCTCCTTTATTCATTCAACCGACTCCATTCTCATCTCGTACAAATTATGCACTTACTTACGTACACTCACTTCCTCATGTAAATGTTCTTCTTTATCTACTTGAAAAGATTACTCGAGAAAAATTCATTTGTAAATCACTTGTCATGATTCCCAGATTCCCATTCGTTTAGTATCCATCTAAGGATTCAGAACAGGTTTTTCTGTTCGTTTTATTATTCAAATTGAACAAAAAATGAAATGTATATACTTACTTTCGGTTGGCCAGTATATGTACAAAGTAAATGCTTGCATATAAAACACATATATCCCCCCCCCTCCCTCTTCCCTCAGACCATTTGTAGATATCCTCGTGCATAGAATTTCCTATGAAATTGTACCTTTTGATTAGTTTGACTCGAAATAAGAATAATTATTAAAATTAACATATGAATTACTCATCATTTATTTCTCATTAATGTAATATCCATTTAAAGCTTTCCCCAAGCAGGTTACTTTGTTGAAAATATGAAAGAAAATGATGTACTTTCATGAGATATATTCGTAAAAATAACTAACCGTGCTCGTACATAATTTTGGCTTACTGCTTTTTCGTAGCCGCAGTCTCTCGAACAACGTATCGAACGAAGCACATCGAATCCTCTCTAAAATCATATTCACAAATAAATTTCTATTGTGGTTACCATATCCATAAAGTGTTTTTATTTATTTCTATCCCCACAAGTTACTCATCTTTTATTTGTTATTCGTAAAGTATCCTCTTAAGTATTCGAAACTGGTTGTTTTATTCCAAATGTAAGAAAGAAGTAAAAGGAAAATGAACTTTCATGTAATAATGAGGAATGTATTCGTCAGAATGACTAACCATACTTATACACATTTTTGGTTTACTATGTATATAAAAGGTAAGTATTATACTTACATGTATGTTCTCCCCACCTGAGCGAGATGAAAGGGGTAGACCAAGTGTAGAGCACTATCGTCTCTCTCCTACCTCTTCGAAATCTCGTCCAATTCGAGCGAGGCAACTGTCGAGAAGGTTGCTTTTCGGGGGATCCAGCACCAATGCAGAAAGAAGAAAACAGAGAAGAATAAGAAGAATGTCGAGTAGTCGTGTGAAGGAACGAGGAGTACAACTATGCTATGAAGGCTTAGCTTCGTGCAAAGAGAGTTGACGGTAACCGAGTTTAGCAACGTTCGTCGGTCAGTAAATCGGCGATCGGCGACCGGCGACCGGTGAAGTGAAAGAGTAACCTACTACAACATAAGATACTTTATCCGCAAGCAAGTATCAAACTGGAGCTAGCCGAAAGGAAGCTAAGTAAAAGTGGACAAGACACGTTCGTCGGTTAAACGCATTTCTGACTCTGCTCAGTGCTCCAATCCCCCAAGTGTTTCTACAGGATCCGAGCAACAAACACGCGAGTGTTATCATCCAAGTGTTATCTTTTGTTTAATTTATTTTTTTTCTTTCATCCCTTGAACCTCGTCATTTTTATCTGCTTTTTTACCTTTCTTCTAATTTTCCTTTTGTTTCGGTTCGTGAAAACGTGGACCACTCGGGGAAAGTTCAGCGCGATGCTCGAAGGGTGAGTTTTCATATCTTCTTTGATATATATTTATTTTATTTTATTTTATTTTATTTTATTTTATTTTATTATACTTGTTTCGTTGAAATTATATTTTAGCCCTATGTTAAAATTTATACTCACGCCAGCTAGAAAAATTGAATTAGACGAAAGTGAGAAAGAAAGTAAATATGTAGCTAATTTTAAAGAACTACTGAGAGATTATTCGGGGATCTCACGAAACTTGCTTGTTTATCTCTATCACGCGAGGTGCACGCGAGGTGCACGCGCGAAATGCACGTTAACCTCCTTGACTACTACGTGAAGTGAAAGGAGAATCCGTTATGCATCGCATCGAGAAAATAATCCTTAATTTTAGTTTTCTAAAAACATGTTTCTTATCTTAATGGTTTGTACAATTTTAACTGCAAACAAATATTCAACGTTCTCTCCATTTATCCAAATAAGAAAGAATCAGAACAAAAGTTTAGTTCTAAAAGTTAAAAATAAGGAAACGATATCCTCAATTAAAATAAAGAGACAAAAAGTAAAATAGAAAATTAAAAAAAGAAAATCATGTAGAGTTAACAACAACACGGGTAAAAGATTGGCAAAGGAAAAAGAAAAGAAAAGAAAAGAAAAGAAAAGAAAATCAGGTATATCATTAGAAAACTAATTGCAAGAAATTTTCCTATATTTTACCTATCGAGGAATCGATGCAAGAAGGAGAGTTTCACACGGAAGGTCCAGCTTCCACTCTCTTCAAGATTATATCATAATCCGCAAACACGTAAAATAGTCCGCGGTATCAAATGGGAGGGAAGGACTTTCGTAATTCCATTACGATGCGCCCTTATGCAACGAGGAAGTGATTCTTGCTGCATCGTCCGTTTTTTCCTTACGCACTAAACGACTAACTTGTAAATGATTCTTATCGTGTTCAAATTAACGAATTACTTGTTTTCATTCGATCCTTTAAGATAGGAAAATAAACCGATATTTCGTTCAAATTTATGTACGGTGACTTTCACCTTCTATCTATTCGAATAAATTGTAATAAATTTAGAAAGAGAAAACAAAGAAATAAATAAAAATAAATAAATTCTATTTAACATTTTTTAATAAAATATCATACGGTTTCTTTTTTTCTTTATTATTATTCCTATCAATTATCACATACCTTTTACTCGCGTGGCTTCGATATTCTTTCACCGGTGAAAGAAAATTCGCAGTTATGGTTTTTAATAATTATTAATAAAAAATCTACAGATCAAAGAGATGAAAGATGTCGAGCAATAATTTATAGAGAGAGAGAGAGAGAGAGAGAGATAGAGAAATAGATAGAGAAACTAGAAGATATTAGTAGCGAATGCTCTTAATCACTGTCCGCCTACACGATAGTTGCATTGAATCAAAAGATGCTACAACAAGATAGTCAACTAAAGCTTACTCAGCATCGACGTTTAAATTGCACGTTTTATCGTTTCTCCAACGTGCAACCAACAACGTGATGGAGACAAATTAATACTTTCATAATTCTTTACTTCGGTTGTATCTCGTAGAATTTACGAATATCAAATATTGTTCATTTTTCCTCAGAGTGCACATTTTCTGCAGTTCGATCTAATTCGATGAAATTTCATTTATTACAATATTTCAAATTTTCTTTCATAAGGTCAATAGAAAAAACTTGACCTGGCTTAACAATATAAATTGTTCACTTGTCGTTAAAAAAAAAGAAAAAAGAAAAAAAAAAGAAAAAAGAAATAAACGGAGAAAGTTAACGGATATAAATATCGGTACGAAAAAAAAGCGCATCGTTTCCCGAACCTTCTCGCTTTCTTGCGATTTCCGATTTCTCGTATCTCGACGTGATCGGAATAACGCTTCGATTCATGTGATTCGTTACGAGCTCTGATTTAGATCTTTCACCGATTGGAAGAAAGAAAGAGATGAATAATCGATCGAGCGAAACACATTATTGACAACGATGATTAATCCATTGTTAGAATAAACGATTATTTTCTTTTTATTTAAAGCAAAATACAAGATAATATAATCCCCTAAAAATTGCTTATGTTTCTTTATAGATGTTTTTTTTTTTTTTGTTAATTTTCTTTTCACGTTGCAGATTCGCGAGAACGCGGACCGCGATAATAGGAATTGTGGTGTTACTGATTGGGCTCAACGGCCATGATCACGTATGCGAAGGATTGCAATATCAACCGGTTGAGATTTATGGAAACAGCGACGAATGTGCTTTGATCCTGGATGGTCCTGGAAGGACCAGTGTTTTCGATTACACTTATAATTTACTTCGTGGAAATTTGTAAGTATTATTTCTTTCATTTTTCTTTGATCATTCATATTTTATTCTAAAATAAATAACCATAACACAACAATAATTTATATGTTAAGGAGGAAACGATCGAGTTCCGTTGTGACTAAGTAAACGAAACATAAGACCGACTTTTACTTTCACTCTTGTACATACGTTTTGTATATCGTCGATCGCCGATAATGTAGGGACAAAATATATCTCTCTATATATATTCGACCTTTCCATCGACTTTCCCTGATACTAACTGCAACATCTGATGAACAAAAATTCATTACAAAATGAAATTGAGAAACGAAGTTGAGAATAATTGATAGAAAATAGTTTCATAGAAAGATTTTCGAAAGTCTAATCTACTCAAAATAAAAAACAAAAAGAATCAATTGCTATCGCAAATGTGTCATGATGGCGGTGGTGATGGAAGTGGTGATGGAAGTGGTGATGGAAGTGGTGCTTTGCAAATACCTCCCATTTCTGTCTTTACGAACTCGATCGGCATGGAGTTTGTATAATAGTTTACTTGCATGAACGAACATAAGTACACACTTTACTTACTTACGCACACACGCAAGAATGCCGATTACGACAGTACAAGAGAATTACGTAAAGGAATTCTCAAAAATTATGTGCGTCTTACTGCGAGTCCGGTCCGGTCCGGTCCGTTCCAATTGAAAGAGAAAGAATAAAGTATTTTACGGTTCGTTCTTCTTTTTTAAGGGTGTTCGCGCAAAAGAGAAACGTGTTTCTTGTCACGTTTCTTTTTATTACCTTACTTTTTCTTTTTCTTTTTCTTTAATATGAAAGTTCAAACGAACAAGTGAACGACGTTGTTAATCGAAATATTGTTCAAGGTTGAATTTATATAACAACATATTCATATGATTAGATATATTAAATTATGTGTTACTCTGTACAATAAAATGATTTTAGGAAGAAAAATATTATTTCGAAATAAGAAAATTGTATAAACACAAATATAGAAATGTTTTCCAATAGTTGAAATAGTTCTCGACGAAAGAACAAAAATAAAAATAAAAAGAACACGTGTAACGACGACGACGACGACGACGACGACGACCTCGATATGATCGAATACGCCGATAATGGTTGGTATCTCGTAAAATGCGATAACTATGGGAGCATTGTACGTTTATTCCTGACATTTTCTTTCTCCCTTTGATCAACGTAAATATATACCGTGGTATGAACGCACTTTTAACGAGTACTTTCTAGGCAATCTAAGCGAGATTGCATTCGGCATTGCCGAGAAGGACGCGAACTCGGAATTCCATTCGTAGAAATGCATTCGTAGAAATGCATTCGTGTTAGGATCAACGATTCCATAGTTAGTGTAAAAAAAAAAAAAAAAAAAAAAGAATTTTTCCAATAACTTCGATCTAAATAATCCTACAAATATATAATGTAAAATAACGCTCCCTATTATAAAATAAAATAAAAAATATATATTATGAAAAGTAAGAGTTACTATGTTAAATGTGAATTATATAAAAAGTATCTATAACACTTCGATAAATCTAATATAAGAGGAGTCGGTGGGTGAAGTTTATAGATACTTTATCTAGGCTACAGTCCGCCATGCGTGAACCGTTTTCAAATCGACGAGTATGCTTATGCAACTTTAAAGCGAATTAGCAAACTAGCTCTGAACGAGTATTCTTACATCCAGTATATTACCAATAATTATAACATTTTTAATAATACAATCAAATTGAGATATTTTCTCTTTAATAGATTATAGGATTACGTTTTTTCTCTTTTGTATTTTTTTCGTATATAATACATAATTGATATAAGAAAACAGGGAGAAAGTATAAGTCGAAAGTTTTTGTATTTCCAAATAGAAACAAATGGGGTTATAAAGACAGTTAAAAAGACAGTTATTTATGTACCGTACGACGGTACATAGCATAAAACATAGTAATAATAAATAAAAATGCTACGTGTATGCAAAAATAATCCAGGATAAAAGTGAGTCATGCACGACACGACACGACACGACACGACACGACACGACACACGGAGTATGAGTCGCTAGGTCCGTCCGTCGAAACGCGGAAGAAATGGCGACTAGGATAATAAAGAAAGAACGGATCGGAAAGTAAACGGTGTTATACACATATAATACCTACACGTAGATATGTGTAGAGTGCCACTGGGTCAACCTTCGATGGTAAAAGCCACGGGCGGCGGCACGTCAATGCCACCACTGTATTTCGTAGCTAGAAGAAACAGGATATGAGTCGATTCTCCGGATACTCTGCAAGATATAGTTTCGAGTTACCATGATACAAAATATCCCTTAAGATGCAAGCTTTCGTGCGTGAACATAAAATTGTGCGGTATACGTTAAATATTATCTACTTTATACGTGTATATCCATTTCTATATTTTTTGAAGTTATTTTTAATACGATTCCGGACATTCCGGAGCAATTATATTATTTTCTAATTTCCTATATGTAACTATTTATTCATTTTTCTAATATAGATGCATTTCGCGTGTTTGTTATATTATTTTATATTTTATACGAATTCGATTAAAAAAAAGATATTTTATTCGCCTATTTTTCTTCGGTTGTTCCTGGTAACAACTAGCGACCTACCTAATACAGGTTCCATGAACACGTTTCTAAACGTAGTGTTTTAAAGAGAGATAAAGATAGTTTGTAAACTAGGCTAGAACACGTTAGGTAATTAAGTCGGAGAGAAGGGAAGCTGTAAATAATACTCTAAGAGTCAAAGATCGCAGTCTCTCTTGCCTTCGTTTTGCATCCTCACTCCCTCGCTCACTCAATCTTTAAGTTATTTTTTTTCTGATTCTTTTAAATACTTATCTTTTATTATAGTCCACCTACTGCGGGATCACAAACCTGTATCACATACGATGCAGTTAATCATGCCTATATAGAGGCGAGGAAACGCATCAGTAAGTAAGACGATTGCTATAATCATTACTCTCTCTCTCTGCTATAATATCACTCAATCCCAGTCAAGAAGAATTTTTGTTCATTTACAATTGAACCCGTTTATTTGAAACTCCATCAAGCTGAGAAACGACGCTTACGCGAATACTCGAGATATTTTGCAAGATTGGCTAAGAATTTATGCAACTTCATTGCGCGGGAATATAAGAGAAATAAAATACAAGAAGAATAAATAATGATCATCTTACATAAACTGATTGAAATCTTAATATGTTTGACAAACAGACGTCGCACAACCCAAGAACGAAATCTGGAGACCCGAAGATTTGGCTACGGTCGGTGAACTTTTACTGGACATTTCCACTAATCTAGCCCAAACGTGAGTTACAAATGAACGAGACGAGTATGACTAAGAATAATCAATTAAACATAATCAATTAAACATGTCACGATTTAACAGGTACGGTCTGTCATTCGAGGAAATTGAGAAAAGCCTACCATTGATCGACACATCGAAAACATTAATACGCGAAGTTTGTCCCGCTTTTCTAAGCAACGTCGAATGTAGACCAGGAAAATATCGAAGATACGATGGACTCTGTACAAATTTACAAAATCCAACATGGGGTTCGACTCTTTCTCCGTTCACCAGGTAAGACTACAATCTTTACTACTTATCTACTTATCTTTTCCTTCTTATTTTATTTATATTGTTGTTGTTGTTGTTGTTGTTGTTCATTTTTAGATTGATGCCACCAAGATTCTCGGATGGTTTATCAGCACCTAGGATAGCAGTAAGTGGACGAGATTTACCCTTGTCTAGAATAGTTTCACGTACTATGCATCCAGATGAGGGATATCATGACCACGCTGGTACTGTCATGGTAATAGCCTGGGGACAATTCATGGATCATGATTATACGCTAACTGGAACACCTTTAGGTAAGGTCTTTCTCTCTACGTAATACTTTCAAAACGTGTTTGTGTTTGTACGTTTAAAAAAAGGAAAGTTACTTTGTAAGATTACTGATCAATCTCGAGTTACGAGATGATGACAATGATGATTTAATATATCGTATATAATCAAGCAAATAAATCTAAGAGAGATCACATGTGACACCTATATATTATACTATAAGAATAGAAATGAAACGTGTGTTAGAAAGCATTTCGATTATCAATTATCTAACCCATAAGAATATTACGCAACTATCCTGGCGCGTGTGGTGAGACCCTTCCATATTGAATACATATATCTTATACCGAAAGGAGGGTAGGTAACTAGCAGAGAAAGCGAACGATCACAGTGACGACAAGATTATATTCAACGAGGCCAATTGCTGTATCTGTTTCCATGCTTGTTTCCAAAAACATTACACTCCGTCTTTTCACTTTACTTCGGCAAAGAGTATTATATTTCTCTTTCAAATTCCCGTCTATATAAAAATATGAAACAATAATATATTATAAAAATGATCTAATCAATTCATAACATTTTTCAGATCCATTAAATCGTAATGACCCCGAAGAATGTTGTTCTCGTCCTCCACATTTGAAGAATCCTTACTGCAACGAAATTCGTATACCAGAAGATGATTACTTCTACAGATTATTTAACGTTCAATGTATGGACTTTGTGCGAGCATTCCCAGCTGTTCGACCGGGTTGTCGTCTTGGATCACGCGTACCTTTTAACTTGCTTACTGGAGTTCTTGATGGAAACACTGTTTATGGAATTACAGAAAATTTCGCTAGGTAAATCAACATCTTAAGATATATTATGGATCTTGAAATTTCACGAACTGAATCACGATTGGGAGGAGTGAGTCAATGATTTTACACTCTAGATCGGTTAGATAGGATAAACCAAGATACGGAATCGAATTTTATTTATCCTGCCAACATGTGTGCCTGCATCTGTTACGTCATTCACGACGATAAATCAGTATTACGTCGTTCCAACGTCGTTTTCCAACGTCGTTTTCAAACCACGTTGGTACCACCCACCCTGTACTTTCTATCAGCAGACTCACATCATAGGATTCACTATTGCTCAGTTGGCCCCGATCAAAGTGGCCCGATTTAGTGACGATCCCACAATCACGTGCTCGAAATTGAAACTTCTTTAAACGCGAATCAAGTGATTCGCTTTCACGACAAAAATTAATAATAGAATAATATATCGTTTTTATTTTTCTTTAGGAAACTGCGAAATGGTTACGGTGGATTGTTAAGAATGAATCCAGTTTTCAACGAGTACGGATTGAAAGATCTATTACCATTGAAATTGGATATACCTGACGAAGGATGCACTCGTCCGAATAAATCGATGTACTGTTTTGAAGCAGGTAAGATGTTTTAATGAAAATAAAATAAAACAAAACAAAACAAAATAGAAACAAAACTTTTCCTAAGAATTATAATAATTAATTAAATTTTCATTGCCTCACCCCCTATATCAATTACGATGTAGAAGTGATGTAATTAGAATTGTTTTCTTTCACACGAGCTACCGCTCTCCTTGATCTATGATTAAGAAAGGTATGACGTGGGAAAATGTTATGGAAAATGAGTTACCGTTGGGGTTACTTCATTACAATAAAACTATGCGCTGCTTAATGGACATTTCTCAACTAACTGTTCACGCTAGAATTGTAAAGATACCTTTCTTCAATCTCTCGCGATAATCTTATTTAAAATAATTCTCACGATTATACCATGCGGCGTAGTATACACAAATATTCTAACGTAAAAGCTTTGTCCATTTGAATATTTATGATTTGATTTTTCTATTTTAGGTGAAATTCGTGTAAACGAGCAGCTGGTATTAACGTGCATGCACACATTGGTCGCTAGAGAGCACAACAGGATTGCGAAGGTACTCACTCGTATTAATCCCCATTGGGACGATGAGACGCTGTTTCAGGAATCAAGACGCATAGTCATCGCAGAAATTCAACATATCACTTATAATGAGTTTTTGCCAATTCTTTTGGGGAAAGACGTCATGGAAAAGTTTGGGCTTCTTCTCGAGAAAAACGTAATTCGTCTTATTCTAACAACGCGTAATCAGCATTCGGAATTTTCTAATAGCTTACAAAATTCATTATTTTGATTTAGGGTTATTGGGATGGATACGATCCAACAGTAAATCCTGGTGTAATCGATGCATTCGCTGCTGCTGCATTCAGATTTGGACATTCTTTACTTCCCACTGCTGTTGAACGATGGAGCAAAGCTCACAAATTTATTGGTAAATTTTTAAATAAACACATTCATCCAAAAATATCAATTTCTAATCAATTCTGAATATTTCTAAAGCTTCCAAAAGATTATCGGATCTAATCAGAAGACCGTACGACCTTTACCGTGCTGGAGTTTTAGACGAATACTTTATGGGACTGATGAATCAAGTTGCTCAAGCTATGGATGACTCTATAACCCAAGAAGTATAACTTTCATTTTGTATCTACGATACAAGAGAATTGAAGAGAGATTTACAATTTTACAAGAAAATTAACTCACTATTATTATGCAGGTGACCAATCATTTGTTCAAAAAAGTTGGTGCAAAATTCGGAATGGATTTGGTATCATTCAACATGCAACGTGGACGAGAATTTGGTATACCAAGTTACATGGATTTCCGGTAAGTATGCACATAGAACATTTGTTTGATCCAACAAGGATAGGGATTTTTAATGAAATTTGTTCGTTACAGAAAATACTGCGGATTACCTGAGGCTAATACTTTCGACGAATTGTTCGGATCCATGCCAAACGAGACTATTGGACGCTATAGTTCAATTTTCGAGTCAGTATAAAAAACTTTCTTTGAAATCAATTGAAAAACGTAATCGTCTTCCGAAACAAATATTAAATGAACATCTTTTCTAACAGACATCCAGCTGACGTTGATTTGTGGTCCGGTGGTGTATCGGAACGACCTCTTCCGGGTAGTATGCTTGGACCAACCTTCGCTTGTATAATCGCTACGCAATTTAGCCATTCACGACGTGGTGATAGGTTTTGGTACGAGCTACCAAATCAACCAGCGTCCTTCACCCTCGGTACGATCCTTTCGAATCCTCTCGAGTTTCTTTATCCCCAAGGCCATTAGTACTATTCTAACAGAGTGCAAAACTCGCTTTCACTTTTCTAGATCAACTCAATGAGATTCGTAAGACGAAACTGGCTAAGATGATATGCGACAACACGGATCTCATAGATACCATACAAATATATCCTATGGTTTTACCTGATCACGAAATGTAAGAGAGAGAGTCCACAATTAATTATTTAGGGGGAATATTCTGAAAATGATGTTTGACATAAGAATGTTGTTTATTTGTTCAGTATTTGTTCAGTATTTTTCAGTAGTTTTCAATATCTTTCGTCAGAGTATTTATAATAAAAATAAACGTGCCTTAGGGTTACGTTAGAGTTTTTTTACAAATTTTCTTAACACTTTCGATGTCTAGTATTTTAGCACTACGGTATAGTATTCAAAATACTGATCCAATAAACAGCAACTAAAGCATGAGACATAAATTATCTGAAAATGAAATAAATTATTGGATAAGAATGGTCTGACGCAACTAATAGGAATTCTGATGATGTGGTGTTAATAGCAATCCACGAGTACCTTGCCGTAGTGGTGTATTACCAAGCATAGACCTGAGCAAATGGGCCGAGTATCCAACGAGCCACGCCACGCAATACGTGAGTAATCTAGCGCGACAGTACGGGCCGTTTGGGAAATAAGAAAAGGGCTCATCCACGTTTTATACTAGAGAAAATAATATATTAAAAAAAACAATTAGAAAAAAAATATATATAAATATAAATACACCGGGATACTACATATTGAAACCACCACCGACACCACCACCACCACCACCACCACCACCACCACTACCACCACCACCACCACCACCATCACGTAGTATGTCTCACGAGCCAGGACATCCTAATCCAAGATACACTGCCTAGGGATGCACGCAGAAAAAAATTAAAAAAACAAGCAAGCAACAACTACAACAACAAAAGCAACAAGAACAAGAATCATTAAAAAAAAAATGTATACTTAAGACGATTATATAATCTCGTCATAGTCATCGCCTAATAAAAATGGGTATAATATTGCACTGTACCCATCCCCACCCTCTCTTGCATAAGTTTCCACGCTTATACGCACATATCAAATTTTTAGTATATTTTATTCTTATTTTGTTTCATTTTGTATTGCACTTAGGTGCAGTCATAATTACATTTGTAGTTTATTCATTATCAAATGAATAAGTTATAGAAAAACAGTAAAGTAAAATTTTGTATTTTTAGTTTTTTTTTTTTTTTTCTTGGAAATACACTATGGTAATAATAATAATAATAATAATTTATTATATTTAATAAACGACAGAAAAAAATAATTATTCGATTGCACAATAGATATGCACAATAGATATGCATAATAGAAAAAACATTTCATTAGATGTTCATATAATTTATAAGTTAATCGAAGTAAATGTTAGAGTGACAGAGAACATATTTAAATGTGTTCTAAACGACGTATAAATGTCGGAACCGAGAGTGACAATAAAATCAAAATTTATCATTAATACTAATCGTCGTAGAGACATTCTTTAGAATATAGTATTAATTTTGTTTTGTTGTTTAGATCCCGTAGAGGCGAAGACTTCATTTGCACAGTGCATAGCGAATCTACTAAAATACATACACACCACGTATATTAATATGTATCAATTAACATGTGTTGTTGCACACAACAAACACACATATAGGAAAAAGTATAATACTAAACTTGAAATACTTTAATGTTCGATTTAAAAACATTGAAATATCTAATCATAGTATATCACGCATTTTTTCACGCAATTATTGCTATGCACTTTGATTGCACTATAACTTTGTTTTAATTAGATACTTTGATAAGGGAATAAAAACTATTCACAGATAGGGACACATATACGCACAAAAATAAACAAACTTATCCATCCATTCATCTATCCGTCAATCATCCAATCGATCCATCCATTGATCAATTTTCCTAGATCTTCTACCAGTTTTATTTACGCAGCACCACCATTGTCATCGGCACACAGCTACAAATGTAAAAAAGAAAAACCTATTGTACTGTAGCGTTTGGTGGAGGAACGTTTGCTTGACGTGCCGGGACGTCCGGTGAATGCGGACACGGTACGGGACCACTACGAGAAACAGGACGCTTTGCGAATCTTCTTTGAGAGTATTAACGGCATTGCTTCTTATCTGGGCATCACGAGAAAGTAATGCGCGCGCGAACACGCACACCAGAGAACGGGTCCATCTTCAGATATCATTTTCGCAAAAGAAAAGAAAAAAGAAAAAAGAAAAAAAAAACAAGAAAATTATACGTCGATATATCTATTTAATTGCATATACATGCATACATTTTAAACTTTTCTTGATGACGCGATTATGTGCGTAGCTTGACTTGACTACAATAAGTTTTTTCTTAGCCGTCTAAGGTATTATATCGTAAAATGCATTATGTAAATAATTGCCCTTGCAATGGCACAGAAATGTACGTAAAGAAAATGAAGATAAAAGAAAAGAAAAGGAAAGAAAAGGAAAGAAAAGAAAAAACAGAAAAATGAGATGATCGTTTCTGCGCCACTGCACTGTGTAGCTCTCGTCGTAGTTATCAATTATTATATTACTATACGTATACTTTGTACATATTAACGAGCATCAAGAAATAAAGTCACTTTGATAATAGTGCCATTGAAAAATAACGAATATCATCCTTATTCTCATCCTTATTCTCATCCTTATCATCATCCTTATTTCATTAAAAATATCCAGTATTTTGCAGATTTCTTGCACAGTAGATTTGGTTCGAAATATTTTCATTAATGGTAAACCCATAGAATTTAATACATACAATTTCCATCAATTTCAGCATCAACAATCTCGCAAAACTAATCGAGATGTGAAAAATGTTCTACCTAAACGCTACGCAAAATTATTCAATCCCAATTTGATGAAGATTATAAAAAGAAAAGATAAATATGCAGAAAAAAGATATACACCTTTATTATGGACAAGACTCATTGAAAAAGTATCTACGAGTGACGTTTTATCACTTAGCATGGAAAATAATAACATAGTACTTATCGATAATGAATTCAAGCAATCTTCTGACAGTGAAGCAATCAAAATTAGCAGCATCATCGATAAAATAATAAAAAAGAATAAAGGAATGAAAAACGCGCGTAAGAGGAATCGATCATTCAGAAAAAGAAATAAAAGTATGACGGGCAAACGATTAAAACGTTCCGCCAATGAAAATAGTAATTCATCGGCAGAAATGAAAAATAATTTGAAACTCTATCGACATCCTAAACTCACTCAGGAAGATGAGAAATCTAAAATAACTGATACGAATGTAAACGTTTATACTGATTTTTACAAACGCATATGGGAGATTATTAACGACACGCGTCCGACTTTCAAGATCGTGGTACCGCCAATGAGAACACACAGAGAGATATTCAAGGATGAAGACGTTACGTCCGGCTCGGAAATCGAAGATTTAAATTTTCCTTATAAAGAGACTGGGTCTTTGAACGAGAAGAAAAAATTGTTTATTGGAATACCTTTCGATGAGAGGAGACCTCCGGAAGAGGATGAATTTGATAAGTACGTTAAAGTGGACATGGAAAATGTCGATAATTGTTCAACATTAAAGCCAATTGTTGAATCCAAAAATGAAATGATTATTATCAATCCTGATGAAGTATACGTTGATTCTAAGGAGACCAAAGATTTGAGTGACAATAAATCATCTACAAACGATAGCACCAAATTGAAAAAGTATTCTTTTTCTTCTATGCCTGTTGAAAAATTGGATAACAACAAACTAGTCCCTTCAGTTCCTGATTACGATCCAGACAAAATCCCATACGTCGAGATACCTGATTATTCGGATGAGAGAGAGGAAAGTCTAGACGAAGAAGACCGTCGATTAGCTAAAGAACAATATATAGATCCCAACAATTTTTCGAATATATCGAACAATTATACGGACAAAATAACTACGTTAGGTTACGAATATTCCGACAAAAATAACAATGAAGATGCTAATAAAGATCAAAGTATTTTAACACGCGGTGCAACAAACATTAAATTATCGGAAACATCTAATCACGAAAAGAAAAATCATCTTAAGAAGAATAATAAGAACGTTAGGAGTCAATCGGAAGTAAGGAAAAATACGGATGAAGGATTCGTTCTACCGGAAATTCAATTTGACATTAATGAGTATAATAAACCTTTCGACTTGGATGATTTTTTAAAAAGCGAACCATTTTTTCAAAAATTTCCAAAAACCAAAAATAATAATAATAATAATAATAATAATAAAAGAGAGAATGGTAAAGAACTAGTGGACGATGCTAAAAGTAATTATTCTTCTATGTCGGAAGATCCAACTAGAGAAGATTTAGTTGACGACGATGAATGGGAGCCACGGTATAAGCGTGCAAATGAAAATACTCGCATGGATCATATGAAACTTGATTATACGAAGGATCAAGGAAGAATAGATGAAATGATCAATGAAGAAAAAGATTTTCTCGAGCGTTATTTTAGCAAGGACGTTATCGATAAATTAGAAGAACATTCGGACGAAGAATTTGGTGAAGAAACTAAAAGGAAGGAGAAGGAAGAGGAGAAGAAAAAGAAAACCTTAAAAACATTGTCTACGATTCTTGACAAAAAGGATCGAATTTCGAGATTGGACGAGGAAGTGAATAAGGAAATCGAGGAAAATGGAAGAAAGGTTCCCTCCGTTTATAAGAATTATTGGTCTTTAGAGTACGAGTTACCTGGTATGAAGGATATAAAAAAAGAGATGAAGAAAATATATTAACTAAGAAGATTGAAAGTAGGATGAAGAAGAGGAGGACGAGAGGAAGAGAGAGCTGTATATCAATTCACTGCTATTAGATTCTATATACCAAATTATGACCAATATTTTTCTCTAGCATGTAATTATATTAAATAATTAATAAAAAATTTTAAAAAATATGGATTTCGAATTAGCTTCTAGCCAGCAATTAAATGTATATCTTCATTTTTTTTAGTTCTGGTGGTTCTGTGCCAACTTTTTGCGCTATTTAATAGCTATTTAATAGTGTAACGAAGAATACAAAAGTATATGGAAGCTCACAAGCTTACTTCTTGCGTAACAACATTCATCTTAGTTAATAACCTGACCATCAATGGTACCAGTAAGTAAGTACTTAATGCGATGACAGTACAATACTATAAAAGAATGCAATATTCTTTGATAGTATATGATAGTATATGATAATATATGACAAATACTTTGATAGTATATGTTATATAGTATAGTTATATTGTAATATAGAATTTTATATAATTATATTTAATTTTTAATATATAAACATGTGTGTGCCTTCAGAAATGCATTTATATATATATTTTTAAAATGAAGCAATTTAAGACACTCAAATAAAAAAGAATCCAGAAGGTTTGATGATAAATCCAACGATGATCACCTGTAACAAAAAGCAAACTATATTAGTCATACAGTCAAGTGATACAATAGCCTAACATATAAGTGGTCCAATTCGCAGATGCACTTTTCAATTGAATCCTTTATTTACTTTTTATCAAATCTCTAATTACCGTTGCAATAAAATTAAATTTAAACGCGTGATTTTATATTTACATAAAATAAATAAAAATAAAGAAATAGGAAAAATAAGAATACTAAGTTACTAAAAAAAATAATATCTATTAATTATTATGAGAGAAATACTTTAAAACTGCATTATATAGAAAAGAAGAATTGCAAATTTAATAAAATACGATCAAAGTGAAAAATTTTAAAGACGAAACAAGAAAAGAGAAATTACTGTAATATTTACCGAACGTTATTTAAGCTTTAAAATTAAATAATACAAATATTGTAATATTTCTGACTCTAACTAAACACATATGCATCTTTTGGACGATATGGCACACAGACTTGATGTGCCAAGGAGATGGAATGGTCCATCATCTCCAATTACAATTACAAATTAATGACGAGCAAGAATGTAATATAATAAAATATAAAATATGACTAGAAAGCTATTCTCGAAAAGTTCTAACTTGCTGTTGAACCTTTGAAAATAACTCAATAGTCTATGTAGTTGCCCTCTTCAGCCACAATTAAGTGGGGGCCTCTTCGGCCTTAGCCTCTTCTTTCTTCATCCCTGAAAACTGCATTGGACATTTTCAACGTGCAAGAAAGATAAGATATCTCATATCTTTTTTTGCAAATTAACTTTTATTTCGTTATGATTCTAATATGGAATTATGAAAAAATTAATTTATATTTAATGTTAAGTATATTCAAGCTCGTATAACCATGGATGAACTTAGAGTTCATTGCATAATATTACACGAGCACATTTAATCAAACGTCCAAGCAGATAATTTCTCTCGATGACCTAATAACACGTCGCACTTTTAATATCAAATAACAAAATTCAATTGAAATTAAATAATGCAACAAATGTAATGCATTTTCTTGCAATATTTTCATTTCATTCACTTGTTATATTGAACTATATCAAATGTTTTTCATTATAAGAGAAAATTGCTATTGTGCGAAGTGCTAATCACATAATACTTAAAACTAAGTATCAAATTAATCAAAGTATTTGCGAATTTGTTCGAGTCTATCTCGTTCGAGATAGAATCGAAATAGAAATGGATCTTTCAAATTGTTGCAAATCCCTTTGAATCATGATACATAATGAAAATTACAGAAGAGTCACAAAATAAATTTACAAAGCAAGCATATTAGAATAAATAAAAGAAAACATTTTGTAACAGTTCTGTATAAACCAGGCGGCGAAATTTCCACTCCGGAGTGAAAGTAAGCCTAATGCCTTTCCTGGGTCCTACCTACTTAAAATTAAAGTTTTCACATTCATTCAAAGAAGTATGCTACCTGTCTGCCAATTACCCGTATTTAAAAAGAGCAAATACACATACGTACCCACCCACCCACTCCACGATTCTCTCACATACCACCAGGGTGCAAAAGCCTAAACTAGAGAGCATGCCCCGGGGCACCTCCGACACCCTAGTTCAACCACGTTTTCTAAACTTATATGCTAAAGGGTATACGTACTGATTGCTGTAATCGTCTGCCAAGGCTAGTGATTATTGCATAAAAAACTACAGCAAAAATACAAGTATACACTAGTATATATGCATACTAGTAATATACGAGTATATCAAAGTTTCCACAAATAAATGCGGTAACTCTACTATGCAAAACGATTGTTAAAAAAAAAAAAAAAAAAAGTTTGTATCGTACACGTGACTCTACAAGTTATTTTTATTCAATAACTTAAAAAATAATAAGCGCGGTATTACGTGTCGCGAAACGATGTACAATGCACACACCTAAACGCACACACAGGTGCAACGTACACCGTGCAATCACTAGCACAATGACAGCCGCCAATAGGGGAAAAAACTTAAAACTAAACCTATACCAACTGTTTCTCACCCATACGAGTAGCACCTGGGCACACGTATAGATGAGAACGCAGAAAGTATAGGGGGGAGAAACGGGAGATTAGTACATTAGAAGCTGAAAATCCTGATCTAAAAAATATGATTAAAAACACATATATACATAACATATAAATATACATTTTTATAAAAATTCATCTAAGCGACTAAGGACTCTACAATTTTTTTAATAAATAATGACTTTGAATATCTTTTAATATCTTTTAATATATTTCAAAACCTCGGACGACTCCTTTCATTAAGTTGGCTGTTCTAATAAAAGAACTGGGCTTTAAGCCACCACTTAACTGCTAGAATCTATCCGTCGCGAATGAGTTTGTTTTCTTGCTCATTTATTTGTAATATCGAAGTATCGATATATCAAAATTAATCGCGATTAGATAAACTAAGTACGAAGCAATGCATGTAAGACATTTATTACATGCTTTTCTGGACAAAAACGAGTAAATAAATGCTCGATTTCACCACTACTAACCACGAACAAAACACGTAATAAAAAAGAAAGTGCATTTATTAATTGCATTATTAATTAAATGAATTTAACCGGTGAGACAAGAAAACCTATCCTGAACTAATATAAAATACACAATACAATATACAATACAATATACAATTTTCATGAGTAATTCCAAAAGAAGAATTACTCATGTGCTCGTCAATAATTTCTTTAAATAATTACAACCAGTAACTCGTGCCGATTAGGACCTTTCATCCTCGGCATGATTGAGCACCGGAGGGACTTTAAATTTTAACTCACGGCATAAGAAGTTCTACGATGGCTCCAAAACACTCCTACTTCGCAGCAAGTATTATAGAATGCGAGTATCGAAGATCCATCGAAGATCCATCGAAGATCCATCGAAGATCCATCGAAGATCCATCGAAGATCCATCGATGATCCATCGATGATCCATCGAAGATCCATCGAAGATCCATCGAAGAATTCATTCCACATCTTTGATAAGGTAGAAAGTCCGTCGTCATATCTGTAAAATAAAATAGAACAAAACGATAAGTTATTTGCAATATAATCCAAAATCATATAAAATAAAATCGAATAAAATGTAAATAAAAATAGATACTTACAATGCATTTCAATGGGATGAAATTCAATTGC
Source organism: Polistes fuscatus (assembly GCF_010416935.1). Taxonomy (NCBI): domain Eukaryota; kingdom Metazoa; phylum Arthropoda; class Insecta; order Hymenoptera; family Vespidae; genus Polistes; species Polistes fuscatus. The sequence continues at coordinate 2,309,020 of NW_025113104.1, forward strand.
ACCATGGCGATGCACCTCGCGTGAATCTAAAAACGCGGTATAAACGAAAATAAGAAACTATAGATGAGTTTCTTATCGCGAAACCGAAATTTTATTATACGGCGAACAACACTGATTCTAATTCGCGTTTGATTTTAATTTGTTTTACGCCCGATCACTGATTCTACACAACTAATTCAAAGACTGCTTTGCACACAGTCAATGCAAGTAGAAAAATCTTCATTGATGCACTGATTCTAATACGCGAACAGTCTGTGCGACTGTTTAAAGATAAAAATACAACTTTACTCGAACAAACTCTAATGCAATTACTGCATTGGTCGCAGTTAATTTAATATATAAATTTCAAAAATAGTTCGCGAACGCGACGGAATTGAAAAGAAAACGAACGAACGTGCTTCTAATCCGTGATTTTAATTATATTTAACGATACAACACTCCCGTATATTGCTTCGCGCACGATAGCAATGCACGAACACTTGCAACACTTCACAAACACAATTCACAAACACTTCCAACACTGATATATTCCTATGATGATCTGAAACAGAAATAAAAACAAAATTATAAATATCATTGTTGTAAGTAAAAAAATTATTATAATTATTGAGAAAGTGTTTAAAATAAAAATTGACTTACGTTTATTCTTCATTGATGAATGCACGATGGGTATCCTACCCTTAGGATGACGATGAGCACACGTTTAAACCGAATAAAAGAAACTTACGGAGTTTCTTAACCGAGCAAACGAAACTTTAACATGCGACGATCAACACTGACTTTACTTTCCGATTCTTTTGTATTTTATTTTTACGATGCAACACACGAGTACCTCATTGCCTACGCGCTCGATTGCAATGATGTTCTGAAACAGAAAAAGAAAAAGAACAATTAATATCATCCTTATAATAAAAAACCATTAAAGTTATCATAGAAACGTTTAATAGGAAAATATACTTACTTTTAGTCTTCATTGATGACTGCAGGATGGGTATCCTACCCTTAGGATGACGATGAATAAAATAAAATTAAATAAAACTCTGAAAAGCTGAAACATACTAAAAAGATTATAGAACAATATATCCTGTGAATCATTCCTGAAGGCATTGCACACTTTTAAAGATATTTTATCATAAAGAATCAATATAAATTCAAGCAATATTAATTGCCTTTATCTCACTACTTGTATAAAATTACATATAAAGTATTTAATATCAGTAAAAATTGTTAATAAAAATCGATAACGTTATATATATAATAGTTTAATACGTCACGTCGTTAGATCTTATTGTTAGCTCGTTGAAGGAACGATCTGGAATGAACACGTAATCGCGTCCTTCATGTCGAACGTTCGGCTGTCTTCGTTTTGTTTTCGGCTGTCTTCGTTTCTTCTGTTCTCGCTTCGAGAAATTCCTGGAATATACGTACACATTCGTTATTGCCCGTAGATAGAATATTTTGTTTTCTTATTTTCTCTCTCTCTCTCTTCTCTCACTTTCGTTCTCACTCTTTGTATACATTTCTGTATGGTTTAAAAAAAAGAATAACGCTTACCTCGATGAATATGAAGATAAAAAAGAGTAAACACAATTGTTAGACTGAGTATATGTATTCCTGCTGGACTCTCTCCTAATGCTCGGTACCTAAAAAAGGAAAAAAAAAGATTACATTAGTATAACATAAAGAAAATCAAATATATGAGTGTATGTGTACGAGCTACCTATACTTATGAATATATGCTTGTATGTGTGTGTATGTTACAGGAATCGAATTTAATACGAAATACGATCTTTGAATACATAATTATGAAAAATAATTAATTAGAGCATCATTAGAGATGGTAGTAAGTATCGATACCATGAAAAAAGCTGGAAATTAGAAGAAATATTGTTAAGTAACATTGGTGAGATTTGGCGGGATATCGAGATATATCGATGTTATATTCTCACAAATTTCTTACGAACTTTTTAATATTTCGTTTTGAAAACATTCACGTATGAAAATCTTATGTGTAACTATCGTTTGATATGTAATAGAAAGGTGTAAAATACTTTTCAATTACCTGAATTAAACGAGATGACGCAGTACGCTGGAACATATACAGCTGACAGAAAATGGCGTTTCCTCTACCTTTCCCCTGCGCCCCCTTCCGTTGCCACTGCGTTGCCTCTGCTGCGCATCTGCTGCGCGCGGTAGTATGCGCGGTAGTCAACTTTCAAAAAAAGTAGCGAAATCCGTTGACCAATGGCTACTTGAGATTTTGCATTTTTTCCATCTATTATAGAAAAATATCGAATAGTTAAAAATAGGATATAGGAACATAAAAATTGTCGAAATATATACTTTATTAATCCAAACAATCAAAATTGAACATTATAAGTCGATATCCATAGAAATGATGCCGTAAAACAAGATATATATCATTGCGTAGAAAAATGCATACCAATGTACATGGAATTTTTTTCTACAAAATATTCTTTATCCTCGACATTATCGTAATCTTTCGATTATATCATTTGGAAGTCATTTGCTAGAAGAATCTATTAGTATATAGGAAGATTATTTACGTTAGAAAATATTTTTTAATTACCTGAGATTAACGGGACGACGTAGCATCCGTCCGATCTCCAACACCGACGCCGCGAAAAGAAAGAGGAATGATCAGCAAAGAGCCCTGATTGGCTTATAATTATTGCAAAAGAAAAAGATGACCAATCAGAAATTCCCAATTACCATATAGAAATGTATTTCACGCACACGTACGTAACTCGCCTTTCTTCATGACCACTCTAGTCAAGCTTGATATAAATAAATAAAAAATTTATTCTATTTTACTATTTAAGGTACACGTATCTTGTTAATATTTAAAAAATAACGAAAAGAATAAAGACAATATGCACTATAATCCTTATCACACAGAACAGAAAAACATACATAATTTATTTATTACAATATTTAAATATCAATTTTATGAATTATTATAATTATCTAATTACTAATCCAATTAATAATTATTGTTATCTAATTTATTTTTCTGTTAGGTGTATACGTTCCTTGGTAATATTAAAAAATAACGAGTCAAATAAAGACAATATACACTAAAAACTTTATCACATGGCAACGTTCTGATTTAAACATTCTTTCAATTTTTATGTACTTGTTTAAACTAATATACATTTGTTTTAACGTCCCTGTGCAATGATGACTTTGGATAATAAAATTTTTCTTCAGAAAAATATCACATTAAAATTATTTTATATTTAAAGTATGTTAATAAGTATGTAATGTTTAAACCAGTACATATGTATTTAAACAATCTGAAATATAAGTAGAGTATATCAGAATATTTAAAAAATTGTTAAATAATCGATAGGAATGTCTATTGTTGTCTAAAAGATCGGAATATATGACGTATGTACCGTCCCCTTCGAAATCCACCGTTGAAATGAGACGTTGTCCTCTATGAAAGTACTTTTATTAAATGTTGTTTATCTGACTTTCCTAACGTTGCGCATGTGTATAAAGGGTGTCATACATCTAATACATAATATTTAAGATTGTAACGTTCTTATTTAGTATTCTTTTAATTTTGTGTAATTATTTTAGTGCTCCTGCGCATTGTGGACTTCGAGGGTCAAATTTGGCTGCAATATAAGAAAAGTGCATTAGTGCATTATAATAATTGTTAATTAATCGATGCTAGTGTCTATGCAATTTTATGCAATACTTTAAATAAAACTACACTATAAAGATGTAATTATTACAATACATAAATTACAGTTATATAATTGTAAATATTGAATGAATACTAACTAATAAAGTAACATGTAAGAATTGAATTCCTTTTCCTCACATTTATTAACGTATATGGAAATGAAAAAAGAAAGTACATTTTTCTAAACAGTTATACAACCAATATATTAAAACAATTAATAAACAATATACTAATGGAAAATGTGAATTATTGAAGTTTACCATTATGATAGAAGAAAGCTGAGGTGTTTGCTCATTTAAATACCAAAAAAAATTGCCTGGATTCATTTTAAAATCTTCCAAATTCTTCTTTCATGTATTTACTCGATACATAAAACGATAAGAAAGCCTAATAGATGCTGTGCTTTTCCAAATCTTCAAATATTTGCAAATCTGAAAATCATAAGATTGTTTTAATAAAGTATCAAGTTATCCTTGTTAATATTTAAAAACAAATGTGTGCAATAAAGACAATATGCACTAAAAACTTTATCACACTACACAGAAAAACACACAAAATTTATTTATTTAATAAATCAAAAATAATTTTATTTTCCTATTAGGTGTACACGTTCTTTTATTATATTTAAAAAATAAGGAATAAAATAAAGAGGTTATACACTAAAAACCGCACAGAAAACACAATCGTATAGAAAAGAAACCTCGTTGCAGATATTTTAAAAACAATTGACATAAAGCATTATAGCCATCCTTCAAGAATTAAAATAACAAGAGTTTTTCCATATCAAAACAGAGTATGGGAATTTATACTTTCATGGTTGGCATGAGAGATGTCAATTGTTTTGTTTCAATTTATTTTAATTCTTTAAGGATGGCTAAAGTGCTTTATGTCATTTGTTTTAAAGATTTCTATAACGTGGTTTCTTATCTATACGATTGTGTTTTTCTGTGAAGTGTGAGAAAGTTTTTAGTGTATATTGTCTTTATTCTATACATTATTTTTAAATATTAACAAGGAATGTGTTACACGTATAATAAACACTTATATATTTAATTTTCTTTATATTATACCAATGCTAAATTATTTTATACTTTTTTTTAGGTTTCCAAACATTTGGAAGAATACAACATGATTTTAAAATGAATCCAGGCAATTTTTATATAATACTTAAACGTGCAAACACCTCAGCTTTCTTCTATCATAATGGTATACTTCAATAATTCACATTTTACATTAGTATATTGTATTACAATAAAGATAGAATCAAGGCTCCCGTGGGCAGGGTCGCATCCCTTAAGTAAATTCCTTCTTAACAAATGGCGCCCTTTGCGAAGAAGGAATCCACCCGCTACCCATTGAGGGCCTTCACTAAAAAAAATATGGAGACGAACCTGAAAAAGAAAACATTATGCAGAAGTCGTTAACGTTTCATAGTAATTCATCTATTCGTATTCATTATTATTAAGAAACATTATAAGATAATTAGTTTCCATAGATGAAATGGATAAAAGGAACCAAGGAAAAAGAAAGAAGGATATGATATTAATTAGGGATTTAAAAGAAACTAATTACAATTATAATGTTTAAAGTAAGCGGTCTTTGGCTAGATTTTACTTGCAATGGAATGCATAACATATAAAATATGTTAAACATTATACTGAAAGTAAAATACCATTGCCCAGGTCTAACCACGAGGAGGTAACCGCTTCTGAAGACCCGGGATGTGCATCCTGAAGATGTCCCCATCCGAATTAAATTGAAACCAAAGAAAATGAAATGAAAATGATCACCCCGTGAATGATTTTTAATGAGTCCCACTCTTATGCCCCACCCTAAGAGTTCTATTCGGAAAATCTTTACAATTACTATCGATAATGAAGAGAAAAATGGGTAATCAAATAAAAAAATGATAAAAGAGGAGTAAAACATGAATGGAATCGAAGTAACATGGAACCCGTGAATAAATAAAATACATTAAATATAAATGTTACACGGGTGTAATGTGCTAAGGAGAGAAGAATAAATAGATTAAAATTATACATGTAATTATAAATTAAATTATACATTTAATTATACTAATAATTATCTTACACTATCCTTTATTATAACTAAGTCTTCATGCTGTCCTGGTGTGGTCCTCGTGCTGTCCTGGTGTGGTCATCCTCCTATGTAACCTGCAACAAAAAAGCAAAGGGATCGGGAAGAAGTTGAAAAGTAGGCTTTTTAAAGTGAAACATTTTACGTTTTTTATTTAAGTGGTATCCCACCGGTTGGACTAATCCACTGACTCTAATCTATATTACGAGGAACTTACGCTGCACGTACAGTTTGCCCACCAGCACTATATTTACTGCAAGCTTGAGGAACTGAATCCCTGGGCCCGTCTTACTAATAGCGGTGGTAGACATCCCTTCTAATGCAGTTTCAGTTCCTATGCTACGTGCACATCTATGCTTGCAAAATCGCGAGTTAAAAAAAGCAAAGTAAAATAAAAAAAAATAAAAAAAAAGGATAGGGAGTTTCACTTTAAAAAGCTAAGGGTAGGACATGATTCTATCCTTGGGAGAAAGATAGAATCAAGGCTCGCGTGGGCAGGGTCGCATCCCTGAAGTAAATTCCTTCTTAACAAATGGCGCCCTTTGCGAAGAAGGAATCCACCCGCTACCCATTGAATTGCTTCTAAAAAAATAATAAAATTTTAATAAACACTTAATATTAAATTTTATTTAGCCAGTAACAATAATTGTAAAACAATCTATGTAATCGGAGAATTTTATAATTATGTTTCAACCAAAGAACGCAACCAAGCTGAAGAAACAGTCATCTAAAGTTATAAAAATAAATTCATATTAAATTTATTTTCTATTCAAAATACGTTAATAGAAGAGTATATAACATTTAAAATAATGTATGTATATGTTTAAGCAATTATATAATAGCAGAGAACAATACTTTGTTCTATACACCTTAAATAATTGTTAATTAATCGATAAAAATGTCTATTGTTGCTTAAAAACTCGGAGTATATGTTCTGTGATCCCTCCTCCTCGAAATTCACCGTTGATCTGAGTAATTATCCTCTGTTAAAGTTTTTTTGGTGAAAGTTGTTTATGTGACTTTCCGAAAATGCGCATGTGTATAAAAGAAAATCAATAAAATTAATCAATAAAATTTAATATTATAACGTTCTTATTTTAATATTCTTTTATTTTTTGTATAATTGCTTAAACTAATGTACATTTGTTGTAATGATCCTGCGCAGTGATGACTTCGGAGGGAAGGGGTAAAATTTTCGTCTATTAAAACATAAAATCAAAATTAATTAATATTTAAAGAACGTCAAAAGTTAGGTAATGTTTAAATAAATATATGCGTTTAAACAATCTTAATTATAATAAGAATTCATTAAAATATTAAAATAATTGTTAATTAATTGATAGAAGTGTCTATTGTTGTTAAAAAGTTCGTAATATATGTTCGGAGCTTTGTCTTCTTCGAAATTCCCCTTCAGACTGGGCCTTTGTCCTCTATGTTAATTACTTTTATTGAAAGTTGTTTATATGACTTTCCGAACGTTACGCATGTGTAAAAGAGAATAATCCACCTAAACAATTAAATTTATGATTATAACGTTCTCATTTTAGTATTCTTTTAATTTTTATGTAATTGTTTAAACTAATGTACATTTTTTGTAACGTTTGGAAATTTTCATCGAAAAGAATATCACATAGAAATAATTTAATATTTAAAGTATACTAATAAATAAGTAATTTTTAAACCAGTACACATGTGTTTCAATGAACTGAAATAAAAAAAGAGTGTATTAGAATATTAAAATAATCGTTAATAATCGATAAAAGTGTTTATTGTCGTTTAAATGTTCGTAGCATATGTATGCGCATATAATATTCGAAATAAATAAAAATTATGATTATATTATAGCAGTCTTTTAATTTTTGTGCAATTGTTTAAACAAACGTCCTATAAAATATTTATTATAGGAGAATATTAACATCAATAAACAATAGTAAATAGCTTGGAAAAATATTATTATTATTATATTCCTGATTTCCAATAGGAATCCATATGTTCCGGTATTTTAAATCCGGTATTTTAAATTTCTCGTGACGTCACAAAAATAAAATTTTGGTAATAGGATCACAGGATGATACAAGAGCTCTTCGAAGAGAGTAGGAAACGAGAGCGCTTCCCTTTCTCCCAGTTTCATGATTGATCACTTATGCAGAAAGAATAAGATCTTTAATACTTTGAATAAATATTATTTAAGAAATTATTACAATATGGGTTTATTCCCAATACAAGATAATTATGTTTACTTTTTAAAAGATCCTTTACACTGCTGCTGCATTAAATTTGCAAAATAATTCCCATGGCATCTCTACGAACAAGAAATTCGTTGATACAAGTCTTCAATATTTTCTAGCAAGTCGATTAACAATAATCTTTCCTTAGTTGGTATGAGGCTTTGCAATACAATTTGTGCAAGAAAAATAATCTTAATATAATATGATTCCTATTTGTCTTTTTAATTTTTAATAATAACAATGCATTCCTTCTTCAATCCTTTTGATGGAATATATAGTACATGGTTTTCTTCTAGTGTGAGAACGGAACAATTTCTCCAGTGCCTTCCTAAATCTTTCATGATAAAAGTGTTGTGGAATTCTTCTTATCGTAGTGAAAAATCATACGCTCTCTTTTCCATTACATTGATTGAATACCTATGCATAAAGAACAAGATCTTTAATACTTTGAAAAAATATTTTTCCTTTTAAAAGATGTTTTATACTGCGGCTGCATTCTATTTGCAAAATGATTCACATAGCATCTCTACGAAAAAGAAATTCGTTGATACAAGTCAATATTTCTAGTAAGTCGATTAACAATAATATCTTTCATTACCTGGTACGAGGCTTTGCAATACAATTTGTGCAAGAAAATAATTCTTAATATAATATGATTCCTATTTGTCTTTTATATTGTAATAATCAGGATGCATTCCCTCTTCAATCCTTTTGATGGAATATAATACATGGTTTCCTTCCAGGGTGAGAACGAACCCTTTCACTACTGTCTCCCTAAATCTTTCATGATTAAGTGTGTTGGATTCTTCTTATCGTAGTGAAAAATCATACGCTCTCGTTTCCAGTTCATTGATTGAACACCTATGCAGAAAGAATAAGATCATTAATACTTTGAATAAATACTTTTTAGGAAATTATTATAATATTGGTTTAATACCAATACAAGATAATTACGTTTGCCTTTAAAAGACCCTTTGCACTGCTGCTGCATTCTATTTGCAAAATGATTCACATGGCATCTCTACGAAAAAGAAATTCGTTGATACAAATGTTCAATATTTTCTAGTAAGTCGATTAACAATAATATCTTTCATACCTGGTACGAGGCTTGGCAATACAATTTTTACAAGAAAATAATTCTTAAATAATATGATTCCTATTTGTCTTTTTATTTGTAATAATCAGGATGCATTCCCTCTTCAATCCTTTGATGGAAATTATAGTACATGGTTTCCTTCCAGTTGTGAGAACGTAACACTTTTCACTGGTGTCGTCTAATTCTTTCATTAAAGTGTTATATTCTTCTTATCGTAGTGAAAAATCATACGCTCTCGTTTCCAGTTCATTGATTGAACACCTATGCAGAAAGAATAGATCATTAATACTTTGAATAAATACTTTTTAGGAAAATTATTCTTATAATATTGGTTTAATACCAATAACAAGATAATTACGTTTGCCTTTTAAAGACCCTTTGCATGCTGCTGCCATTCTATTTGCAAAATTTCACATCATCTCTACGAAAAAGAAATTCGTGATACAATGTTCAATATTTTCTAGTAAGTCGATTAACAATAATATCTTTCATTACCTGGTACGAGGCTTGGCAATACAATTTTACAAGAAAATAATTCTTAATAATAATATGATTCCTATTTGTCTTTATATTTGTAATAATCAGGATGCCATTCCCTTTCAATCCTTTGATGGAATATTATGGTACATGGTTTCCTTCCAGTGTGAGAACGTAACACTTTTTCACTGGTGTCGTTCTAATCTTTTCATGATTAAGTGTTGTTATATTCTTCTATCGTAGTGAAAATCATACGCTCTCGTTCCCAGTACATTGATTAAATACCTATGCAGAAAGAATAAGATCTTTAATACTTTGAATATATTATTAAGAAATTATTATAATAAAGTTTTTTCATACAAGAATTAGGTTTACTTTTTAAAAGATCCTTTACACTGCTGCTACATCAAGTTTGCAAAATAATTCCATTGCATCTCTACGAAAAAGAAATTTCGATGATACAAGTCTTAATATTTTCTAGAAAGTTTGATTTACAGTTATCTTTCATTACCTGGTACGAGACTTGGTAATACAATTTGTACAAGATAGAATTCTTAATATAACTGATTCTTATTTGTCTTTATATTTGTGATAATCAGGATGGATTCTTTCTTTAGTTCTTTTTATAGAATATTATTGTACATGGTTTCCTTCCAGTGTGAGAACGGAACAATTTCACAGGTGTCTACCTAAATCTTTCATGATTACGGTGTATTGGATTCTTCTTATCGTAGTGAAAAATCATACGCTCTCGTTTCCAGTACATTGATTGAACACCTATGCAGAAAGAATAAAATCTGTAATACTTTGAATAAATATTATTTAAGAAATTATTATATATTATTTCCAATACAGGATAATTATGTTTGCTTTTTAAAAGATCCTTTACACAGCTGCTGCATTCTATTTGAAAATGATTCCCATGACATCTCTACGAAACAGAAATTCGTTGATACAAGTATTTAATATTTCTAGTAAGACGATTGACAGTAATATCTTTCATTACCTGGTACGAGGCTTGGCAATCAATTTTTACAAGAAAAGAATTCCTATAATATATGATTTATTTGTCTTTAAATTTGTAATATTCAGAATAAATTCCTTCTTCAATTCTTTTGATAGAATATAGTACATGGTTTCCTTCCAGTGTGAGAGCGGAACAATTTCAGCGGTGTCTTACTAAACCTTTCATCATTAGAGTGTTGTTGGATTCTTCTTATCGTAGTGAAAATCATACGCTCTCGTTTCCAGTACATTGATTGAACACCTATGCAGAAAGAATAAAATCATTAATACTTTGAATAAATATTATTTAAGAAATTATTATAATATTAATTTATTTCCAATACAGGATAATTATGTTTGCCTTTTAAAAGATCCTTTACACTGCTGCTGCATTCTATTTGCAAAATGATTCACATGGCATCTCTATGAAAAAGGAATTCGTTGATACAAGTCTTCAATATTTTCTAGCAAGTCGATTAACAATAATATCTTTCCTTAGTTGGTATGAGGCTTTGCAATACAATTTGTGCAAGAAAAGAATTCTTAATATAATATGATTCCTATTTGTCTTTTTAATTTATAATAATAACAATGCATTCCTTCTTCAATCCTTTTGATAGAATATTATAATACATGGTTTTCTTCCAGGGTGGGAACAGAACCCTTTCACTACTGTCTCCCTAAATCTTTCATGATTAAGTGTTGTTGGATTCTTCCTATCGTACTGAAAAATCATACGCTTTCTTTTCCAGTACATTTATTGCACACCTATGCAAAAAGAAAAAGATCTTTAACACTTTGAATAAATATTTTTTAAGAAATTATTATAATATTAATTTATTTCCAATACAGGATAATTATGTTTGCCTTTTAAAAGATCCTTTACACAGCTGCTGCATTCTATTTGAAAAATGATTCCCATGACATCTCTACGAAACAGAAATTCGTTGATACAAGTATTTAATATTTTCTAGTAAGACGATTGACAGTAATATCTTTCATTACCTGGTACGAGGCTTGGCAATACAATTTTCACAAGAAAAGAATTCCTAATATAATATGATTCCTATTTGTCTTTTAAATTTGTAATATTCAGAATGCATTCCTTCTTCAATTCTTTTGATAGAATATTATAGTACATGGTTTCCTTCCAGTGTGAGAGCGGAACAATTTCAGCGGTGTCTTACTAAACCTTTCATCATTAGAGTGTTGTTGGATTCTTCTTATCGTAGTGAAAAACCATACGCTCTCGTTTCCAGTACATTGATTGAACACCTATGCAGAAAGAATAAAATCTTTAATACTTTGAATAAATATTATTTAAGAAATTATTATAATATTAATTTATTTCCAATACAGGATAATTATGTTTGCCTTTTAAAAGATCCTTTACACTGCTGCTGCATTCTATTTGCAAAATGATTCACATGGCATCTCTATGAGAAAGGAATTCGTTGATACAAGTCTTCAATATTTTCTAGCAAGTCGATTAACAATAATATCTTTCATTACCTGGTACGAGGCTTGGCAATACAATTTTTACAAGAAAAGAATTCCTAATATAATATGATTCCTATTTGTCTTTTAAATTTATAATAATAACAATGCATTCCTCCTTCAATCCTTTTGATAGAATATTATAATACATGGTTTCCTTCCAGGGTGAGAACAGAACCCTTTCACTACTGTCTCCCTAAATCTTTCATGATTAAGTGTTGTTGGATTCTTCTTATCGTAGTGAAAAATCATACGCTCTCGTTTCCAGTACATTGATTGAACACCTATGCAGAAAGAATAAAATCTGTAATACTTTGAATAAATATTATTTAAGAAATTATTATAATATTAATTTATTTCCAATACAGGATAATTATGTTTGCTTTTTAAAAGATCCTTTACACAGCTGCTGCATTCTATTTGAAAAATGATTCCCATGACATCTCTACGAAAAAGAAATTCGTTGATACAAGTATTTAATATTTTCTAGTAAGTCGATTGACAGTAATATCTTTCATTACCTGGTACGAGGCTTGACAATACAATTTGTACAAGAAAAGAATTCCTAATATAATATGATTCCTATTTGTCTTTTAAATTTGTAATATTCAGGATGCATTCCTTCTTCAATTCTCTTGATAGAATATTATAGTACATGGTTTCCTTCCAGTGTGAGAGCGGAACAATTTCAGCGGTGTCTTATTAAACCTTTCATCATTAGAGTGTTGTTGGATTCTTCCTATCGTACTGAAAAATCATACGCTCTCTTTTCCAGTACATTTATTGCACACCTATGCAGAAAGAATAAGATCTTTAATACTTTGAATAAATATTATTAAAGTGGAATATAATACTTGTATTTTTAGAAATAAAAGATTATTACGTTTACCTTTTACATATTTGTGTCTTGATTATTGCTTGTCACTGCAACTACATTTTATTAGGATACAACTTTATTTTAAATCTCTACAAAGGAGAATTAAATTGATAAAAATATTCAGCATGTACTTGTCAGTCAAAGTAAAGTAAGGTTATAAATTATCTAGTAAAGTATATAGTTATAAATTTAGTGGACATTGAGAATTTGCCAATAACTGTATTTTCTATTTGTTATATCAATTAGTAATAACTAGAATGCATTCCTACCTTAATTCTCTTAATAGAAGACTACTGCGTATGATTTTTTACCAGTGTAAGTAAATAAGCATTCTTGCATTTGCATGATGCATTTCTCTTCAATTCTTTTGATGGAATATTATAGTACATAGTTTTTTTCCAGAATGTATCTATCAATAATTAAATATATTTATATACCGTGAAAGGCATTTAAATGCCACCCTCGAATAAAATTTTGACGTTTTTATAATTTTCAATAAGAATCCATATGTTCCGGTAGTAAAAATCGTTTTTCTCCCGTCGCAAAAATAAAAGATTTGTAACAAGAGCGCATGACGATACAAGAGTTATCAGGAGGTTGAGTACAGGATTGAGTAATTTACCGACCGAGATGATTTGATAGTATCTTAACGACTGTCGGCAACCCTGTCGCGTAGTAAGTTACCATCGGATCTTCACCGTCGGTAAGTTGCCATCCATTTTCAACGGTCGATAAGTAATCACGGTAGGTTACCATTAGATCTTCTCGATTGGTAAGTCATTCTATCATCGAGTACGCATAGAAAAACATTTCGCGACTGCCATATAAGGTAAATAGGAGGGGTGGGGTGACTCGAGCTACGTCATACCTCTTTCAGCTGTCGGACGCCGTCGAGACAAGTCTCAACTAGTTTCGCTCCACGTAAGAACTTAATTACTCCGTAATTAAAAAATATTTCATTATCAAATTTTGTAATCTAATCAAATTTCATTAACAGGTACATGCAATCATTATCGATGACGTGAATGCATTGAAATTAGGTAAGAAGATCTGTAATTAGAATTATATTATATTATCGATTATATGTATCGATAGTTTCACAAAAATTTCTATCATAACCTCTTATTCTTTTTATGGTTTCAAGAAGACGTTCACCATCGTTCCATGGAAATTATACTAATCAATGGTGGTATATACAACTGCATACATACGTGCAAGTGTATTTCTTTCTTTCTTCTCTTTTCTTTAATTTATAAAATGCATCAATTTCCAAATGGATCGTTCGATGCATTAGAAAATTTAACTTCTCGTATCGTTAATTAATTGTAAAGTAAATGAAATGATTATCGAATTAATTATTTAATTACGCGTTGCAATTGTTGTTTAAATGTTTTAATTTAAATTCATTTTAGTTCTTTCGGTATTTAATTCACATAAATAATTCAAGACACAGTCGATTCTATTTTATTGTTCAAATGATAATTTATAATATTGTACTTTGTTTAGTTTTACATTAATGCTATATCTATTCTTTCCTATAAGTATTAAGGCAATTGGCATACTTCTGTAAAAATAACCCTATCGCGATGAAATTTATTCTTTATTCGCGATATTTGTTCGTTTGTATTTTATCTTTTTTTTTTATTAGTTTACAAGTTTGTGGTTACAATATTTGAATAATTTTTTTATTAATAATTAAAGCATACAAAAAATAGTAGCACGATTCCAGAATTTTTGAAATACGGTTTAAATAATTGAATAATAAAACTATTATAATATATTTTTATTATTAACATAAATAAACAGAAGTACGCTACGACTTGCTTTAATTAACTTTGATTTTCAGAGCTTTACTTGCGATTGCGGGCAATGCAATCATAGAATCAGTGTTCGTTTTGAAAAATGTTGCATTTTTTGTATGCGATCGTAGATTGCATACAAACAGTAATTAAATCGTTATATTTAAAATCAATGCAAATAATCTTGTTGAGAACAATTTGCTCGGTACGCGATTAGAATCATTAACACACTTTCGGCCAATTCGGTAGAAGAGGATTTGCGTTTCGATTAAAATATTGTCATGGTCGAAAGTGTGAATTAACATCTTTATTTCTTCTGGATCATCTTTATCAACGAACCTGGGGCTTCGTCTGAATAAATCAACGGTTAGTATTATTTTCTAATCTCAATTATTACTTCTCACATATTCATTTTTTAAATCGTGATTGTTTTTATTCATGTTTCTCATTCATGAAAAATCTTTTGAATGATATGAAACATAATTAATTTCATTTTTTATTTTTAAATATATAATTATCAATCAACATTCAAACATTTAAAAAAAATCAATACATCGATTCAACAATTCATCGATTCACAATTTAAAATTCATCCAATTTAAATCAACTTCACATCTTTATTTCTTCTGGAACATCTTTATCGATGCATTTGGCTTCGTCTGAGATAAATCAACGGTTATTTATTTTCTAATCTCAATTATTACTTCTCACATATTCATTTTTAAATCGTGATTATTTTTATTCATGAAAAATCTTTTGAATGATATGAAACATAATTAATTTTATTTTCTATTTTTAAATATAGATTATAATAATCGATTCAACGGTTTAACGATTAAAAAATACATCGATTCTACAATACATCGATTCAACAATTCATCGATTCAACAATTCATCGATTCAACACTCACATTCAACGATTCAACATTCACATGCAACGATTCAACATTCAACGATTCAACGATATATCGATTCTACAACACCGATTCAACAATTCATCGATTCTACAAGACATCGATTCAACAATTCATCGATTCAACAATTCATCGATTCTACAAACATCGATTTCATCAACAATTCATCGATTCAACAATTCAACAATTCATCGATTCAACAATTCATCCAATTTAAATCAACTTCACGACATCGTTCAAAA